>NC_072488.1:31412692-31723461 GCF_027574615.1 Eptesicus fuscus | reverse complement strand
ATCCTGCCCCCATGTGGACACAAGATGGTCACCACAAGATGGCCAGCAGGGGAGGGCAGTTGGAGGCGATCAACCCTGCAGGGGAGGGCAGTTAGGGGTGACCAGGCTGGCAGAGGAGGGAAGTTGGGGGCAAACAGGCTGTCTGGGGAGCAGTTAGGCATCAATCAGGCTGGCAGCAGAATGGTTAGGGGGTGATCAGGCTGGCAGGCAGAAGCGGTTAGGGGCAATCAGGAAGGCAGGCAGGTGATCAGTTGGGATCCAGCAGTCCTGGATTGTGAGAGGGATGTCCAACTGCCCGTTTAGGCCCGTTTAGGCCCGATCCAGGATCGGGCCTAAACGGGCAGTCAGACATCCCTCGAGGGGTCCCAGATTGGAGAGGGTGCAGGCTGGGCTGAGGGACACGCCCCCCCTCCGTGCACGAATTTTGTGCACCAGGCCTCTAGTCAAGTAATAAAAGACTCTACAGCCAAAAATGTTTTCCAAAAAAAAAAAAAAAAATGAACAATGAAGGCAATTCATTAAAATATTACATAATTCTTATAGATATTATAGGATAATGGTGGTATTTGTCAGTTGTTTTAAAATCTATAATTTGTTGTGATTTCTTTTATCCTTCTAAATACTTCATTTTAAGTTAATCTTTTGTTTTTCTTTAAGAGGTCCTCCAAATTTTTATGTTTCAGGTTTCACAAAACCAGGATCTGCCGCTGCATATTAGATCTTTGTCTTCAACATTCCATTGGATAATTAAATATCATTCCTGATATATATGCGAAAGCCACAGAAACTTAGGGTTAGCCTGAATAGCTTGTGTAAATCTTCCGAAAATACTGAATACATTAACCTGATATGTAGTAAAAGCATAATTTGATGTAAGACTTCTTTAATTTGCATATAACGCTTCAAGGGCATCGTTTAAACATCATACAAAAGAGTCAAAATAGAATGAAATTTATCCTGAAATTGATTTTTAGGAAAATTGTTGATGTAGGTTTTCTGAGCCTAACAAACTTCCCACCAAACATCCCAAGCTCTAACACCACTATCCATTTAGCCTGTTTCCCTAAACTACGTTCAAGGAGAAATTTCTGATATTTCTAAATCCTGCTAGTTAGGTTTTGGCTAACGAAGCTTATATTGTCACTGAAATTCGAGTGGGGGAGGTGGGGCAGTGCAAATTAATTCTGAATTACACCCTCGAGTGTGCCTAGTGAAATCCAGGTCTATTCGGTTGTCTTCCAAGGTCAACTATGTAAAACATAACCAGTTTTATGCTCCATGGGGGCTGCGAACACTCAATAAACCTGCTCAAAAGCCCCCTGAGCTCACGCTGGGTGCCAACATGCCCGAGCCATGCTGGCGTCTCACATCCATCCCATCTGGTCCCGCTCGGAACGAACGCGAGGGTCTGTGCACTGTAATGAATACACCAATTACTTTTTTGAAGAAGAATCAAAAACTGAATGGAACAAAAGGTAGTGAAAACAATCCAAGTGTGCGCCTTGTGTAAAAAGGCAACCAGCGCTTGAAACACTATCGTTTCCCAATAGGTTTAATTAATCTTGTCACAGATTGGAATTTTTGCTTAAAAAAGATCAGAAAAGCAGTACTGGTGGTTAAAGATCTGCCCAGGGAGCTGGCTGATGCCTGTTCTGGAGCCTTGGCCAGGGTTGGTGAGAACTGGAGGACTGGCAGGGAAGTGGGGTCTGGGGGAGGTGGGGGGAGGAGGAGGAGTTAATCTCTATTTTTAGGGCCTGCGAAAATTGTTCCATTTTAGAACAGCTTCAGCTTCTCAGTTGGAAATACCACAAACCAAGCCTATGAGCATGCTTCATTGTCCGTGATTGCATACTACACTGTCTCTACACTGCACATTAAAAAGATAGCAAGGCTGTCCTCATGTGTACGAGCACATAGAGGCTCACAAATAGAAAAATCGTCAAAGATCTTGTTCTCGGCTACTCAGTTATTATTTAAAGCAAACCACACTCTAGCCCCTTTAATGGCAATGATCTTTGTCCTGGTCTTCATATAACAAGAGCAGAGAATTCCTAATGCCCTGCTAATGTGTCTTAAACATCCTCATATGTACAACTGGCTAACAGTCTTTCCTAATGAGGAGACATAACTAAGGTTCAGGACAGCAGCAGCCAGAGAGGCAAAGGGACAGAGAAGCTTGAGTAACAAGGAACCAGGAAGCTGCTTTACCCACCGAAGACGCTCAGTAAAAATTCAAAGCCATGAACAATAAATTGTAAGTGTCAAGGCTTTCTTCATTTAATATAAATTATGGCTAACCCTTACTGGTAGCTGTGTTAGTAGAACTGTTCTCTACAGAAGAGACTGCTCTAGTAAACTGGTTCAATTCCAGGCAACTCTGACACTTCTGGCAGCAGAAGGACAACTCTTCTTTCTATAGCTTATCTTTTTCCCTTCTCTCAAGGCTTCCTTTCTTTTTGCCCCTCTTCCTACTTCTTAAGGCTTGGGAGTGCCAGCAGTATCCAGGAGCACTGCCTACCCCTCTCCTCCCCACTGGTTCTCTAAGTCATAATGGTTTGCACTACGGAGAAAAATAAAGGTAAGGGGCAGAGGTAATGCTAGGATCGGGAGGTTATTACTGTGTTATTTTACATAGGCAAGTCCAAAGAGGTGACATTTTACCAGAGATCTAATTTAGGGCCCAAACCATGCAAAGATGAAAGACAAAGGAAACAGCACAAGCAAAGGCCCAGAGGCAAAAGCATAGTGTGTGTGACTGAAGAGACTGAATGCAAGGCCGGCCTAGAGGGGTGGAAGAGAGGAAAAGTGAGGTCAGAGAGGTGAGGTCAGAGAGAAGGCAGCGGACAGATCACAGAGGGCCTGCCTTTTCAGTCCTTTAAGAACTGAAATAAGGGAAGCAATTAGGAGGGTTGTGAACAGTCGAACAGACGCATGCTACAGAAACAGGACCTCACTGGTTGCTGTGTGAAGAATAGATACTCAGGAGCAAGAACACACACATGCAGGGAGACCAGTTTGGAAGCCACTGCAATAAAACCCAGGAGAGAAATGATGGTGATTTAGAACAGAGTGCTCGTAGGGTAGGTGGGGAAGGTGGATGGATTCTGAATGTTTTGAAAGCAGAGCCAATAGGATTCAATTTCGGATATGAAATTTCACAGTAAGAAGGATGTGAGCAAGTCAAGGGTGACTCCTAGGTTCCTGGTAAAGAAGAGATGGCTTTACTAGCTACAAAGACTGGCCAGGCAGCCAGAGGAGCAGGTTGTGGCGGGGGGGAGGGGTAGTAAGCGTTTGGTTTTGGACATGGCAACTTTGAAAACTGATTGGATATTCAAGAAGAAATATCAAACAGGCAGGTGATCAAGACTCTGGAGTTCTGGAGGGAGGCTGAAAGTTGAGAGCATAGAGATGATATTAAGATGGTATGAACACTGTGAGAAGTGGATAAAACCACCTCGGGAGTGAGTGAGTGGAAATAGAAAAGGGGAGAGGGTCAAGCACTGAAACCCTGGGCAGTCCAATGCTTGTGTGTAAGTTGGGGAAGATGAAAAGAAATCAGGAAAGGGGTCTGGGAAGGAGTCCGTCATATTTTATCCCATTTGCCCCACTGTAAGGGGGAATGAGTCAGTTCTCAGTTTCCAAGAGCCACGCTCTCTGCTGTAGGAAGAAGGCTGCTCAAGTGTCTAATGGCCCACTTATCTCACATTCCGACAGGTTCCTCCTGTAACTAGACATAGACTCACACACCCCCTCACATCCAGGGCGCACCTCCAAGGACCAGCCCATTACACAGCTAGAGCGCAAACTTAGGAGGACACACTTGGGATGACACCGGCCAGGGCCCTATGGAGCAAAGAGCGACCTCAGAGCATCACTCCACTCGCCTGAGATCTCAGGCAGCCTTGGGGGAAGGGGATGGGAAACGCACTATGAATTTCAAGGTCCTGTCCTGACCCAGTTGCACAGGATGTTTTCCCAAAGGGGACAAACCCAAAAAGCAAATGATTCTACTTGTCTCCAAACATTCAAGTTGTAAAGAATTTATTTCTTAATTGCGTCTTAGCACTGACAGAAACTAGCAAAATGCAGAAGCTCTCCTTTCAGTGTGTGGGAGTGTCAGACCAAGAGCTCCGGGACATCAGCTTCCCTGGGCACCAGGACGGAGCCATCCTGGGGGCTGGGCTCCCTGGAGGAACTCCTGCCTCCGGATTCTACTGCACCTCGTTTCTAGCATTTCCACAGGGCGCCTTGTGCCTGGGAAAGGTCAAGTTCCCCACGCTCTAATTAAGTACTTTCACTTGCTTTGTGCTGCTTGCAGTATTTCCAGGGCTGTTCCGAACTAGCATTCATCTGGTCCCCGCTGGTCTCTTTGTTAATCAAGGCTTTAAGTGGTCTTGAAAAAAAAATGTTCTCTGAGGCGCCTCTTATTTTCCAAGCAACGTAATTGAAGCCTTATAACTACAGCTCTGCCAAAGTAATGGAATGATCCAGTCAGGGGAGAAGTGGGCACACCAAATGCCCTGTTTGGAGACACACGGCCAAGTACTTAACATTTTTTGTGGGCTGTTGTGCTGGCATCACGTGGACATTCTCTGTGCCTGGAGCCTGCCTGTGATGACAGTGCCGAGACGAGGGAGACAGCAAGGCCCTCCCTGCCTTCACCTTGCTTCGAACATGAGGTGTGACCCTGCCAGTGTCTCTCACAGACACAGCCGGCCCTAGGTACCAGATACCACAGAGAATTTAATGAACCCTCAGCAATGTGTGGATTGTTTATCGATGGCCACCGATGGAGAGGAGCATCTCCCAGGGAAGTGAAGAACGCTCTTGATTACCTGGGGCACTTGAGTGACACCAGTTTATCCAGCAGGACCTAATCGCCTCATCCTAGCCTTCTCCGGCAGGAAAACCCTTAGAAATCAGGAAGCTGGGTGAAAGCCAATTTTTGTATTAGAGAGATTTCTAGCAATTAGTTATAGAAAAGAGCGGAACAAGTCTTTATGAGCAAACCTTATTATTCTGCTTGAAATAAATTCCCAGAGTATGCTGCCCTCCTATTCATAATTTTTTAAAATCCAAAACCAACATTAAGTTAATTCTGCATAACCCACCCTTCAGTTATTTGAACCTCAATCAAGACTTAAGTAAAAAAGAAGGAAAAGTCTCATTTGTGAGGACATGGATGACCTTGAGGGAATTATGCTAAGGGAAATAAGTCAGTCAGAGAAAGAGAAATATCATATGATCGCCCTAGCCAGTTTGGCTCAGTGGGTAGAGCGTCAGCCTGCAGACTGAAGGGTCCTGGGTTCGATTCCGGTCAAGGGCACATGCCCGGGTTGCAGGCTCGATCCCCAGTGGGGGACGTGCAGGAGGCAACCGATCAATGAGTCTCTCTCATTGATGTTTCTATCTCTCTCCCTCTCCCTTCTCCTCTGAAATCAATAAAAATATTTTTTAAAAAAAAAAAAATATCATATGATCTCACTTCTATGTGCAATCTAAAAAAAAAAGCTCATAGATACATACAACAAACTAGTGCTTGCTAGAGGCTGGGGGTGGGGGTAAGCAAAATGGGTGAAGGGTATGTAAGAACCTCCAAATTATGCCCAAACCTACCATAATCCTAGTTGCTTTTTCCTGTGACTTCTCTACCCCTAGCCCTTGCTTCTGCCAGACACGTGACCGCATACACTGAGTCCTTTCCCACCTCGTTTCCTCCCATTGCTTCTGCCCTTCATGTACTCTCACCCCCATTCCCCCTTTCACTATCCCATCATTTGGATTCACCTTATGATGTAGGGTTCACTTTAAATACTGCCTCCTTAATAAAACTTTCCTAATCTCCTCATTGAAAACACTGCCTTCCTATCTTGGACTCCCATAGTACTTTGCGTCTCATTTGTGTCATCCATCACATTCTGGGTTGCATTTTTATTTATTTACTAGAGACCCAATGCACGCAATTCATGCAAGTGGCTCGGCCCTCGCAGCCCTGGCTTCGTCTAGAACAGTGGTCGGCAAACCGCGGCTCGCAAGCCACATGCGGCTCTTTGGCCCCTTGAGTGTGGCTCTTCACAAAATACCACGGCCTGGGCGAGTCTATTTTGAAGAATTGGCGTTAGAAGAAGTTTAAGTTTAAAAAATGTGGCTCTCAAAGAAATTTCAATCGTTGTACTGTTGATATTTGGCTCTGTTGGCTAATGAGTTTGCCGACCACTGGTCTAGAAGGTCGTCCATAAGGTCGTTCGGCTATCCAGTCTAACTAGCATATTACGCTTTTATTATTATAGATGCCTTGTCACTATCTCCCCTATGCACACATATGATAATATGATACTATAAGCTCTCTAAAGAATTGAGTCTTAAGTTTATGCTTCCAGAGTGTACATGTCATAGCACCTTGCAAATGGAGGGTGTTTATTAATTGTCTGTACACTGGTTACTTCTAAGGTCCTGGGTGTACCTCTCATTGGAGGCATTCTGCACGGATGGTATTAAGAGGGTGGTACTAGGTGGACTCCAGTTCATGTTTCCCTGTGAGCGAACTCTCTCCTTTTCCTTCTCAAACGTTCCTGACACGTGGAGTCGGTCTGAGATTACTACCAGTTATTTTTAAAATGCTCCGGCACAAAAGAAAAAATAAATGGCATTCACCCAACAACACTTTACAGTGTCTGACTTTTTTTTAACAACTGGTGTCTGATCTTTTTCAATCTTTTCTGATAATTCTACAGAGCTGTTCCCTGTTTTAGCAACTTCTGAAGTCACCAAATGTATGTGGCAGTCACTCCCACGGCTTAGGCATTGGGCCAGAAGGTCCACGGTCATCGGGCTGGGCAGGAGAGTCACATCCAGCCAAACCGTACCTACGTAAGTCACCTGTGTGGCTCTTAAATCAGGACAGAAATGCCCTGCCCTACTTTGAATTTGCAAAGTGAGCACTGAAGGCCTAATCCTCTAAAAAAAAAAAAAAAAAAAAAACCGACTTAGTACTGCAAATGAATTCTGATGGGTGTAATTCATTCCCTCCTTATGCATGAGTTATTTTAGTCAACCACCTTGTAATTGAATTTTCTTTAGGCAATTCACAGCTAGGCAGACTGACAGGTGTTAAACTGATAACACTGATCAATAGGTCACCTAGGAGACCCTGTGGCCACTTAATAAATAGCAATAATAAGCAGGTGCCTGACATCTGAAAGATATTCTCAATTAATTCTCACACACTGTCCTATAGGTACCTTGACTCTGCTTACAAAGTTCTGTGGACAATTCCACCCAGCAGCCTGGTTCTACATTCCCTCAAACACAGCACCCTAATAAACGCCCAAGGGTACCCTTCACCCAGAGGCTAAAGGCCGCCTCTCTTCCTCCTGGGCTCCTCCCCACCCACATGTTGTCAGCCACCAAATCATTCTGAGACATCATTTGCATGGACACTGATATGCTTTACTTCTTAGACATAACTATGATCCTTACTACTGTGAATGTCTAATCACCTCTATTCAGCACTTTCAGGGCAGTATGTACATTTCTATCATTGCCACCACTACTAACCCCCCCCGCCCCCAGGTACAGGGAGACAGCATCACTGTCTCTCTGCTTTAGTTTCACCCATCACTCCTAATTTGTACTTTTCTCAAAATGCCATCTCCAACCCTCACTTCTGCAAGTGATAGTCCTGCATTTCCCACTGCCTGTGGGACATTTCCTAACTAATACCCCAGAAAAAACATAAAATAAAAGCTGCACAGCAACACCAAAGAGACCACCGGACCCCCCCTGAGAGTTTGCTAAGGGTGTTTTATGAGCTGTGAACAGGAGCAAGGCATTAATCCTTTCATAGTCATCAAATTCAACAGCCCTCATCATTCATTCAAATACCTGCACAACTGCTCCAGCTAACAACTCCTGTCTGCTAAGCGGAAAAACACACCTACACTACACATTGACATACTTACATATACATATACATGTGATGGGTATATATGTATAGATGTAGGTATGTGTATGGGGACCTCTTCCTCGAGCAGAGTTGGGGGGAATAAGTTAGGAGTAAATGTGGCACATTCTTTTAATACCCAAATGTACCACTCTGTGCTTAGAGCTTTCACAGCCAACATTTGCTTGGATGGGCACACAACTAGTTACATTTGTCCTTTGTTCTGCCAACTTTGTCCCAAAAATACAATCTGCAGAGGCATTTTAATAGACATGGCAAACGATCTCAGCACTGGCATCACCATTCTTTCCAAACCAGAAACTTCAAAGTCTTCCCTGACAGCTTCCTCTTCTGGCCTCCGTGGCAACTCAGCAACAAGTCCTGTCAATCTCTGCTCTGAAACATTTCAGACCCACCCACTCCTCTACATTGCCACCACTATCCTGGACCAAGCCACCTCCTCCCCAGCTTAGAATACAGCCTCCTAACTGGTCTCCCTTCATTCACTCGGACCCTTCTTCAATCTACTTTTTACCCTGCATCCAGGGTGATCTCTTTGTTAAACACACCCAATCCACTCTCCACCCCACCCTGTGATTGCCCCGCCCTCCAACTCCACTGATTTTAGAATGAGACAAAACCCCATACATACAATGGTCCATGAGAACCAGCCTTACCTTCCTCTCCAGCCTCATCCAATACCAGGAGCCCTCTCTTCTCATCTTTTAGTCTCTCAATTGCTTCCTGTTCCTTCCAGTCACTGGGCCCCTTTTTTGGACGCTTCCCTCAATTTTCACCTTAAGTCCTGCTCTACACATCCTGGTTTTCCCCTAGTTCAGCGGCTGCCAGGCCAGAAACCCAAGGAGGGCTTGTCCTTTACTTCTTCCTGGTCAGCTCTGTAATCATCTCATTCTTGAGATACACTGCAGTATCCTTCTCAACTATGTGCCCAACAGAAAGTTCCCACTGTTTTCTAACTTCAACCTAAGAATATTTTCAAAGGTTGCACATATACTGGCCTGCCTGGAAATAATTATAAAAATATACTGAAGTCTCTACGCCATTTACAAAACAGAGGCCAGGGGACATCTCCATGCTAATGCTCAGAAGAGCATTCACATTTAAAATCTTACTATAGTTTAAGTGAGCCTCCCCAAAATCAAACAAGTCCCTACCAGTCCCCTAAATGAATTAACATTTGCTTCCAGAGGCTTCCTGCTGTCCCACTAAGCCCCTCCCATCCACTTCACCCTCACAGTAACCCCCGAGTCCTCACCTGCACGCTGTAGAGAAGCAAAGCCTGTGAACCATAAATCTCATCTACTACGCCTGCCTGCCCTTCAAGGCCGCTGGGTACTCTGAAGGCTTTTCCCACCTCAAGATCCTCAAAAGCAAAGACAATGCAAAGAGTGAGGCAACAAAACCATTTAAATGTAGCTGTGGCTGGGCTTGGCAATGTTACAGAAAGTTATATTTTAATGAGACAAGGAAAACGCTGAACCTTCAGAAAGTTTATCAGAGGAAAGGGCATCTGAAGGACACAAATGCCCCCGGCACAGGTGGACACTTAGACGGATAACTACATGTCAGGGCCACTCAAGGTCACGAACTTGCAAACTACACAGACATCCACATGAGGGGCGACAGCCCTCTGCAACCATGCAGGCTTTCACTCAGAAGGCAAAGCAAACTGATGCAGGCTTCTCACAGAAGGCTCGGAGAAAACTGATCGGTCACAAGGTCAAGTGAAAGATGCTGTATACACAAAGCAAGTGACCTAAATACAGCTGCTGACCCAGTGACCTTGGAGCTGCCACAGTGCATCTTCTGAGGTTGTTCTTCAGGGAAGGATTTGCAGATGAGCCATGAGCAAGATCTTTTCTGTGCCTGCCCCTCCCCCCTCCAGATTCACTATATCCTCCTCTGCCCTGCTCTTTGCCTCAGGAGGCTGCAAGACCTCGGCTTGCCTGCCCCCCAGCTTCTCAGTGAACCCAGCCAGAAGAGGTCCTGGCAAGAGATGGGAGTAAAGAAAAACAAGGGTTGTTTCACTGTCAGGCTGTGGTTTGGCAGCACGTACATCCCTCACCTAAGGCAGAGCTTCTGTCTACTGGGCCCTCCCCCATGGCGAAAGCCACCTCCTCTCCTTGTCCCTGCAGGTCTGATCTGCATGGACTGCAGCGGGGGGAATCCTCCCACCTCTGGATCCCCCTGGGCTTGGTCACTGAGCAGCATCTGCAGGAGCCGGGACAGAGGGAAGAGACAGGTCCTGGGATTTATTTCCCTGGCTCCGCCCTCCAGTGTCACCTGGGGCTGGTGAGCTATTCCCCTGACTATGAAGGTGACAGCCCATGCCCTTAGCTTTCCAGAGTCCCACCTGTTCTTAGGGGGCCCTTGACTGATGCTGCCACCCACCGGATATGATCTTCAGGACAACTGCAGCTAACGGTGTGGGTTTTGGTGTCCGACTCCCTGATATAAATTTTGATCTTGCCAGTCATTATCCATGTGACCCTAGATTAGTGATCTGCCCTTTTCAAGCTTCCACTCCAAGGGGATTTTAATGGAACCCAGCTCAGAGTGTTGTCATCACAATTGAGTCATGTATGTGACATTTAGCTCAGACCCCGCCATGTAAAAGTGCTCGTTAAATGTCATTATTAGTACCACAGCTATTATTTACAATGATCGCTCCCTAGCTCTTGCTCACTGACTGGTCCAATTGCTTGGAATCCCTCACTTGGTGATGAGGCTCTGCACTGCTAGACGCTACGTGTTAGAACAGAAACACCTGGGAGCAAATGGAAAAATCTCAACTTTCTGTTCAGTTTTGCTTATGAATAGAAAACTGCTCTTAAAAAAGGACTATGTAAAAAAAAAAAAAATAGAAATATCTCAGGTACACATCACACATTCAACATCTATGCTTACCCATCACCCTAACCAGGAATCCACCCAGAAGGACCAGCACGTGGACCTGGACAGGCAGGGCTGGTTGAACTGCCACAATGGGAGCCCTCAGATGCCAGAGCCTTTAAGTGGAAACTGAGGCCTTGAGGGACAGGAAGTCACAAGGCAGAAGACGGGCACTGGAAGGGAGGCGGGAGGCACTGATGGGGCGCAGAGCAGGCTGCCCCCAAATATGCCATATCGATTATTTTCAATAAATGTCACTTGAGAAACAGCTGGAGAAAACACTCTGACCCTCTTTGGTTCCCACGAAAGCAGGAACTAAGACTCCCAGGTGAAGGTATCCTCCCTGCACCAGGAGAGAAAGCATCCTTATTGCCACAGATGGGGAATTCAAGGCTGAGAAAGCTGCATACTGGCAAACAAACGTTGTTACTTCTTCACTGATTTGCTATCCCAAGTAAAAACCCCTGTGTTTTGTCAAATAAGAGTTTCTTTGTCTAAAAGGTATAAAAGCTGCCTGCTTTGGTCACTTTTTGAGCTTCATATATTTGGGGTTCCCATACATACAAAATTAAATTTGGTTGCTTTTTCCAGTTGATCTGTCTTATGTCAGTTTAGTTATTAAACCAGTCAAAAGGAACCTAGAGGGGTTAAAGAAAAATGTTCCTCCCCTACAGCATCAAGGGCCTATATTACCTGCTTCCCCACTTGCCTGAGCGCAAGTCATACTGGTCTAATGAGCTTGTGCACCCCCTGAGCATACTGCCTCAGCCTAGCACCTGATCCCGAGGCCAGGGCTGTGCCCAAAACAAAAGTCACTAAGGCTGGAGACCGGAGCAAAGGAGCCCCTTTCAGGGCCCTCCATGCCCAGAATAGGCCCTTCACCCTAAATCCATCATCCTCCCCAGGTGGCAGGGCATTCTCCCTCCAGAGTTGATGCTTCTGTGGCCTATTTGGAGAGCAGAAGCATTTATCACAGTGATATATCCTGACTTCCAGAAATTGAGACATCTAGAAACAGCCATCTGAGTAATATCACTTATATCCCCTGTCACTTTCTGAAATGATCCAGTGAGAGAGAGAGAGAAAGCTGCGGTAACTTCCTGCCGAGCAGGTAAAGCCGAGTACACCTGGCATGTCTCCCTGCTCCCCAGTGAAAGAGTGGAGTTTCAGAAGAACTCTCTTTCCTCTCTAAGTGGCTTGTACCTCTCTAAATAGCTCCTGATATCAGCAAAACATTCCAGTATCCTCAGATGTTCCACTTATTTACTAAATCAATGCATCCCTTCCCTTCTCTTGTGATCCAAAAGAGAAATAAGGTATTTTACAAAAATGTATTAGAAAGGAAATGTACCTTCCATCTGCAGTGTTCTTCATGGCTTCTGTATTTTTTGTTTACATTTTTAATGGTCTAGTCCAGTGGTCGGCAAATCACGGCTCGCGAGCCACATGCAGCTCGCGAGCTGCGGTTTGCCGCTCTGTTTATTAATGAGTTTGCAGACCACTGGACTAGACTAAATGTTACCGTGTAGTTGGAAGCTGTGAGGATTAGGAATTGTGGCATATTGAGGTTAAGGGTAGTATATGACAATGGTCGGCAAACTCGTTAGTCAACAGAGCGGTTTGCCAACCACTGGTCTAGTCTTTTCCATTTCATAGTTTTTCAAAGCACAAAAGGAGACACTTAACAGTTGCCATCAAAACAAGATTCAGTTTGGAGATACCCAAACAAAACACTTCAAATTTAAACAAGGTGGATTCAAGGCCACTATTTCTCTCTGTGAGCCCCTACTGCATTAAAAGCCTAAATATTCCGAATGGGGGGAAAAGCAGGACAACACTCCAATCACTTTAAGACTGTAGAGAACCACCCTTTTAATAAAAGTATCAGGTGTAACCCATGCAAGGCAGATTTGCAGAAGTAACATGTATCTTCCAAATTCCCTTCCATTTCCTTCCAGGAACAAATGTATCTGTCATATTCTATGCTTGTAATCCCCAGATAAGTATTAAAATAAATTTTAAATTTCTCAATACTCGTTATCACTGGATATCAGTGGGTTGTTGTTGCTCTTCCCAAGCAACGTATTTTCACTGCAACCCAAAGTCAGAGAGCCCCAGTGCCGACCCAAATAAGGAATACTAACACAGACAGGAAAAGATCTGGAAACCCACTGTGTTCTGGTCATCTTCAGATTATTCCACATTAGAAAGTCACCCTCTTCACACACCCGGGCCAGTCTTGGTTTCTGGGAAGAACCTATACTATTATGGCATAATCATTTTTTGAGAAAGCATCATTTAGCATGCAGCATATTTGACTCCTCACAATAATAAAAATACAGAGTGGAATTTCATTGAATTTTCATGAAAAAAATGTTGTTGAAAATTATAATAATCACAACTCCAAATCCTCCATACATACTTGGATTGCAAGGTGAGGTGACTGAAATGAATTGTTCTTTCTCAAAATAAACATATTTTAAAAGCTTAAGTTAGAAGTGAGATGTCTTGAAAGTCAGCAATCTTCAAAAAAAGAGAACAGGACAAATTCAACAACGGTTTTCAGTTTTCTGGTTATTTTTTGTTTTAATCTCCATGAAAGAAGTCTATGCATGCATTGGAAAGTACAAATGTTCAAATCTAAGCTAACTCTCCTACCATGTTCTGAGTCCCCTCTTCCTTTTATGTGTTCTCCTTCCTTCGTATCTTGCACTGATCTTTCCGAAAAGTTGTTTTTAAAATGCTAACATAACAAAAGACTCCTGTCCTTTCTCCAAGTGTCACCACCAAAGATTTTGAAGGTGGGTGCAGTTTACTGGTAAAAGAGAAAAACGCACACTCAGGGGAACGTTTCTAGGCGTTTCTTTCTACCCTTAGGACAGCCTGGCTTTCTAGTAACCCACCTAACACCAAAGGAAGCACGAATCCTCCCATAGCAGCCCACTGCTGATGCTATGATTTGTTTTCAAATGCCAATTCATATCACACACCTCCATCATCTCTCCTCACAGCCCAATGCTCACTAAATTATGTTAGAAGTGATAGAAAACATTCCAATAGAAAACCTTGTCCTCTCTCAAGACAGCCAGAACATCAAGTTGAGTTTAAACATAAAAAGGATTATACACCATGACCAAGTGGGATTTGTTTTAGGAATACAAGGTTGGTTCGACATTTGAAAAAATCAGTGAAATAAACCATACTAATAGAATAAAGAACAAAAGAACACATCTATAAAATCTAATACCTTTCCAAAAAAAAAAAAAACAAAACTAAAAATGAAATGTCCTCAAACTGATGAAAGGCATCTATGAAAAACCCATAGCTAACATTATCCTTAGTAGTTAGTCTGAAATATTCCCTCTAAAAATAGGGGGAAAATAAAGATGTCCCCTCTCACTACTGCCATTCAACATTCGAAGGTTTTAGGGAGGGAAACTGGGCAAGAACATGAAAAACATACAGATTGGAAAAGAAGAAGTAGAAATATTTCTCTTAGCAGAGGACATGATTTTGTATATAGAAAATCCTAAGGATTCTAGAAATAAACTATTAGGGCTAATAAGTTCAGAAAGTTTGCAGGATACAAAAATCAATTATATTTCTATACACTAGCAATGAACAATCCAAAAATGAAATTAAGAGAATAATTCCATTTACAAAGGCATCAAAAAGAATAAAATACAGACCTAGCTGGCTTGGCTCAGTGGATAGAAGGGTCTTGGGTTCAATTCCAATCAAGGGCACATGCCTGGGTGCAGGCTCAATCTCCAGTAGGGGGTGTTCAGGAGGCAGCCAATCAATGATTCTCCCTCATCATTGATGTTTCTATCTCTCCCTCCCTCTCCCTTCTCTGAAATCAATAAAATATATATTTTTTTAAAAAATTAAAAAAAAAGAAATACGTAAGAATAACTAACAAAATAAGTGCAAAAATAACGTACATTGAAAACTATGAAACATTATTTAGGTCTTCTTTTATTTCTTTCAACAAATGGAAAGATATCACACATTCATCAATCAGAAGACTTCATATTGTTAATATGGTGATACTCCCCAAACAGACCTACAGATCAACACTATCCCTTTCAAAATCCCAGGTGGCTTCTTTACAGAAATTGATAAGTTGATATTAAAATATATATCAAGCCCTAGTCAGTTTGACTCAGTGGATAGAGCATTGGCCTGTGGACTAAAAGGGTCCTGAGCTCGATTCCAGTCAAGGGCACGTACCTCGGTTGCAGGCTTGATCCCTGACCCTGATCAGGGCACGGGCGGAAGGCAACCAATCAATGTGTCTCTCTCACATCGATGTTTCTCCCTCTCCCTTCCTCAATCTCTAAAAATCAATGGGAAAATATCCTCAGGTGAGGATTAACAATATATATATATATACACATACATATATATGTATGAATATGTATGCATATGTATGTATGTATATATGTATATATATGTGTGTATACACACACACACACACACACACACACACATATATATATGAGAGAGAGAGAGAGAGAGAGAGAGAGAGAGAGAGAGAGAGAGAGAGAGAGAGAGAGAGATCTATATATATAGATATATATCGAAATTCAAGGGACCCAGAATAACCAAAATAATCTTGGGGGGAAAAAACTGAAAGACTCATACTTCCCAACTTACTAAAAAGTTGCAATAATCAAGACCATATGGTACTGGAATAAGAACATATATGTATATATGTTCATATATATATATATATTAAAACTCAGAGTCCAGAAATAATCTCTCACATTTATGGTCAACTTATTTTCAATAAGGAACAGGGACCAAGACAATACAATAGAGAAAGAATCATTTTCAACAAAACAGTGCTGGGACAACGAGATAGCAAAAAAAATGAAGTTGAAACTCTACCTCACACCATATACAAATATTAACTCAAAATGGATCAGACACCTAAAAGTAAGAGGCAAAGCTACTCATCTCTAAGAGGGAAACATAGGCATAAATATTCATGACTATGGATTAGACAGTAATTTCCTGGCTATGACACCAAAAGCACACTCAATCAAAGTAAAAAATAAACTTGATTTCATAAAAATTAAAATTTTGTTGTGTTTCAATGGACACTATTAAGAAACTGAAAAGAGCCCTGACCAGTGTGGCTCAGAGGATAAAGCATCGGTCTGCGGACTGAAGGGTCCCAGGTTCGATTCCGGTCAAGGGCATGTACCTTGGTTGCGGGCACATCCCCAGTAGGGGACGTGCAAGAGGCAGCTGATCGATGTTTCTCTCTCATCGATGTTTCTAACTCTCTATCCCTCTCCCTTCCTCTCTGTAAAAAGTTAATAAAATATATATTTAAAAAAAAAAAAAAAAAAAAGAAACTGAAAAGACAATCCACAGAATAAAAAGTATTTGCAAATCCTATATATCTGATAAGCAACTTGTATCTAAATCATATCAAGAACTCATGACTCAGCAATAAAAAGACAACCCAATTTAAAAAATGGGTAAAAGATTTGAATAGAATTTTATTCAAAGAATATATGAAAATGGTCAGTAAGACATGAAAAGATGCTTATTAGGCATTATAGAAATGCACATCAACTACAAGAGATATCATTTACACCTACTAGGTTGGCAATGATCCAAAAGACGAGCCGTAACAAGTGTCAGCAAGGATGTGGAGAAACTGGAACCCTCATAGATTGCTAGTGGGAATGTAAAACGGTGCAGCTACTTTGGAGAACAGTTTGGCAATTCTTCAAAAAGTTAAACAGAGTCACCATATGGTTCAGTTCTACTCGTAAGAGAATACAAAACATATGCCCACACAAACACTTCCACACAAACATTCAGTGGCACTATTTGTAAGCAAAAAAAAAAAAAAAAAGAAAGAAACAAAAGAAATATCCATCAACTGACGAATGAATAAGTAAATGTGATACATCCACACAATGAACTATTACTCAGCCTTAAAAAAGGAATAAAGTACTGATACATGCTACAACATGAATGAACCCTGAGAGCATTATACTAACCAAAAGATGCAGACAAAACATCACATATATGGTTGCATTTGTATAAAATGTCCAGAATAGGCAAATTCATAGAGACAGAGTGTGTAAGTGGTTGTTAGGGATTGTAATAGGAGGAAATGGGGAGCAACTGCTAATGGGTATGGTGTTTCTTTTGGGAGTGATGAACATGTTCTGGGATTAGATAGAGTTGATGATGTACAATTTTTAAAATTTACTTAAAACCATCAAATTGTGCACTTTCAAAGAGTGAATTTTATGGTATGTGAATTATATCTCAATAATTTTTTTTAAAAATTGATTACTGGTATGCAAATTTGAATACGCACATTTGGTAAAAAGAAAATCAAGCAATTCCATTAAAAACTTACCATGGAACAGAAATAAATACACTAAATGACAAGTTGATAAAAAGATCAAGCTATGATGATCCTTAAAATCCTTGTGAGAGAATTCTCCAAGTTACATCATCCTGCCAGTAGCTACCACTGAATGGTCAAGACAATGTGCTTGCTTCATGAGGCCAGGCCATGTCCTTTCCAAAATCTAAAACCTGGAAATAACCTGTAGTTGGATCTAAAGACTCTAACTCCGTAACTGTTGATGAAGGAAGGCCCTTAGTAAAGCAAAAATCACACCAAAATTGTTTAGTGAAATCTTCAGCATAAAAATGAATGCCTTCAATTTATTTCTCAAGTGAGTTATATGCCTCAGTCTACTTCAGAGCTGGTTTTCCAGGCTACAGACTCTAATTTACTAAGCAATTTGAAATTAAATGCTCTTGGCTACCTCCCAGCAACATGTAGTTTCCTACAAAGTGATCTTGAAGAGGAAATACAAACAAGCTAGATAAAACCTACAGAGAGTAATCTGTCAGCCAACACAAGGCAGCAGACAGCCTGGCTTCATGAGCAGATCACTTTATGCCATTTCTCTTTTGGGTTTCATCATCCAGAGATTTCTCTCTTCTGCCCCCTTTCAAACGAAGAGAACTGTATGATGTGTACCTTGAGCACGAGGACATGTCTCTCTCTTTCTGACCCAAACAAGACTGTCTGGCTATCTGTGCAGACTCCATAGTCACAGAATGACCTCAACATCTGAATCAATAAAAAGACAGTGAAACATCTAGTCAGGGTACCTCAAAAGGCACACTTTTCTCTCTTTAATATTTTAAATTTCAGTGCACTTCACAGAGGAAACCCATCTCTCTTTTCAAGCTTCTTTGCATCTATTTTCAGCTGCCAAGAAAATTCTTGAGTATAGGGGTCCATTTTGCTCTTGGATAAGCACCAAACATTTGAGTATGCTGTTCCATCTCATGGGTAAAGCATAAAATACAAAGCAAGATTAAAATAGTTAAATAACCTTTAGCAAGCACCCATTTCAGAGCCATATAACCACGATGCCTACCAAATGAGTCAGTCCTCCATGAAAAGGGCTTGCTTTGTGTAGATGGAGCCCATGACTCAAAATAGTACAAGCTTACCACTCTTGCATAGCTCCTAATTAAGTGGTACAGCACAAAGAAATGATCAACTCTTTGAAGGAAAAACAAATCTCTGATTATGGGAACAAATTGCACAACTTGATCACTGCCATTAACCAAGTAGTCCCATAAAGACAAAGCCTTCTAATAATTTCCAAAGATTCTTTTAGGATTCTAAATGTATTTATTTGTACAATGCTCAACGAACCAAAATATGGGCTTCCCAGTCTATGCCAGAAATGAGTCACAATTAATGAGACCTATTTTTAACAAAAGGATAGATCATCTATTATGTTTGTTCATTTCTAATGACCAAGTTGAATGCTTAGCGCTGCTTTTACATGCTGCTGCTACCCCATGGCAGCATGGCACAGCGGGAAGAGCAGAGTGAAACTGGACAGTCAGGCAGACCTGAGCTCAAAGCCCTGCTCTGCCAAGAACTGGCTGTGCGTGAACTTGAAAAAGCCACTCTACCTCTTCAAACCTCAGCTTTCGGCTCTAAAATAGAGATATCTATCCACTAAGTTTCCATGCAGATACAAGACAATATGTATACAGCATGTGGCACTGGAGAGCAAGCCACCAATCCCTATTAGACCACCCATAGTAGAGACCTAACGTTTTTTTTTCTTCATTTACAAAAGAAATGACACGTTCTTCAGCACCATAGCAACATTTGTTTTTCTTTATTGTTACTCAATGGTTGCAGGGAGTCAAGCACCACAGTTATGAGTTCCAGTAAACCTAGGAGACTTGAGTTTGAACCTTAGCTCCACTGCATACTGGTGAGTAGATCTGGGCTGAGTTTCTTAACCTCTCTAACTCAGTTTCCCCATCTTTAAAATAGAGATGAGACATTCACGACAACTACTTAACAAAGAGCTTGAGACACATTTAGTGACTGTTATTATTACACTAGAGGCCCAGTGCATGATTGAATCATGCACGTGTAGGGTCCCCTACACGCTTTCGCTTTTCGTGGTGGAGCTGGGTGCCTGTCCGCTGGTGCCGGAGCAGACAAGCACCCAGCTCCCCCACTTTTGATGGTCCGCGGCCGCTGAGGGGGGCTACCCTGCTGTTGAGAGGCACAGGGGGCGGGACTCCCACCCCCTGCGCCTCTCAACGGCCGCTGAGGGGGGCTGCCGCGGATACCTGGCTACCCTGCCGTTGAGAGGCGCAGCTGGGTGTCCGCGGCAGGCCTCCTCAGAGGCCGCGGATCTGGCTGTTGAGAGGCGCAGGGGGCGGGAGTAGCCCCCCTCAGTGGCAGCAGATCCTGCCTCTCAATGGCCGGATAGGCCACCCCGAGTCCCGCCCCCCAGCCTCCCACCGCCCAATCGTGGGCGTAGCGGAGTGATGGTAATTTACATGTTACTCTATTATTAGATAGGATATCGAGACTCCTGCGGATTTTTCTTCTACTAAATTCCTTTAGGTATAAATGTGCTGAATCTCCAACATGTTACACAAAAGCAACAGCACGACAGGAACACCTGCAAACCACCTGCTTTCTGCCTCCCGCACCCAACCTCCCCAGCCAAACAAGCCAGGCCTGCCTGCTTTATGAATTATAACTGTGACAAGAATAAGCTTGAAGAACTCATGGTAGATGGCATGCCCTCTCTTAGTCACGCCAGGAATCTGGATAGGGTGTCCAGCTTTGGCAAAGTGCACCCGCCACATCTGAGTGAGGGGTTCTCCAAGTGGGGCGAGGTCTGAGGTCAGCCCTCTCAGCAAGGCCATCGGATTCCAGGTCCATCCCCAGTGAAAAGCCCACTATGACAGAAGTGCTGAAATAAGCACCACTTAGAAAAGTCCCTTTGCATCAAAGCAGCATTTTTGCATGGATTAGCAACCAACTAAAAACATTTTGATGAGCTATGTAAATGAGCTCCTAGGAAATCTGGACAAGAGGGGAGGATCTGATAGAACCAACATTCCTGCAGTGGAGAAGGTCTGTGTGTGGTGCCCCTGAGAGACAACCTATACCCTTTGGGTAGCTCTGCATCTTTCTCTCTTTCAGGCATGAAAACAGAAATGAGAATGATGGGGACACAATTTGTACAAATATGAAGCCAAAATACTGAAGCAGCCACTTACAGAGAGAGAGAGGGACTCATTAGGGAGACCTGGGTCCTATTCATTCCACCCCGAGGTAGGTGGGATGCTCATTTTATCTCCCCTGCCCTGAGTCACCACCCCTTGTCACCACACTGCACAGGACTTTTTTAGAATCTGAAATGGAATGTGTTAAATGTGGATGGAGAGTCAGAAAACGTAAAATGACTTCCTCATCAAAGGTCAAGAAGTGTGATGTCTCCCACCTCCTCTATCCTTCCTGAGTTACTCTTCTTTCCTCCACAGTAAATCTTCCCACCTCCTCTCATGATCACCTGAACCTGCCTTCTGACTTAAGAAAGAGGCCAAGTCCATAAATGATTACAGAAGTCAGATGCAGATCACACCTTCTGATCCTCCCTGGTCTCCCAGCTTCCCCAAGTCTCTCCACACTCCCTTCTGTCAGGGCCATGACTGCATCACTGCTCTGCTCAAGCACAGAAAAGTGTCCAACAGCCCCTGATACCAGTCAGACTAACTCAGTACATACTTGGGGCCAGGGACTGGGCAAGGATGTTTTCTTCATTATTTCCAATGCTTGCAATGCTCTGGAAGGAAGTTACTATTCTGTTATTATTGTTATTGTCTCCAGTATTATTCAGACTCTGCATCTGACCAGATCTGTATCTTCAGCATCATTCCTTGAACCACAACCAAACTGAACTACTCACTGTTTTCTATTCATGCCTTTTAGGTCTTCCCCTTTGGTTCTTCCTTGTGGCTCTCCCTCCCTCCAACAGGAATGCTCTATTTACCATGCACCTCCTTTTTAAAGGTTCCTCCTCCACAATGCCTTCTCATGCCTCTTAAGTTTTCTCTTTTTATCACAGACTAGTAGCTCGGTGCACAGATTCATGCACATTGAAAGGAAATTAATTAGAAGAAATATTTTAATATCGCTATTCACCCTTTCTCTATAATAGAAGTGTCAACCAAATTCATGATCAACAATGACAGATCGAAACACACGCATGCAATTGGTGCCAGCGAGAGTTTTATATGTATCGTGCATGCGTGAGTCAACTTAGCCTTTTATGTATATAGAATAAACTTGCTTAATTAGACCTGCTTTCTAATGTAGCTAAACTTTTTCCAGCCCAGTGAAGCACCCCAACTTCTCTTTCAGGTAATTGTCAGCAACACAGCAGTAAATATCAACATGAAGCAGATTATCATTGTAGATCACGCAGGGAGAACAAAGGGTAAAATATTTAACTGCAGCAGTGTTTGACTATATTCTGTGCAGTGAGAAAACTTGAAGTCATTTTCAAGGTCCACCATTTCTTACTTCTTTTCAGTCGGGTCAAGTTTCTAAGCTTTCTAAATCTCCATTTTCTGGCTAATGAAAAGAAAATAGGATTCCACTGAGCCTCCTATCTACCTACTCCAAGACTTCTGTGAGGATCAAATGAGATGAGGCATGGGAAAACGCTTCACAGACATTTGGTTAAAGTGAAATGTTTGCACCTGGCTATAAAGCAAGTCATGTTTCTGAGCTGAAGAAACTATAAAGAGGCTAGTCATCACTAGGGAGAGGAAGTGGGCATTGCTACGTGACATCATTACCTGGGACAGACATTTAGCATATTAGCCTTTGTTATATATAGACTAGAGGCCCAGCGCACGATTAAATCGTGTACGTGTAGGGTCCTCTAGGCCTAGCCTGCCATCAGGGCCATGTCCGCCACCCCGCGACGCCTCACATGCTCCACGTACGCTGATGGCACCCCACCCCGCAATGCCTCGGATGCTGCCGGCACCCCATGACACTCCACGGACGCTGCTGGCGCCCCGGGGGTGGGGAGGGTCCAAGAGGTGCTCCAGCATCTCCTGGTGACCGGTTGTTTGGTCGTTCCGCCATCACGGCGTGACGACCACAGGCCTTTTATGATCTAGGTAGTTTTTATACCACCTTTATGAAACTTCCATTTGGTTTTGTCATCTATCCTCTGCTGACTGTCCATTTTTCCATGCTTGGCATTTAATGCGCAAAACACATTTGCCCAAAGAGTATCTTATCGATAAATACTAATTTTGAGGGGAAAAAACAAAACAAAACAAAAAACCTATCTCTTTTTGTATCTTATGAATTCTGCTTCTCTTACTGATTAGTTTTGTCTTTTCCCTAATATACCTTTGTCATTCTTGTGTAAACACCAGTATCAAAATAAGCCTCCTCTACTATATTGTTTTTCAAAATACATCTAATGATGGTTTTTTAATCAAAACTCTAGTTGGTTCAACTAAATGGAACTTGACAAGAAATTAAGGGGGGAATCTATGCATAAAACTTCCTTTGCCTACTCTATTAACCATTCCAAGTAATGAGATTATCTACATTTTCATTTAGACGAGCTTGCAGATTGGGAGTAATAAATTAGTATTTAGCTTCATACTTTCCCCCTATCACATAGCACACTCTGGAACATGGTAATTTATATAATTCACTGAAGGTATTTTTAGCTCATTCATGGGTCTCT
Organism: Eptesicus fuscus; assembly: GCF_027574615.1. NCBI lineage: Eukaryota > Metazoa > Chordata > Mammalia > Chiroptera > Vespertilionidae > Eptesicus > Eptesicus fuscus. The sequence goes on along the minus strand of NC_072488.1, from coordinate 31,700,502 downwards.
ATGGAATTTTAATGGAAATTAATGATCCCAAAACCTTACATCTGTTTTGATTTGTTTCAGATTTTAGTAAACTATTTTTTCACAACCTTAAATCAATTCATTTATGCTTGGGCTTTTAGATATATGGGAACAAGTACTAAGCTATTTTTATCAGCAGAGATGATAAAAACTATTCAACCTTTTATAATGTGGTAATTATCCTTCAAATAATTAAAACATTGTGTCTTTCCTAAGTCAGCAAACAAGCAGGACAAGAAAAGAATGTGTAAACACTCCAGTGAAGGGAGATGAATACATAATCAAGGGGTTAGAAAGATTAGAACAGTTCTGAATATCTTTAATAAGAAAGGTCTAAGCTGGCCCTGGAGAACAAGCATGTTTGAAAGGGAAATGAAACCCAGGCAGGAAAAAAGGTAAATGATAAATAATGAATGACTGACATGAACAGGCAAATCTGAGAGAAAAAAATAACTGAGGAGTTACAAGAGGAACCAAGATATAAGTAACCATGAAATACGAGAGAAAATGAAAGCCCATAGAGGTTTAATTTTTTATTAATATCAGAAAAATACCTGTAACCAAGACATTTTTCAGTGATAAGACCAGTAGCTGGAAATAAAAGGCTTAGCAAGCTCAGAGTGGGGCCAGGTTCAATTCCACAGTTACTTACGGAGGTTCTATTTAGGGCAAGAGGGTATGTTGAGACCACAGAGACAAAAGAAAGACCCTGCCCCCAGAAGGCCAGTGAAATAATGAGAAAAACAAAGCTAACACTATACCTAAAACCAAGATAGATTGGCAGTATAGAGGACCATTAGGAGAGATAATGAGAAAAAGGAAAAAGTTCCCCAGTGAAAGAATTGACTCATCATTTGTATGCATGCTGTTCTCATTCATGGAGGAAAAAAGAGTTCAGTAACCACACAACAACAATAATAATAATAATATTATTATTATTATTATTAACCAGATCCAAAAACCCTTGATGAACAAGCAAAAACTAGACTTTCTCAATTCAATAGGGTTAGGTTAAGAAGAAAGAATTTAGAAAAAAAGAGGACCAGAACAGGACTACCTGTCCTGTATGTATAGTGTTAACTATAGGGACAGATACCCCTGTTTTAAATGCGGATGAATAGCATCATGAAATGAAAGACATTCTAGCTAGCCTTAGTGGAGAAAGCATTTTTCAGATACAATGCCACTGAACCTTTAGTGTAAATTTTACCCCTGGAAATCTTAGCTCAGAAGTTTAAAAATAATATTTAAAAAAACAACTCAGCCCTTACTGCATTTCCAATGTGATCATACACCAGCCGATTTTCCCCATATTTTTTAACCTAAAATGTAGGCAGGATCTTTTTTTCCACACAGACTACAAACCAAGACTCAACAAAATGGGGTCAATTCAAGCAAGTATCAGTAAAAGAATGTGGTGAGAAACACATCACAAGGGCCTCCCCTCAAGGAGGTTACAGGAGCTGCAACTGAGGCCTTGGGAATAGAGGCCATTCTCAGATTCACAAATACAGCTTATGAGAACCCTGAAAACATCCCTGACAGCAGGGGCAGCCAACCAAGGCCCTTGGGATAAATCCAGCCCACAAGCCTAGATGAGCTTTATGTTTTTAAATGGTTTAAAAAAAGTTTCTTAAACATACTATTTTCTGATGGGAAAACTATATAAAATTCAAATGTAGTGTCCATAAAGTTTTATTGGAACACAGTCACATCCATTTTATACCACTGTCCATGGTTTCTTTGGCACTGTAACAGCAGAGCTAAGTCGTTAGGACAGACCTTTTGGCCCAGAAACCCAGCCTAAATATTTACTATCTAGTTTTTTACAGAAAAGTTGGCCAACTCCTGCTTTAGAGTGCCAGCATTCCTCAACACAAATGTTCAGCAAGAATTCCCTCTGCTGTTTTTCAAGAAAGCTGTTACAGGACAGACTCTGTAGTGAGAAGGACACGGTTCCAGTCTAGGCCCCTCAGTCACCAGCTACGTCATCAGCCAAGTGATTTCACTTGTAAGAGCCTCAGTTTCCCCACCTGTCCAGGAGAGTGCTACAATCCACACCAACCAATCAGCAGCCGAGGTTTACTAGGAACTGGACAGGCTGGTGAGTTCTTGGCCTTTCCTTCCAGCTCACAAGCAAGTCGTTCTTCTTTCACATGCATATTTCTGAGCTGTCACAATCACACAGAAGGCATTGCCCATACAATGGCACAAAAGACAAATCCTGAACCATGAATCAACAGTATTGCTGACATCAGTCATTCTTAACGCCTTTTCTAATCACAGACCCCTTTGCATATAATCATGCATTCATTCATTCAACAAATAACTGAGCTCTCTTGATGTGCCGGGCACATTATAGGGACTAGGGACGATGGGGACAGAGCACTAAACAACTGACAGTCTGTGGGGGAAACAGACAGCAAACACAAACATGGATCCTTATAACATTCATAAACATCTCAAATTATATATACATATGCATATATACATATACATTACATATACAAGTATACATATACATTACATATATATATGTAAGGTATGTTTTTATATATATATATTTTTTATATATATATGTTTTTATTTTTTTAAATGGTTTAAAAAAAGTTTCTTAAACATATTATTTTATGATGGGAAAACTATATAAAATTCAAATGTAGTGTCCATAAAGTTTTATTGGAACACAGTCACATCCATTTTATACCACTGTCCATGGTTTCTTTGGCACTGTAACAGCAGAGAGAGAGAGAGAGAGAGAGAGAGAGAGAGAGAGAGAGAGTGAGTCAGTCAATGGATGAATGCAGAAGGTGAGGAAATGCAAGAAATTAAATGCAAGTAGTAGATTTTTTGGCTTGAGCAACTGGAACCCTTTTCTAAGCTCAGCAATTCCTTGGGAGAAGCAGCTGTGGGGGAGAAATCCAGTGTCAGTTTTGGGCAGTTCGACATCCTAGTGATGATGCTGAATATGTATTAGATATCAGAGTATGAAATCTTGTAGAGAAGTCCTGGCTTCAGGTACAGATTTGGGAATCCTCTGTGTTAAGTTAGCATTTGAAGCCACGGGACCAGAAGAAATTACTTAAATATACAAGTAGAAAGAGGAGGCACACAGGAGGATGCCTGGGGCGCTCCAACACTGAGGTCAAGTAGGGGAGTGAGACCAAGTCTAAGAGAGAACCGCCAAAGAAGCAGGCATGGGGAACCTGATGTCAGCAAAGCCAAGAGACAAGATATTCAGGAGAGAATGGCCACTCCTGTCCAGTGCGGCCGAGTGGCCAGAGAACAGTGCCCTCTGGAATCACAGCCTGGAGGTGTCAAGTGGTGGGAACTGGGGTAAAGTGAGGAAGCGAAACTGTGGTTAAATATCTCTGATGAAGCTAAGAACCTCTGCTCCAGACCAAAGAAATGCACGCTAACACGTGAAGCATCGGATATTAGGGGGATTACGTGACAGACTTTTCTAAAGCCATGAACTCCCCAAGGTTCTAGGCACCCATCAATAAGCTCAGTATACAGTGAAAACATACTAAGGCTGACTTCTTTCACCCAACTGAAACCAAGAGTCATGCCTCCAACACACAATTCCAGTATTCGTGAGGTCTCCTGTCTTTCCCATGTGGCTCCTTTCCTTTAGAATATGTCCCTTTTTCATGAAATGGAGTCACCCAGGTTCTGAGAGGACCACAGGCTGAATATGGGCAGCAGTAGCGTCAGACTGGCTCCAACTGTCCCACCCACCTCTCCAAGAGACAGGCCGGACTGACCTGCAGGAGCCCAGGCCCCTCAGAGGCTGATTCAGGGCTCGTATACCTCACCCTGGTACCTACCTTGCTTCTCCTCCCATCTCGGGCTGGGAAGATTATGTTTAGCGTATATTGTTTTACCAAGTTGAGATGCTATTTTTCCAAATTCTGCCAGAAGAGACTCTAGTGTCATGCTAGTTGAATGAGCAGCTAGGGTATCACACCATCAGATGCCACAGAGGCACAGGTGGAAAAAGATAGTGTTCAAGACCTAATTTTTTTCTATCTCTTGTTTGCTCTTGAATCTCCACTTTGGTTGGCATGTTGCCCTTTCAGACGTATATGACAAGGTTACTGAATTTCTTACAGAAATCCCGAGACGTAGGAAACAGGTAAGCAAGGCTTGTTCGGATCCTGCTTTGCAACTTACTTCAATACCTAAGCACTTTCAGAAACAAACAAACAAAAAACAAAAACAAAAAAAAAATATATATATATATATATATATATATATGTATGTGTGTGTATATATATGACTAAAGGAGTATCTGAACCGGAAACAGTTCCTGTCCTTATTTCCTACAGCACTCCTCCACCAAGAACTTACTGTATCTTTTCAGAAGGTCAGTGGCACAGACACGGCCAAGAACCAACTGTTGAGTGACAGCCAAGGTCCCCCTATTCATGGGGCTCACATTTTAACAGATTGGAGAAGATAATAAACAAGATAAACACATCTACATGAAATTTTCAAATGGGGATGATTGCTTTGAAAATAATTATCGAGAGTCAAAAGCAGAGAGGCTTATCTTCCTTGGGTGAGTGGTCAGAGGAGGACCCTTTCAGGAGAGGTAACACAGGAGCTGAGACCTGAAGGATGAGGAGGTACCAGCCATGGGACAGCTGAGGAAGAGTCTTCATTGATGCTTTTATTTTTTATTTTTAAAATATATTTTTATTGATTTCAGAGAGGAAGGAAGAGGGGGAGAGAGAGATAGAAACATCAATGATGAGAGCGAATCATCGATCTGCTGCTTCCTGCATACCCCACACTGGGGATGGAGCCCGCAACCCGAGCATGTTCCCTGACCGGGAATCGAACCACGACCCTGGTTCATAGGTCGATACTCAACCACTGAGGCACGCCAGCCAGACTTCATTGATGCTTTTAAAATCTTGTGGCCAACACCAAAGTTAAAACAACTGGAAATAATGTTCGTTTTGCAGTTTAGTAACAGCATTTCTAATAGCAGGAAAGGAAGTACGAACTCCTGGGAACACTTACAAAAAGGAATGAGTCATTACTTCTTTTATAATGTTTTCAATGACTAATGATGAGAGTCGAGAGCACAGGAAAATAACAACAGCTATACTTTTACTGCCTGTGTCCAGGAATTACATCATCTGCCCTAGGTATGTATCCTTAAAGGAAGCCTATGTTTCTAAATCATCATCAGTCATGAGCTACTTAAGCCGCAAGCAAGCAGAGAAGGGTTCAGTTCAATTAGTCTATGTAATTTGGACAATTTGGAAAATTTCATCCAGCCTCAATTGAATGTTTGAAATACAGAAAATCAGACTAAACATGAGATACAGAAAGTAAATGTTGAATATGCTGGGCTCAATGTTGCCAAATACCTCGTTAAATTTCATTGGATGATTCTGATAATGATACTGTACAGTATTTTTGTAAAAAAAAAAAATTGGCCTAGCAATACTTACTCCAGCATAATTTTACTGACAACATTAGTATCTGCATCAATTTCACCAAAAGTCTCTAACAACAAAGCAATTATCCTAGTGTAATCTCAGAGTCAAAATTCAGATACATTTTGCTGCTAAAGCAAAGTTAGTTCAAGGTGAAACTCATATTGATTCCCAAGTGAAAACCCATTTGTCAGGACTGATTCATCTTTGCAGCAGATAGAACAAAAGACAGTGTAGGTAGGCCCTTTAACCCTAATTTGTATCATATATTGTTTTGAAAAATTGACCACTTTTCATATTTCATCTGGAAAACCTCTAGACTTATAGATTTGGCTGTAACTATGCTTCCACATGGTTCTTCTATGTGTAAAAACAAACAAGTGAAACAAGTTGATGGTCTAAGATACCAGCAAACGTGCTGATCATTTTTCTCTTTCTCCTACCCTCCTCTCCTTTCCTCCTCTTACTTTTGCTCTCCTCTTCTCTATACTTCAGGGTTGCCCCCAACACCATCTTATAAAACTTTGCAGAACTAAAGTCCAAAATGACTGGCAATCACTGACCCATAGTTTTTGTCACTATTACTAGCTACACTATTAATATTACCTTAAAAATGCTTAAGGTCCTCTCTTAAAAACCAACAAAAACATCACACATGTCCAAAAAACACAGCCAATCAAAAGGAGGACATAAAATGGATGTAATGTACATACATATTCACAGACATAAGTCTTTGTCTTGTTCAGGTAGGATTAAGCTCCTTATAGATAATACTGGAAGAATTAAAAAAAAAAAACAACACTGGATATGAAACAACAAATGAAACTTTAGATACATTCATACCCTCTTCCCTCCTCCCTACCAAAAAAATACATCAAAATTTTCAAACAGATGGGATAGGTCTTAATTCTGCTGGTCACAGCAATCCTAGACTATGGTAGGAAACCCTGTTCTTGGCTTGGTTTTGCATAAAAACCAAGGTTTTCAGAAGCCTTTGCAATCATCACAGGTATCCAGTTCTCCTTTTATTTCAGTTGTGCATTGAGAAAGCCTTAATGTGAAAGTCATCATTTAAACATATTAGTCCAATGAAAGTATAGTTTCGAAGGTAGATAAAAGCTTCTCTTCACTTGATTTTGAATCTTAATATAGTCAAATAGAGTGGGATTAAAAAATAAAAGGAGGGAGAAGATAATGTGCAAGCTTTTATGTTATTGCCTTTGACCACTAATATAAATAATAAAAGCAAACATACTGCACACTTGCTGTGTGCCAGACAGTGTGCTGTCTCGCTTAATTCTGAGAACAACCTTATAAGGTGGGTACTACTGTTACCCTCAGTTTACAGATAAGGAAACAGGGGGGCGGGGGGGGGGCACAGAAAGGGTAAAATTTTTGGTCACATCACAGAACTTGTAAGTAGCAGAGCTTGGACTGCCTGGCTTCCCAAAGGAAGTTCTTAGTGACATAGTTGTTCCTTGACGCTCCGTGGGGGAACTTTAGTCCTCAACTCTAGTCTATGCGATGGCTTTGAGAATCATCACCTCAGTCTCTCAGTCACTCAGCAATTTCCAAGATGCTGAAATAGGACAGACCTACCTTATAAGTCACAGGGGAAGCTCAGAACAGAGGGATAAGCACTGTGTGAAAAGCAATGTTGTCCACAGTACTGAGTCTTTCACTGTTCTTTAAATCAAGGTGAGCATACTCCAAAAAGGGCAATCAGACCATCAGCAGACCTTATAAGAAGCCCACAGGGGCAGGTGGGGCACTTAAAAGGGCTTTCAAGAACCCTGAACTCTGACGGGAGAGAGAGGTTAGGCTATCACATAGCCACCCTGAATACACAACTATTAAAATATTAAAATACAGGTCCTGTTGTGTCAGACAACAGGAATGGCTAATTCCAGGTAGGTTACCTGGAGAAAGAGGACATGAGGAGGTGGGCTGTAACTTTTTAGATGGAAACAACGAGAAGAAAACAATATATTCCTCCAAACACATGAATGGGGAGGCAGGGCAAATCTGTACACCATGAGCCTGAGCTCCAGCCGGAGCATCTGTACAGGTCAGAGGGACAAAACTAATTCCTGCTTAAGACATTTCTCAGAAGACAAATACAAGAAAGATATTGATGCCATGGTCTGTTTTCCTCTCCCTCCAGGCTATTTTTCCACACAAAAATGAAATCATTTTAATAAAAAAAAAAGAATGATAAAACCCTGGATTATTTTTAAAATATGAAAACATTATATCTCTCCTTCTGTTGCCAAGCAACACACTTTTGCTATGACACAATCTTGAGACCTTGATCAACATTCTCAGTTGTATAGAAAGGATACAGAAACAGGACTACAGAATAAAGTTTTTAAAAATGAGTAAAAGAAAAAAAGAAAGAGGACTCATGTGAAATCATTTGATTCTACACTGGAAATAGCAAGCCCTGGATTCCTCAATTTCAGAAAACTCAGTGTGCAGAGCTAATAATAAAGGAAAATTCCATGCAGTTACTAAAACTGCTGCAACTATGTAAAACCTAGCAATGCCATTCATACCACATTAGCCATAACTATGTATTTTCAATTACTAAATGGTTTTTGTTAGCTTTTGCATCTTTAAGTGCTGGAATTTGCCTGTTGAAATTACTCAGGATGTATCCCCATGGGTTAAGCCACCAACACTTAGGTACAAAACTGCATGCCCAGTCCATCTTAATAGCCTTCTACTTGAACTAGGAAATCAGATATGAAAACTGTCAGAAATTTTAGAGAGATATTGAAAGAGGTGACTACCATGGTCGTTGAATTCTATATGGTTGTTTAATCCTGTAAAGCCAATGAGGAGAGTGGGAAGACTCGAGAATGGTTTCCACTAATAGGTTGGGAGAGGCAAGAGTTCAATAAAACAAAAGAGAAAATTCATAATACCAAAGTAGTTAACCAACACCAAATGTAATGAAGTGCGCTGAGATTAAAATGACCAAAGTGGGGAAATATGATTTAAAATACTTCATCAATGAAAGATCGAGGGCTTTTAGTTGAATGGAGGTTTTATGTCAGATAAAGTTGTAATACAGTTGCTTAAAACGCATTTTTTTTAATGAATAAATGCTTGCTAAGTTCTGGGCATCATGCTAAGTACTTTCAATCTATGTGACAGGCATCCATTCACTCATCCATTCCACTGACACTTAATGAGCATGTACTACGGTCTACGGACACTGTTCTAAGAACTGGGTAGCTGATGATGAGCAAAGCAAAGCAGATGCAGTTCCTGTCCTCAAGAATCCACAGTCCAGAGGAGCTCCCATACTTCACATCTTTATTTTATGGGTAAGGGAATGAAAGCACATTTAAGTAACTTCCCCACAGAGTTAATAAGTGGCAGGCTTAGAATTTTAACTTAAGTCTGTTTAACTTCAAAGCCTAGAGTCTTAGCCACAGTTCATTGCACACAGCCTGACTTAGGAGGTGATAATTCCACTGCATTTTGCAATGATATCATACTTGTCAGTCCAATATCACACTTTATTCAGTTCTATATGACTCATTTTTAGAGAGGCACTGAGTTCTTCTAGATATATTCCAGTGTGTCAATCAGGATAATGGGTAATCTGGAAAACATGTCAGGAATAGTATCCAGATTGTTTAACCATGTGTATATGTGATAAGCATATTTATATGACAGAAGGATTTTTAAGTAGAAAGTGTGAGACTTACTCTCTAAAGCCTTAAAACAAGCGTAGAACCAAAGAGCGAATATAATGGGAGGAGGGCAGCAAGGGAGCTAATTTCCATTCAACATAAAGAACAGTTTTTTGACACAAAATGTGTCCCAAAATGACTATAGGTGCCTTTAAAACAAACTAAGATCCCATGAACTAAGATTCCTCTAGTGCAGAATGGCCAATAAACCACTACTGCAATGTGGATGACATGTGTGCCTGGAGATTGGATAAAATCCTTTCTAAAAATCTGTCCACTTTAATATCCTATCATTCCAGAAGAAATTCATATACTTTATTTTCTGACACACAAACATACAAAATTGTGTAACGACATATTTCTGTATATAGAATAAAGAAAAAGTGCTACTTTTATTTTTAATTTTCTTTTTAAATTATGTTAACTACATAAATGAGAAAACCTCACTCAATTAGATGCCCATCTATTTTTAAAACTCCCTTTATACATTTGCTAAAACATTCAAAACACCATAATCTCCAAGAAATGGCAGGAGTGGGCTGAAGCTAACCCAAGCACTAGGAATCTAAGATGAGTTGATGAGTATAAATGAATATTCAAAACTCTGAATTCTCTACCAGCAAATCTGAAAGGATCCAATTCTAACAATGTATTTAATCCTATCTCAGGACCAACAGCGCACAACTGTGCATTTCAGTCTATGTGAACTGCACTCCCTGGAGATGTTCCATGCTCAGTGTGCCAGGCCATATGCCCAACCCTGCCTATCCTTCCTAAACCAAGAGAACATGACTGCCCCTCTTCCAGTTACGATGGACACACTGAGTTCCATGTCCACGGTGCCCAAGCCTCATAAGCTCATCACCATCTCATGACAGCTGATGGTACTTATTTATAAGACTGGCTAACACAGAATCTAATTAATGATCCTGATCTCACTGGCCCTGCTTTAATGAAATAATCTAAGCAAGCAACTGGTTTGGCGATGATCAAAACAAACAAGCAACTCCCCACCCCAAAAGCTCACAAATAAGAAACAATCATTTATTTTTAAAAGCTCCCACAACTATTCTGACCTTGAAAATTTTTACAAACCAGCTACAAAAGATGAAATTTTTATTTTTTCAGCCATTCCTTGACTTGTGGTTAAGGTCCTATTAATGCAAAATTCCTTGAGGTTTCCCTTTGTCATCCATGCTGTGAGCAGAGGGTGCAGCTGCTGGGAAGGAGACAGCTATGGTGACGAAAGTCCAAAAACAGTCACAGAAGGCAACCAAGTCCAATAAAATAGATTTAAAAAACTCCTAATTTGCAGGTGACATAATCTCACATGTAGAAAACTCTAAGAATTCATTAAAATATAAGAATTTATAAATGAATTTAGTGAGATTGCAAAATCTAAAATCAATACAACAAATCAATTATGTTTCTATAGATTAGCAATGAACAATCCAAAATGAAATTAAAAAATCAATTCCATTTACAAAGGCATCAAAAAGAATAAAACACCTATAAAGAAATTTAACAACAGAAGTATAAGGCTTGTACACTGAAAGCTAAGAAACATTGAAAAGTATGGTGGTTACCAGAGGAAAAGCACTGTGGGGTAGTGAAGGGTAGAGGAGGTCGAGTGTGAAGTGACAGGAGATTTGACTTTGGGTGGTGAGCTCACCATGCAGCATACAGATGATGCCATTATAGAACTGTACACTTGAAACCTATATAATTTTATTAACCAATATCACCCCAATAAACTTAATTTTTAAAAAACACAAAGAAATTAAACATGATCTAAATAAATGGAAAGAAATTCCATGTTAACGAATCAGAGACTTGATATTGTTAAGCTGGCAATATGCCCCAAATCGACGGACAGATTCAATGTAATCCCTATCATAACCTCAGCTGCCTTTATTGATGTAATTAACACATTGTGAACGGATCACGAGAATTCTCGATTCATATTACACAGTGTTTTTACAAAGTATCATACTTTAAAAAGATATTAGCTTGTAAGATCATGTAATAAATAACTTCAAAATGCAATGGGTATTTAATTTTAAAGCGTGCCTTTAACATTTATGTAAAACGTTTTTTGTACTTGTTCAATAGAAACTTATCTGGCCATTGGGTAAAGCTAGCAATAAAACTACTGGTCCACAATGTGTTAATAAGCCAACACTAAAATCCATATGGTAGTTCAAGGACCCAGAAGAACCAAAATAATCTTGAAAAAGAACAAATTTAAAGGATTCACATTTCTCTGATTTCAAAACTTATTACATAGCTACAGTAATCAAGAAACTATGGTTCATAAGGACAGACACCTAGATCAATGGAAGAGAAGCAAGAGTCAGAAATAAACCCTTAGTTTCATGGACAATAAAGAATAGTCTTTTCAACAAATTGTGCTGGGCAACTGGATAGCCACATGCAAAGCAATGAATTTGGACCCCCTACCTCACACCATACATACCCAAAAACAAACACAAAATAGATCATAGATTTAAATGTAAAAGCTAAACCTATACAATTTGAAAAAAACAAATGTAGACCTTCATGACCTTGGGTCAAGCAGTGGTTTCTTATATATGACATTAAAAACATAAGCAACAAAAATATAAATTGGACTTCATTGAAATTAAAAACTTTTGTGCTTGATACTTTCACTATCAAGAAAGTAAAGATGTCCTAAAGATTTGAGAAAAATTATACAACTCAATAATGAAGACAATCCAAATTTTAAAATGGCAAAAAGCTTTAAACAGGCCTTTCTCCAAAGAAGATATTCAAATAATCAATAAGCACATAGAGCCCTGGCTGGCTTGGCTCGGTGGATGGAGCGTTGGCCTGCGGACTGAAGGGTCCCAGGTTCAAGTCCCGGTTGGGGACACATGCCCGGGTTGCAGGCTCGATTCCCAGTAGGGGGTGTGCAGGAGGCAGCCGATCCATGATTCTCTCTCATCATGGATGTTTCTATCTCTCTCCCCCTCTCCCTTTCTATCTGAAATCAATAAAATATATATATTTTTTTAAAAATAAGCACATAAAAAATATTCAACATCATTAGACATCAAGGAAAACAAAATCAAAACAACAAGATACTACATCATACCCACTAGGATGGTGATTGACTACTAATGGATTAAATATAAATTCTTATTTGGGTGATAATAATGTTCTAAAATTTTTTGTAGTGATGGTTGTACAACTGTGAGTATTGTAGGAACCATTGAACGGTATACCTTAAATAGGTGAATTTTGTGTATGTGAATTATATCTAAAAGATATCAAAGGAAAGGAGAAAAAGGATATTAGGGAGAAATGAAAGAAGAACAGATGATGGGAGGGTGGGAGAGTGAGAAAAAAGGAGGGATGGAAGGAGAGACAACTAGACAGCTGAAATGGATTCTAGGAGATTATTTAAGGAAATGGAAGACCCATGTTATCTTTGGGGCAGCAACAGCGGTGGTCAGATAATACAGTGGGAGTGGGCACTGTTAGCTGATTAGATATAGAAGTAAAGTCCTTTAGACTTCTTCTTTAGGCTACTGGCTAAGAATATCAGATTGCAATTATATGTTAGCACTGTCAGAATTTTTTTTACTCTTTGATATTAGTAGCTGTCCATTAAAATAGTGATTACTGCATCAAAGATAAAAATGATTCCAATCTATATTTTCAGTGAAATGAGATGGATTCAGAACTACTGAAGGTCATTTGTTTTTCAAAACTCTATAGAGCAATAGTTGACAATCTATGGCCCATGGGCCAAATTCAACCTGCTGCCCATATTTGTAAATAAAGTTTTATTGGAAAAGAGCCATGCGCATTACTTTACATTATGTCTATGACTGCTTGTGTGCACATTAAATAGTTATAACAGAGACCTATGGCCTGCAAAGACAAAACTACTTACTACCTAGTCCTCTATGGACTAGATATTGAAAAAGCTTGTTGATTACTGCTCTGGAGCAATATGTCTAATTTGTTTAAACAAATAATTACACATTCAAATTAACACTATCATCTGCAAAGCATTCACATCATTAGATTGCTTATATTTATTTCAATGATGCCACCATGGGTCAAAGCTTTTTTGAAACTCCCCTCTGGGCCTGTCTTTAAGATCTGAAATGCAAGCTTTGTAATATCCTAACAATGAGAAACCTTGGCACTTATCTATCTATATATATATAAAAGCCTAAGCGACCAAATGACCAACCAGTCACTATAACATGCACTGACCACCAGGGGGCATTTGCTCAATGCAGGAGCTGACCCCTGGTGGTCAGTGCGCTCCCACAGCGGGAGCACAGCTCAGCTGACCGACCCGTCCCGGCGGCCCACCAACCCGGCGTCAGCCACTCACTCCTTCAGTAGTCCTGCAGGTCCAATCTCCAGAGAACGGGCCAGGCACTGATGGACCGGTGCTGCCAGCATGTTCCCGACAGTGCCGCCACCCACAGTGCCGCCACCGGCCTCCTGGAAGTCAGCCTCGGGCACTGCAGCCACTTCCCCTCCCTAGATGCTCAGCAAGTTAGAAACTATATAGAAGCGGCCGCCAGGTGGCTCCTGACAACCAGCACAAACATCAGCTGGATGAGTCCAGATGCCGGGCTGGCAAGAGCATCCCACCAGCTGCCCAGAGGGCCAATTGCATCCCAGCCCCCCCCCCCCCCCCCCCCTTGGGATAGGCGCCAGACGCAGGGCTCACAGCTGGTGAGCACCGCTATGGCAGCACAAGCCTCTCCCAAAGGGGACTGACTGGGCACAAGGGGGCTGGGATGAGCAGGAGCGGCAGGCAGGAGCACCAGGTGGCATTGGACTGCTGGTTTGGGCCAAATCCCCGCAGGCCACCCCAAAGGACCCCATCCATGCACAAATTTGTTCACCGGACCTCTAGTATATATATATAAAAGGCTAATATGCAAAGTGTCCCCTTGGGAGTTCGACCAGGAGACCAGGAGTTCGATCACTCACTATTATGTGCACTGACCACTAGGGGGCAGTGTGGAACGAAGGAAGGCCCCAGGAAGCAGCCGGAAGGCCACGATCGGCCCTGATCGTTGGCCAGGCCTAGGGACCCTACCCATGCACGAATTCCATGCACCGGGCCTCTAGTAAGTAGGCAGCCATTAGGACGAAAGGTGACAAATCAAGATGGATAAAACTACCATTGTTTTAAAATCAGGTATAACTCTGAAACAATTTAGCTGGAATTACCATGAAGTTTGTAAATTGCCTTCAAAAGCAATTTTAAATGAGTTCTGAAAATGTTTTTTTTAGTAAAGACAGCATCTTTGGAATAACTATTAAACCCCCTATTTTGAAAAAGGAAGCTCATCTGGATATACAAATTCTGGTATATTGGTTAAATCTGTCCCTTTACTTCCCAGTCACATTTCATACCCTGACTTAGGATACAGTTACTATATTATCAAAAGGTGAGGAAATGTGTCTGCTATGCCCCTGAATAGTATGTGCCAGGAAAACAGATTTACAAAGACATTAACTCTCCATGGTTCAATTATCCTAGATGGGGCTCCCTAATAGCTGAAAGGGCTGCACATCTTCGCTGACGAGGTCCAGAAATTCATTCTCCTATAAAGAGACGTGTTCCAGCCCAGTGGCCCTAACAGGAAACACTCCATTTTGCAGACTGCACAGAAAGGGGGCAGGGGTGTCTGTGTATTTCAGATGCTTCCCAAGTCTTTTGGCCTAAGAGACAGCATCACTGGGGTTATTCCATTGGTTTCAAAAGTTGGGAATAATTTTTAAATGATAAATACAGAGAAAGAATCTTTTCTCAGAGTCACACTGTTAACGGTCGTAAAACCCCAAGCAAGTGTATTACCTAGATTTTCTAGTTTTGCTTTCTTCTTTAAAGTATAGTGGGAAAAATAACATCTAAAAACACTGAGTCAGAAATCTGTAATCTGGCAAAATCTTTCTAAATTTTTATGATTCTGCTTTCAAATATTTTACCATTTTCTTGTACATCTCTAATTTGACAGCAATTGCCGGCAAACAACCTCACACCTTTACTGAATATTTCCATAGCATTTTATTTAGTTCTCATAGAAAAATAACTCACTTTACAGGCATAGTATATCAATCTATGCATTACTTCATTAAATTTCGAGATTACAATAACAAGTGCCACTGACATAAACAGGTTTGGGATACACACAACCAACTCCTAAGCCAACTATTCAACTAGTGAGAGAAGTACATGAGCTTCCCCAAAAGTGTCCTTCTCGCTGCATGTGCTATGGACACCAGTCAGCATGTTTTATAGCACAACTAGAGGCCCAATGCACTAAGATTCATGCAAGAATGGACCTTCCTTCCCCTGGCTGCCGGCACCGCCTTCCTGCCTTTGCTCTGGCCCAGAGCCACCTTCTGTCTTCATTTAGCAAGAAGCCACCTTTCTACCTTCCCACACTGCCCAGAAGCCCGGAGCAGCTAGGGCGGTGCTCGGTGCCTGTGCATGCAAATTAACCCACCATCTTTGTTGGGCTAATTTGCATAGTCGCTCCTGATTGGCTGGTGGGTGTCACGAAGGTATGGTCAATTTGCATCTTTCTCTTTTATTAGTGTAGATGGGAAGCACCAGTTAGTCTGTTAAGTAGGGTAAGTGGAAGTAGCTTAAGTGCACGCCGACTACACAGTAAGTGTATGTGTGATGCACAACTTCTTGGTGGGACATAAATGCCCTGACAGCCAATAGTTTCAAATGCCAAGAGAAACCTTGCACACAAGCTCATTCATTCTACTGTAGAGTGGCCTTCTCTGAGCCCAAACCCATCTAAGACGTTTCTGTGAAACAGTGTGGCTCATCTCTTATTCATAAGCTAGTGCTTGTTATTGGTGTACCAGGAAATGGAGTCAGAAAAGCCAAGAACCACAGAAAACATCAACAGAATTAGGACGGTAAATGTAGATGTTTTCACAAAATGGGAACTTGTTGTGAAGAGAGGAGGAGGTAGTCCAATCCAGCAGGTCCATGTCAGAGATGATAGGGGACAGAGGTGGTGAAGGCTGTGGTGGGAATGAGGAGGTCACATAGAGAGACAATCAAGAGGCCCAGCCTGCTTGGCTACCTGCATATGTCTTCCCTCCTAGATTCATGGAGAAAGTGATTACATACTATTCTTGGTAGCCAGGAAACTAAAGAAGAGGTTATCAATGGAGATCAACTTTTATTGCTATTTTGTTAGGTAAAGGAAGTCTTACTTAGCTTTTAGACAACCCATTTGTGGTTTGTCCTATCATTAAACACTCTGACATTCTGAAGAGTGATCTTCCAGAATGCCACTTAGCTCTGAGAAAAAAATGATGAAATATAAACTGCCTTCTCAGAAATGCCCAGCCTGCTAAACGGTCTGCAATGAAAAGAATATTAAGTGATAGAGTTTCCGGAAAACAAGGCACCACTCCGTGTGTGTGTGTGTGTGTGTGTGTGTGTGTGTGTGTGTGTGTGTGTTGTCCTAGTTTATTCTCTGAAATCAATTTGCCTTTCTTTAGAATCATTATTATAAAGGTAAGCTGTTTTCAAAAACTTGGTGACAGCTTACTGATTGGCTATAAATAATCATATGTTATGCTTTGCCATGTCAATAGTTTGTATTTTGTCTTCATATTATACAAGCTTGGCCTTACTTTTTAAAAGTCCCTAAAATAGTTATTCAGCATGTTGAGAGTAACTGATTTACCAGCCTTTTAAGGAAATAATATTGGTGAGCAATAGAGTTTAATATTAAATATAAATGGAATTAAAAGGGATTATAGAAGAATACTTGTGTTTATACTGACAGATTCAAATGAAGAAAGGGTCTTCCAAGAACACTAGCTTCTCAGAATTCCTTGAATGATGTCTTCACGTCAGAACACAAGCGTTTATACACACTCTTCCTATACTTATGGCCTGGACTTCTCTGTCAAGCAAATCTAAGACACTTTAAATCTTTGGGATTAACCTCCATGAAGCGCTCCTTCTCCCCACATGGTTGATGGTTCCCGACTCCTTGCTCCCATAGATCACACTTATCTCTATGACATTTACCATACTGCACATTGTTGTTGTCACCCCAACTATATTTCACCCCATGAAGAAAGAAACAAAGTTGTATTCTAAGTTTTATCTACCCCAGCATCTAGCATTAAGCCTGATATATTCTGAATATTGAAAAAGTATTTACAAAATAGGTGAAATAGGAAAAAGGAACAGAGGGCAAATGTAAAGTTAAGATATTGTTTGGAGTGGAAGGTATCATGTAGACACTTTCTTTGGTGAATGGTGATATACACAAGGAAGTGAGAGCACTGGGGAGCAAGCAGTATGCAGCCAGGTGTAAGCTAAAGGTTGGGGAGCAAATCATGCTAAAAAAAAAAAAAAAAGTGGGGTAAAAGGCATTCCAGACAGAGGCAAGCAGGAAAGCCACCCCCAATACTGAACAGTTGGAAAAGCAAGAAGGTGGGACTTGGAAAAGACTTTATGAACAGTTTGTTATTGGAGCAGGATGAAGCAGGAGGTGGTCAAGAAATGAGGCTAGACGCATAAAATGGCTGCATTTTATTGTATGTAAATGATACCTCAATACAGATGATTTTAAAATGCAAGACCACGGAGTATTTTTAATACCCTCTTGTTTACTGCCCCATGGGTGTCCTCTAACATTGTACTGATTTATGTTTTCATATTTCTGATAGACCTTTTCTCCCAATTATTCTATAGAGACCTCTGAGGGGCGAGACTGTGCTATTCACCTTTGTGTTATTTTTCTTTATTCTCCTTTACCTCCCATAACATCTAACAAGGCATAGTACATTCTAGGTACTTTACACTATTGTTTCCAACAGTGGGCCTCATGGCCCAGAAAAATTATGTATCTGGTTATGTGCACATGCACATATGTACACAAATAGTCTGTGTGAAGGAAACAACAGTCTAAATAAAATTTACCAAAGGCACCCCGTATTACTGACAACCGCTTTAATATATTGATGCTCGTGATCAGCCTAGTTAACAATAAGAAATGGAGGACGGGCTTGGTGAATTCAGAGCTTCAGAGTCTTGGAGACAACATCCCTTAGACTAAACATGTAAATAAAAATAACTAGCATATCCTTGCAGGATTCCCTCAGTTCAGTAATATATTTAGGTCTACCTTACCTCCACTCATGCTTCTGGTCCTCCCTAAATCTAATAAGAGAATTTTTAATGACTTAAGAAGTTAAACATTATCTCCAACAAATTTAATATTCTAATATCTATGAACACAAGACACTTTGCTCATTTCTTCTTGCCCAGCCTCTTAACAAGTCAGTCTCATAGAAAAAAAATTTTAACAGGTGGGGACTTCACACCTGGATGCTAGAAACTTAAGGGACATAACTAGAGGCAAAGAGTGGACTGGGTAGAATCCTGACTGGACAAAAGATCAGAAGGTTATTTTGTGTGCAGTTGTTAAATTTTAAATATGAACCAGGTTAATATGTAAGATGTAAATTTACTGACATGAAAAGCTGGTGATAAGTGGTGGGGCGGGGGAAGCAGATTATAAAATAGCATGTAGAGCATGTGTTTGTTGGTTAAAAACAGGTATGTGTACACAAAAATGGATATGAAAAATGTGCAGTGTTAATGATATCACTGGTGGTAGGAAGATGGTGTTTTCATCTTCCTATATTTCTAATTTTCTACAGGGTTTAACTATTAACAAAAGAGGAAATTACTTAGCTGCTTCTTTAACAAGTATAGTTTTGCTCTAAAATAGTTTAAGTGACTATTAAAATTATAGTTTCCATTTTCATTTTTAAACTCTTCTTTCACACAAATAGAAGATATTTAGCACTGTATCCACAATCGCATATATGATCTAGTTGCTGAAATTACTTAAAAGCATTTTGACTGAGGAAAATTTTAGGTTTCTGAAGTTTATTCTAATTTTTTGTTGCTTTTGTTTTGTTAAGATTTTTTCACGCAAGATGTTGTATCAGACAAGATGCCATATGTCCCCAAACCTCAGCAGGAACAACTCAAGAGTCTGTAAAACAAATTTAATGATGCTTTTTCGTAAAGTGACTTCCCGTGATGCTTAAAATATGTACATATTTTAAGAAACCAATAATCAGGCAAACCTAATTAGGAGAGAGATCATCATGACTAACAAAAAAGGTTGGCAAATCACGTTCGGAGATGTATATTCGGTGTCTGCCATGATTTCATATACAATTAATATAATAACTATACATCAGGTGCTTTAATCCTTGGATAATTAAGATACACTACATTAAGCTTTTAGAAAGAACATCATTATTTGGAGTATTTAGCTTTTATTCCATATAGAAAAAGTGGTTTCCTCCCATTCTGGATGTTTATGCCCTTGAAAAGAAAACGCCTTACAGCCCTGACAGAAGTGGCTCAGTTAGATCATCGGCCCACACACTTAAGGGTCGAGGGGGCGATTCCCTGTCAAGGGCATGTACCTGGGTTACAAGTTGGATTCCTAGCCCCAGTTAGGGCCCATATGAGAGGCAACCTATGGACCACGTCTCTCTCACATAGATCTCTCTCTCTCTCGCTCTCTCTCCTTTCCACTTCCCCCTCCCTTCTACTCTCTCTAAAAATCAATGGTAAAAATATCCTCAGGTGAGAATTAACAAGAAAAAGAGAAAGAGGGAGAGAGAGAGAGGGAGAGAGAGAGGAAGGGAGGGAGGGAGGGAGGGAGGGAGGGAGGAAGGAAGGAAGGAAGGAAGGAAGGAAGGAAGGAAGGAAGGAAGGAAGGAAGGAAGGAAGGGAGAAAGAGGGGGAGGAAGCACCTTACAAATGCTGGCTCTCCTTACGTGAACATATGTGCATAAAAAGGGTGAAATAATTATCCACTTATTTTTATCTTTCTAACACCAATCATTCATGTAATTTACAGCACCAACAAGATAAGTCGTGACTTCCAGTTAAAAATGGCTAAGCAAAGGAATAATTCTCCCTCGAAAACAACCTAAAAATTAAATATAGAAGAAAATTTTCTGGAACAAGGACACAGTGACAACTCCCAAAATGCAAACTATGAAGCACACCTAAGCAATGGAGGGTAATTTTACTACCTGTACCTCTTCACACACTGGTGGGAAAAGGTTTATCTAAAACCTTCCCCTCCAGGGAGAGGTCTGTCCAGTGCCCTGCGAGGTATAGGGCAGGTGGAGGGCACGGTAGGGAATATATCTGGAAGCAATAAAGATACAGAACAGGACACAGACACAGAATGTCATGGGAGATACAGCTAGAACAGAAACCCTTTTTTTAAAAAAAAATTTTTGATTGATTTTAGAGAAAAAAGGGAAAAAGAGAGAGAGAAAAACATTGATTTGTTGTTCCACTTATTTATGCATTGATTGGTTGATTCTCGTTTGTGCCCTAACCAGGGATCAAACCCACAACCTTAGAGTTATCAGGATGACACTCTAACCAAATGAGCTACCCAGCCAGGGCCAAATAGAAACACTTTTTAAACACTGCATTTCTATGACCTCTGACCTAACCTTGGAGGAAGGAGACTGCCAAACAAGAAAATACACAGGTAGTCAGTGACTCTCCTGTCAAAGGCTAAAATCTAAGGGAAGACGAACTCACAGGACAGAGGAAATAAACCATTTGGTGAGAGGACTTTTGAAACAAAATCAAAACTTAAACTTCAGACTGTCCCAGTTCACATTCCCCTTGTCCCATGAACAAAAGATGAAGAACATAAAAACACAATGAAACAGGAAATTGAGGCAAATAGTTCGAAAAAATAAGGCAGTAAAATCCAGGTTAAAAAAAAAAATAGAAGAGAAAAATTAAAATATTACTGAGATGAAAAACATTAGGAGAAAAAACACACAGATGGAATGACTACATATAAAAATCACAATAAAAACGTGGTGGACAGGATTAAGTAAGTCACTGTAAAAGTGGGTGGGGGAAGAAAAGACAACAGACATGTAAGGGGTGTTTTGGAAGAAAAGAATTAAAGCAGAAAAATGCTAAAAATATAATAGGCCTCATTGGTGATTAGGAAAGAACAAATTAACACTTAAATTAAGTACAAGGTTACACTCATCAAACTGACAAAAGTTTTAAGTCGTATAAATAGCAATTATTAGTGAGCATATGGAGCAATGAGGAGTTTCATCTGCTAGTGAGAATGTAACTAGAAATATCCACGCAGAACACAGACACACTCCATGACTCAGCAATGCCGCTCCTAAGTATATACCCAGCAATGGTACACATGATGACACGCACCCCTACACACATATGACAATGTTCACGATGACTTTTTTTTTATAGTTGCAAACAACCAAGAGCACCTAACTAAGCCCATCAGTAGTAGAATTGGACACATACTTTGTGGAATACTCATGCAATGGACGACTATGCTGCAGGGTCAGCAAACTTTTCCGGTAAAGGCCAGATAGTAAATGTTTTCCACTTTGAGAGCCTCTGGTCTCTGTTGCAACTACTCAACTCTGACACGGGAGCACAAAAGCAGCCACAGACCCTACCCAAACAAATGAGTGTGCTGTATGCCAATTAAACTTTACTTATGGACAATGAAATCCGAATGTCATAATTTTCACATCACAGGATAATTTTCTTTAGATCTTTTCAATCATTTAACAACATAAAAATCATTTTCAGCCCTGACTGGTTTGGCTCAGTGGATAGAGCATTGGCCTGGGGACTGAAGGGTCCCAGGTTCAATTTCAGTCAAGGGCATGTACCTTGGTTGCGGGCACATCCCCAGGAGGGGGTGTGCAGGAGGCAGCTGATCGATGTTTCTCTCTCATCAATGTTTCTAAGTCTCTATCCCTCTCCCTTCCTCTCTGTAAAAAAATCAATAAAATATTTATTTTTATATCATTTTCAGCTTGCAGCAGGCCAGTTTACCGATCCCTGCTAAATAGCAATAAACATATACAAAGCACAACCACCTGTACCAGAAGGATGATCTTCAAACATAAGACTGAGTTTTTTAAAAAGTGAACAAGTTCAAAAAGAACATACACTAAAGAAAAATCAGACGATCATATTGATATGGAAAAAGCACTTAACCAAACCCAACATCCATTCTTGATACAACTCTTAATAAACTAGGAATAGAGGGGAATTTCCTCAACTTGATAAAGACCATCTACAAAAAGCCTACAGCAGTCGTCGGCCAACTGCGGCTCGCAAGCCACATGAAGCTCTTTGGCCCCTTGAGTTTTTAGCAAAGGCCAGCTTAGGAGTACCCTAATTAAGTTAATAACAATGTACCTACCTATATAGTTTTAAGTTTAAAAAATGTGGCTCTCAAAAGAAACTTCAATCGTTGTACTGTTGATAGTTGGCTCTGTTGACTAATGAGTTTGCCGACCACTGGCCTACAGCTAGCATAATGGATCCTTTAACCCTAAGATCCAGAACAAGGCAAGGAAGTCCTCTCTCACCATCCCCATTGAACATTATACCAGAAGTCCTAGCGAAGATGATAAGAAGAGGAAATAAAAGTATACAAACTGGCAAAGAATAAGTAATACTATCTTTGCTTGCAGATGACATGATTGTCTATGTAGAAAATACCAAAAAGGGTGGGAAACACCTCCTGGAACTAATAAGCCAGTACAGTAAAGGTTGCAGGATACAAGATTACTACATAAAAGTCTATTGTTTTCCTATCTATCTATATAAAACCCTAATATGCAAGTAGACTGAACAGCGGAACAACCGAACAACAGGGGTGTGTGGAACATGGCAGGCATCGACCACAGCAGGATGGATGGTAGAGCAGGTGAGCAGGGGCACCAGACCAAGGTGGGGCGCCAGTTGCTGTCATTGGGGTGAGCCTCTGGTGGTTACTGAAAATCCTTTGCACCCTTTGCCGGCACCAGAGCCGCCACTCACATCCACTGCCAGCATCTGGCACTGCTGGCCCTGATGGCCCTTCAGGGCTTCTCCACCTCCCCCTGCTCCTGAGGGGCAATCAGGGCAGCAGCCACCAATCACACCTGCTGAGGCCACTGGCCCCTCTTGCACCCGCTGCTGGCACCAGCCCCAATCGCTCCGCGCCATCAGCGGGTGTGAGTGGGCTGGTGCTATCAGCACCTGGGAGTGGCAGCGGCGGGCACAGGGCTGCGGTGGGAGGGTCTGGGGGAGGCACAGAGGATGCGCCGAGACCCATCCCTGTGCCCATCACAGCCTTGCAGCCCACAGTTCCTTTCAAGGTGAACGAATTCGTGCACTGGGCCCCTAGTATACTAGTAACAGAAATGAACAACTAGAATTTGAAATTTACAATACAATACCCTTTACAATAAATGGCGAGATATTCTGTGTTTGTAGACTGAAGATTTAGCATTATTAAGACATTAATTCTTCCCAACCTGATCTACAGATTCAATGGGATCCCAATCAGAGTCCCAGAAAACTATTTTGTGGGTATCAACAAACTGATTCTGAAGTTTATGTAAAAAGATAAAGACCGAGAATAGCCAACATAATACTGAAGAACAAATTTTAACTAGACTCATACCCAAATTCTGTGAATACAGAGCTATGGCAATCAAGACTGCAGAATTAGGGGAAAAAAAACAAATAACCAGACAAATACATTAATGGAACAGAATAGAGAGCTCAGAAATAGGCCCACATAAATACAGTCAACTGATCTTGGACAAGAAGCAAAGGTAAACAGAGAAAGGATGGTGCTTCCAATAAATGGCACTGCCCACATGCAAAAGAAAAAAATTAGCATTAAAATGAACTCAAACTATATCATAGATCTATAGGTCAAACAGAAGAGTAAAAAACTCCTAGAAAATAACATAAGTGAAAAACTAGGTGACCTTGAATTTGACCATGAATTTTTAGATAAACCACCAAGAACAATCCATGAAGGAAAGAAGTGGTAAGTTAGATTCATTAAAACTAAAACATTCTGCTCTGCAAAATACACTGTTAAGAAAATGAAAAGACAAGCCACAGACTGGGAAAAAATATTTGCACAACATATATTTCATAAAGTACCTGTAACCAAAATATATCAAAGGAGAGGTTTTGATTGGGAAGAGATAATGGGGAATTTGGGGGGGGGAGACATTTACAATTTGTGTGCTTTATGAACAATTCTTGGAACTGCACAATAAGACTTAAATATCCTATATAATAAAAGCCTAATATGCAAATTGTCCCCTCGACCGGGAGTTAGACCAGGGGGCGGGGCCGCTGGCGGTGGCAGGCGGCCAGGGGAAGGGAGGCACCCCGGCCAGCAGCCAGAAGCCACTAGGGACCCTTCCCATGCATGAATTTCATGCACTGGGCCTCTAGCTTTAACATAATAGAAGGTAATTTCCTGAAATTAAAAAGTGACCACATTAACAGGGCTCACTCCAACCCAAGAAAAACAATTCTGAAGCATCACCATGAAGACAGACATGGGGGGAGTTTGCCGCAAGTTTTCTAGGCAGAAAAAGGCAAGTCAAATTCATGGGGAGGAAAAAGTCAGACCGGCTCATATTTCTCCACAGCAACCCTCACAAAAAGGCAGGGGGTGTAATTATCCCAGTTTGTAAAACAATTTCAATCCATCTTCATCTCTATTACCCATGGGGAGATGTGTGGAAGTTTCATAAACCTGAATGGTGTTTATTTCTGGATGATACAATTTAGGCCCTTTTTTTTTTTTTTTTTGGCTTTATTCTTTCTGAGTTGCTTCCTTTTATTATAATCATGTTCCATTTTTACAAAAAATAAAGTCATTATTCTTAGGGGGCAGGGGAGAAGGAGAACCGTATCGCCTTTCAATTAATGAGTTTGAAAGTTCAGACTCCAGCTTCAAACTATGTGAGTCTGAAAGCAAGTCTGCCTTTGACCAGCAAAGTCAATACAATGGTTAACCATATTTATTCATACATGCTCTTCCTTTCCCATTTTTCCCTTTAACTGGACCGCCTTCACCTTGTCTTAGACACCAGCATCTATCTAGGAAATAAATGCAGTAATTTGGCCAGCAAGATGAACGAAAATTCACCCCCTGGGTAATTAGTACCCAGATAAAGCTTTTCACCTATACAGCCATTGATCCTCACCTGTGGCAATTGGTGGAAAATCCTAATAACTCATCTTAGACATTTATGCAGCACTTGCTATGGGCAGATATCAATCTAGTTGCTTTATATACGTGGACTCTCTTAATGTTCACAAAATCCCCATTAGGTAGAAATGTTTACCATCCTCTCCCTACAAATAAGAAGCTGAGGCCCAAAGAGGTTACATAACCTTGTCAAAGGCCATTCATGTACCAAGTGGAGAAGCCAAGACTCAAAATCTTGTCTGGCCCCAGAGCACATAGTCTCTGCATCTTACATAGACTAATGTCAACTTTTCCCCAGGAGACTGTGCTTAGCTGTGTAGTCTTATCTCAGTCGAGTGTTTGAGATCGCCACCTACTATCAATCAAGCCCTCTTCCCAGTGCCAATTCAAGCCTCATTGGGCACATGTCTGTGTGCTGCCTCCCGGCCTTCCATCCACCTGCCATTTCCTGCTGCCGACGGGGTGCCCGCTCCCCAAAATTCCAACTCACTACCAGTTCCAACTGCCCCATCCAAACCAGCCATCCATGATCAGGTTATACTTACGAGAAGAGACTATTTTTGGTTGTTCTATTTTCAGTTATTAGATTTTGTTACTTTTGGGGAGAAAAGAAAATCACTTCGACAGCAACTTTTTTTTAAACTTGAAATAAATACTCTTTAATATCCAGTCATTAAAAGTGCATTAGTCTCTTTTCAAGAGGTTCCTAGAGTGCATAATAATAAAAATTTTAAGAGGCAGCTCAACCCCTGCTTGGCCCAGATCCTAGAGTGTGGGTATTCAAACAAAAGTCATCTCTTTTCCTCTTTTCCTCCAACCTCCTTAGAAAAATGCAGTTCCTAGAAGAACCCCTTTTGTTTTGACACATAGGTAATTTTAGCTACAGTTCTTGGCAACACAAAGAATCTACTGCCAATTACAGCAAAAGCGACAGAGATAGTGGATCCCGATTGCTATTGCTACCGCACTGCTTTGCCACCCAAGCCATCCGAGCTTGTTATCTAGAAGGTGGGGATGAAATTAAGGTAGATGTGCTATGCTGACTTAATACCCTAATAGCAGACAACAGGGGACCAGGACTAAGCCGTGAGCTTAATACTGTGACATTCTGGACACACTCAAAGCACAATCAAGTGCTTATTTCTTCTTTTATAAACAACAGTGACCATGGAGATTCATTTGAAAGCTGTCAGCTAATAACAGTGTAGAGCCCTCACCTAAGACTGGAGAGTCAGTTGAGAGCTCTTCACCTCTCATTCCCTTGATTCTGTGATGTTATGTCCTCTTAGCACATAGTTAGTGACAATTAGCTTACAATATGAGGTTTCCTCGCTCCTAAATTGCTGAGATTAAAATGACACAATAAGGAGCTAAGAGATAACGGAAATGGTTATGCAATTGTCAAACAAATATGGAATTAGGTGCACTACTATTTCTCCTCCGGAGGAAGGGATCTAACATTTGTCAACTGCCACTATTATCTGCTACCTACATTCCATAAAAAAAGGTGAGGCTCTGAGAAGTGACGTAAGCTGTCCCCAAGGACATGAAGCTTAGGAAGAAACTAGAAGCAGGATTTACAGAGTGTGCCTGGCTCCAGGCGCAGGACCCGTCCACTATACCAGGATGATCCTGACAGCGTATGTGAAAACGCAGGCTGCTCACAAAGGGAGCTAAGAAATGTGTCACAAGTGCAGGTACAAAGCAAGTTTTTTCTTGACATTCAGCAGGGACGGCTAGATTTTATACTTACTATACAATATATACAAATATATCGTCAAGATATATGAATTTCAGAGAAAGATCTTTCACTGTTTTCTTCCCAAATATATAATTATACTTTCCCTTTCAGTGTGGGGAAGAACAGAGAATGATGCCTCCCCCTGTCAACCATGAGCCTGGAATATGGTCCTCTATCCCAGTGCAAGTCATCTCTGAACACTGTCGTTCGGCAAGCGTCACTTTGGAATGGAATCACTGGTGGGCTCCAGGCAGCCAGCCACTCTGCAAATATCTACCAAGAAAGAGCCCTACTTATATGTCGCATGTTTTACAAATTAAAGGCAAGACCATACACCAGCAAACAGATTACAACTTGCTCTATTGCAGTACTAGCTTCACTGCAGTGGTCTGGAACTGAACTCACAATTTCTCCAAAATATGCCTGTATAATGAAATAAAATTTATTCCAACAATTTTTCCTAAAATATTTTAATTCAGTGGTTTTTAATATAATCACATGTTGTATATCCATCATTACCATCTCATTTCAGAACAATTTATCAACCCCAAAGGAAATTTTATACAAATTAGTAATCACTCTTCATTTTGTGGAATGTCTTTTCACTTTCTTTTTTTTAAGGGGGATTTTATTTTGGCAAATGTTTGTTTTATTTTTTTAATCCTCACCTGAGGACATGCTTAGAGAGAGAACAAGAGAAAGGAAGAGAGAGAGGCGGGGGGGAAAGGGAGGGAGAGAGACAGAGAGACATTGATCAGTTGCCTTCTATACATGTACCAACCAGGAATCAAACCCTCAATCCAGATATGTGCCCTGACTGGAAATCAAGCTTGCAACCTTTTGATGCACAGGACAATGCTCAACAAACTGAGGTGTCCTTTAAGCTCAAAAGTTCTTAATTTTGATGAAGTCCAAATTGTCTCTGTTTTACTCTTGTTGTTTGTGCTTTTGGTGTCATATTTAAGAAATCATTGCTTGTAATCTCTGACTGTAACTTGTAAACATCGGTCTAGAATTGATGAAATGTCCCCCATTTGGGTCCCAATCAGCTCAGCAGCAAAGACTATCATGTTTAGGAGCTGAGTATCACAGCAGGAAGGTAAAAAGGAACAAACGAAAGTGTTTTAGAGGGAGAAGCTCACAGGCTAATCCCTCTAAAGATTCACTTTACACAAGGCTGAGACTTTAGGAAGTGTTAAAGGAAAATGATTACTAGAATAACATACATGTGATTAAAACACTCAATGTATTGAAAGTAGGAATTTTTCTTAGATTCGTTTGAAATAGAATATGCCAGAGGCTCCCCCAAAGTGTCCTCAAGGCTGCCTGCTCCCTCTCTGCCTCCATAAAGGGTGGAATTTGCCCCAACATATTACCCCACCCTTTGTACCTCTGTAGACATTCTTTCATCCAGAGAAGTCTTTTGTGTAATCTGGAAATGGATATTCAAAATGTAAACATACCTTGCAGCCTTACTGCAGGTCCAAATTTATTTCGTCCTTAGCAAGTACCAGTGGAAGGACGAATCATCTTCTTGAATCTTTACAGCGAGGCAGGCTCCTGCCAGCTGGCTTTTCCTCAGTCTCACTGAGCAACCACAGACCTGGAAACCCAGACTTGAGCACTCCTTGGTCCTATCTTATCTGCCCCCAAAGCTGAGTGAGGACAGAACATGACTGTTTTTTAGAATCACTTTGATTAATAGTTGGTCATATTTTGTTACCACAAACTCTTCTGTTAATCCAGTGAACAAACATTTATTAAACACTTATTTTGTTGCCACTCACTGTGCTAGACTCCGGGAACACTACAGTCCTGCCCCTTCCTTCATGGGAAAGACAGACAGTAAACAAGAATCAGCCCCACTGTGGTCGGTGCTATGAAGATGACAAACGTGATGGCCTGAGTGAGGTAGGTAGGGATGGATGGATCAGGGATATCTGATCTTAGAACTAAGCAGGTGATATTTGAACTGAGAACTGGAGCATGAGAATAAGTCAGACTTTTCTCTCTTTCTGTGTGTGTGTGTGTGCGCACGCACACACACACACACATCTTATAGATTTTTATTTCTAATAAAATAAATATCAATATAATATCCCAAATAAACAAAAGTGTGTGTCTTTTTGTGTTTTCCAGAGTATAATGGTCATGAGACCAAAAAGTGAGAAAACCACTATGGTTTATCCCCAGCTAGGATTGGTCCATTTCTTGTTCTGACCTCATAAGGTGCCATTGTGATGGAATCACAAACCACTCCCCAGCCGGGATTGGTCCATTTCTTGCTCTGACCTCATAAGGTGCCACTGTGATGGAATTGCAAACCACTCCTATAAAAAGGCCCTGACTGGGCCTAGGATTTTGTCCGTTATAGCCCAGGAAGCTGATTGTGGTGACCTGTGGACTTGGACTCCTTAGATAGGTTTTGCCATTTTTTTCATTTTTGTTTGCTTATTTTTTTTTCATTTTTCTTTTAATTTTTTTTTTCATTTTTATTTTATTTTATTTTGTTTTATTTAATTTTTCTTTTTTTTCATTTTTCTTTTATTTTATTTTTATTTTATTTTATTTTGTATTTTTTATTTTGTTTTTTTCTTTTATTTAATTTTGTTTTTATTTTGTTTTATTTTTTGTGTTATTTTTCTTTTTGTTTTTCTTTTTTATTTTAGTTATTTATTTTGGTTTGTTATTTTGGTTACAATGTCTGATGACTTTGCAGCCCCCTCTGACACCCATAGTCTCTGTATTGGAGACTATGTACTCCAATCCAGGATTGGCCAGGGAGCCTGTGCCAAGGTGTATTTGGCCTGGCACGTGCTGTCCGGGACGGAGGTGGTGGTGAAAGCCATCAGTCTGAAGGGCTTCTCTCGATATGCTCGAGAGATCTATTGTCTTAAAAGCTTACAACATCCAAACATAACAGCGTTGTTTGAGGTGGTTACCACCCCAGACATGCTCTTCTTGGTGATGGAGCACCTGAGGGAAGGGGACCTGCGGCAGCGGCTGGAGAACCACGGCCCGCTGAGCGAGCGCCAGGCCCGCGCCGCGTTCCGGCAGGTGGTGTCGGCGCTGCAGTACTGCCACCGGCGGGGCATCGTCCACAGGTTTGATCGGCTCCAAACCCTGTGCTGCTGTCACACTGTACCTGCTGCAGAGCTCTAAGGCGGGGAGGGAAAGCGGGGTGACCCCTTCTCTAGAAGCAGCCCCTGTGCACAGGGCGGCGCCCACGTGCTCACACATTCCTCCCAACGCCCACAGGGACCTGAAGCCGGACAACATCCTGCTGGACGAGGACGGCACGGTCAAGCTGGCCGACTTCGGCTTCGGGCGGAGGGTGAGCGACGACTCCAAACTGAGCACCTTCTGCGGCACCTTCTACTACATGGCCCCGGAGGTCCTGCGGCAGGAGCCGTACGATGGCCGGAAAGCGGATGTCTGGAGCCTGGGGGTGACCCTGTACAAGACCGTGACGGGGACGGTGCCGTTCCAGGGGGAGAGCTTGGCGAAAATTAAGGCGCAGGTCCTGGCCGGGCAGTTCGAGGCCCCGCACCGCATGTCCAGGCAGGGCGGCCAATTCCTCAGGTGGCTCCTGACCGTCGACCCCAGCCAGAGGCCGACCCTGGAGGAGGTCATGCGGCACCCCTGGCTCAACAGGGGCCAGGAGGAGCTGAGGCCCTACAGCCAGCCGCCCGCGGGGGACCTGGACCCCCAGGTCCTAGAACTGATGCAGAGCCTTGGTTTCGAGCCAGACCAGGTAGAGCAGTCTGTAGGGGAGAGGAAATATGACAGGGACATGGGGACCTACCTGATCCTAAAGAAGATGGAGACCAAGATGCCAGGGAGAAAGGTCAAGGTCAGACCCTACCGCTCCCCTGACAGCAGTGACATTTCCTCAAGCTACGAGGCGGCCCAGCCCTCTGATGGGGGGACTGAAGAGGGGTCTCAGCCCTCTGATGGGGGGACTGAAGAGGGGTCTCAGCCCTCTGATGGGGGGACTGAAGAGGGGTCTCAGCCATCTGATGGGGGGACTGAAGAGCGGTCTCAGCCATCTGATGGGGGGGCTGAAGAGGGGTCTCAGCCATCTGATGGAGGGACTGAAGAGGGGTCTCAGCCATCTGATGGGGGGACTGAAGAGTCTTCCATCCTCCCACACTACCTGTGGGTCAACGTGCCCGGGCCCCCACCCAGCCTGGAATCCATGACCACCCCTCCCCCACTGGAATCCATCGAGTTCGGGACAGCTCCCCCCAGCCCAGACCTGCAGCTTGGCCCTGGGGGCTCCCCCTGGACCCACAGCCGCCGCCTCCGCAGCAGCAGCAGCATCAGGGGTGGAGCCCCAGAGGGAGCCGCCCCTGAAAGCTGCCGCCAAGCTGGGCAGCCTGAGGGCAGCACCCCCGCCTCTTCCTCTGCCCACAGCCAGGGCCGGCCGGGGTTGGCTAGAAGGGCCCTCCGAGCCTTCCTCAAATTCATGTGCTGTGGGGTACCCACCAGAAAGAGGCGTTCTAAAAGGAACAAAGTCAATCCAATGTAATTTTTAAAATTGAGAACCGACAAGGCAAGGGCCACAGTCAACTCGAAGGTGCGGAGCTCCAGGAAGGCCGGGCGCGTGGTGCTGGAGACGAGCCAGAGGCTGGACCCAAGCAGCCGGGGAGAGCGGGGCCAGGACACCCGCTGCGTGTGCAGGTGAGAGGACTGGGTCCAGCCGACGAGGGAGGGTGCGCACCGCGGAGGCGGCCTCTGCTCGGGACTCACATCAGGAGGGTTTGTGTGTTGTTTTTTAATTTTATGTCAAGTTTTATTAGTTACCAAAACAATGTGTACTGTTATAAAACTGTAAATGCTGTAGATATCTATAAAGCAGAAAGGGAAAAGCTGGGGTAATTCCATTCTCCAGAAGCAACCACTGTTAACAGTTTGGTGCCCACATGTTCAAACATTTCTTTCAATGCTCTGGAAACATTTTTAAAATTATTTTTATTATAACAGATTTATGTTATTCATATTATCTTGCTAGTTGCTTTGTTTTCTTTTTTAATTTAATAAATCTTTATTGTATCCAGCAGCACCGTGGTCTTCGGAAGCACCTTGCCCAAAATGCCTGCTGAGCTGGGAAGACTGCGTGGTGCCCCCTGGAGGTCAAGAGGAGGAGCTGCCCTCGCTGTGGGCCCACCCCCCAGCCCCCACCTGACTGAAATGTCATAGACTGGACTTTTTCCTGGTCCCTTTCCTCCCCTGCTCCTTGGCTCCCTTGTTTGTGGGCTTCTTATTAAAGCATTTGGTTCTCCCCCCCCAAAAAAAAAAAATAAAATAAATCATTGCTTAATCCTACATTTAAACCTGTATTTTTTAACAATAGCTTTAGCTCTCATATTTAGCTCTCATAAATTTTTGTGGAAACTTAACATCCTACCTAATAGACAAATATGCAAATTGACCACACCTCCAACATGCCCACAAGCCACGCCCACCATCCAATCAGAGCAAGTATGCAAATTAACTCAACCAAGATGGCTACAGTCACAGAGAGCAAGGTTTCCTAGGTAACAGAGGAAGACAAGCTTTCTGCCTGCCCTTGCCAGGCCTAAGCCTACACTCAAGCTACAAAGTTTCAAATATAGAAGGTAAACAAATTCAAACAGAAATGGCGGCAGAATGGAGCTTGAGAGAGCAGGCCAGGGTTGCCCCCAGCAACAGGGGAGGCAAAGTTTTCCGCACACCCTGGCCAGGCCCACCCGCTTAAGGCAACAAAGTTTCAATTATAACCCCAACAGAAATGGCTGCCAGCCTCGGAGGGAGCCCCAGGCTTGGCTCCGCTCCAGGCTACAAAGTTTCAATTGTAGAAGGAAAATAAATTCCAGATACCAGGGCCTCCACGTGGGTTGCCAGTGGGCGTGGCCGGCCTACAAACCACCACAGGCCCCTCGCTCAGGCCGCCCCATGCCCCAAGGGAACCCCACCCTGATCAGGGACACTCTTCAGGGCAAACCAGCTAGCCCCCATCCCTGTACCAGGCCTCTATCCTATCTAATAAAAGAGTAATATGCAGATTGATCATCACTGTAACACACAATATAGCTGCCCCCATCCCAATAGTAGTGTCAACCTCTCCTAGAAATATAATCTTAACCAGTCTGTAACTTTCTGGTCAAACATCACAGGGTCATCTGTCATGTGGGCCCTCTTCCATTCCCTTCCCCCCTCCTCTTCCCCGCCCCCCCCCCCCGCCCCCAAAGATGTCCTGGCCTAAAAATAATCATCCCTTTTCTTCTGTTATTAGCTACCTTGCCCCACTTTTTTTCCTATAAAAACCTATTTTATACAGCCTCTCGGAGGTCCTTTTAGTTCCTAGATGGGATGGTGCCTGATTCGATGATTACCTAATAAAGCCAGATTTACTCGGTTGATTTCATTTTAACATCCTTAATGGCCAGGAGGCTTTTGCCCTGTTCTGTTGGAACATTTGCTCTTGGATCACTGAGCTGCCCTGTTGGAAGGACACTGAGGCTGCCATATTGCAGAAGACACAGAAGAAGACCATGTGGAGAGAAGGAAAGCTGCATAGAGACTCAGGGAATACCCCAGGAACCCCAATCCATCCCAGCTCAGGCACATGATATGTGAATAACAACACCTCCACATGACTCCAGCCTCCAGAATTTAAGTCTTCCAACTGAGGCCCTGGACACTGTGGAGTAAGAACAAACCATCCCCACTACACCTTGTCAAATTCCTGACCTACAGAACCCATGAAGCATAAAGAAGGGGTAGTTATTTTCCAACACTAAGTGCTGAGATGATCGGTTACACTGAATAAAAACTAGAAGTCCTGCTGCCATGTGGGGGTGCAGGGGCCCGTGACAGAAGATCCTCCCACGTATCAAAGCAGCCAGAAACTTAAGATTTGTAGGTACCTTTTCTAATTGTTAGAGCACATGTGAGCCAAATAAAACATGATTGTGACCACCAGTTTGCAACTGCTCCTGTGGTATACAGATTCTTGGGAGCAAAGAGCTGTGCCCTTGATGACAGCCCCTTTCGGGAAGCACACAGTGTCAGTTCAGTCCACTGTGCCAATGCCACGCTACACCGTGCCAGTTTTGTTGTTACTTTTCCTTAGACCATATTAGACAAGAGTCAGCTCCAGTGAAGGCTAAGAAATTCCCCAAAATTATTCCTAAAAGCACTCTAGGATTTGCTCTAATGCTAAATCTTCAATGGATTTTAAGGTCCATATTCGAATGCCTCAAAGCCATGATGATGACAATAGAAGTCAAGGCCAGTAAGTTTGGAGTCACAAATGTGAGCTCCAAGGGCATACCTGTGGTCCATAACCCAACACCAACCAGAACTCAGCTGTGGAATAAAGGGGCACAGAGCCTAGTACTATATCTATCTATCTATCTATCTATATATATATGCCTAATATGCAAATATTATATACATTTTTTTGCCTAATATGCAAGTTGTCCCTGTGGGAGTTTGACCAGGAGACTGGGAGTTCGATCATCTGCTATGGCGTGTGCTGACCACCAGGGGGTGGTGTGGAACGAAGGAAGGCCCCAGCTGGCAGCTCAAAGGCCCTGATCGGCCCTGATCACCGGCCAGGCCTAGGGACCCTACCCATGCATAAATTTTGTGCACCATGCCTCTAGTAGGTCAATAAAAGATAAATAAATAAAAAACCACCTCAGCAGGTGATCTGTCTGATCTTTCTTTACATTATATTTTGGCATCTTCACACACACACACACACAAACACACAAGCTAATCTAGGTTCACTTAGGTCTTAAACTAATGTAAATTGTTAAGCATCTAAAACAGAATTTACAAGTTCTCCTAAGTTTTTATACCTGATGGGGAATAGCGAGTTCATTATAGTACACCATAGAATAAAAGCTTTGCCAAAAATGAAAAGCCTTAAACAAACAACCCAAAAAGGCCATTCTTATTAAATCTACTAACCAGGGAGGTTTGTAGACAACATTTAGTTGTGAAAGAAAACAAAAACAAAACAGAATCCTATTTGCATCTCTGTAATTTTTACCAAATATCACCCAGACCTAAAATAATCTTCTTGCAAATGACTAGGGCTTTGTTTGCTTGTTTTAATTTTCTTCATAAGGAACAGAGAAAAAAGTCCTGTGAAACTACACAAGAATGTTTATTTACAAATACACTGCATTCAACAAATTAGCATTCTATTTACTTCCTGTGAAATCACTGTTCCACAGCCATCTGTAGAAATGAGCTATGATATAAATTACCAGATGATGACTTGAAGATGACTTGGATATGAACTCACAGAGCAAGTTCAAACCCACCACCATTCTCGGGAGGCCTTCAGAGTAGGATGGCTCAGAATGGCCAGAAGTTGATACCATGGCCAGGAGATCCCTTCCCTTCCTTTCTGCCCGAGTTTCACAGTACACAGGCCTGTGTGCACAGAAAAGTGCTTGAAACATCTGAAGAACATGTGCTATCTTGTCTAGATTATAAATGAAGGATTCTGAGAATTGATGTGGGACACCCAAGAAAATTCTGGTTTCTTCAGCATTCATAAGTGAATATTCAAGACCATGAAGTGCCAAGAATTTATAAGAAAACGGGAGGGGATATCCTGAGACTCAGAGCCAAGGCCTCCAGTTCTCCTAATAATGTCCCCTTCTCTCCCGCCTTCTTTTTATCGCATGTACAGGGTGAGCCTGAAGGCGGATAACAAAGTAGAAGCTTGAAAACACTACCATTTTGAAGCCTATAAAATCACTGTTTAGGTTTCTCTCTGGGAGTTAAGCTGGGCAAGTGGTTCATCATGTGCCCAGTAAGCTCCAAGACTCCACTCATCAAACCAGGCTCTTCTCCATTTCATTAAGCCAGGACTCCAGGAGAAATGGCTTCAGGGAAGAAAGGTTCTTATGTTGCTGTAACATTTATAACTGCTTCAAAATACTCTGCTACCATGAACGTCTGAGTGTGTACGAGTATGAGAGAGAGAGAGAGAGAGAGAGAGAGAGAGAGAGAGAGAGAGAGAGAGAGAGAAAGGCATAGAATAAAACTTCATTTTATAAAAAAAAAAAAATAGCAGTTTAGCTTAGTTTTTTCTGAGCTAAGAAATTTAGTATCCTGAATACTATTAGAAGTTAGCTCTTACATTAATAAATAAAGCTTCCTATAGCAATTCAGAATTGAGGCAGGCAGGTAACTAAAGAAACCAAAAAATCAAACTTGACCTTTTGGTATGGCAACCCACTGATGTCACAATAAGGATGACACATATCTAACTAAGATATTGAAACACAAACTCTACCTATATGGTTTCACAGTAAGTAAAGAAAAAGGGGGAGGGTCAAACAGGAAAGAGCTCTGGGTTGGTGGGTTCTAGGACAAACATTTAAGTTCTATTTCTCTCGAAAAGTGTGTTACTTCCTATAAAAACCTTTAAAAATTGCCAGCATCTCACCATCTATATGTAGAGATTAGCAAAAGCTTGATTTCCTTTAAAGAATTTATATTTTGTTTCTTCTCCAGCCCCAGAAGGCTATGCAAAATAGAGAACAGATGGTGGAAACTAAGTAGGAGAAACTAAAGGAGAAAGTTTTCAAAGATGCACCAATTTTAATGTCTACCTCTGAAAAATAAAACCCTGTGCCTATAAATTAAGTTCATTTTGTGTTTTCATAAGATGCTTCTCATCACAGCTGAGATTCAGAACACATGCTCCGTGACAATAATCAAGAAAGGGTGTTTCCTGGGCCCATCCATTGACTGGTCCAGGAATCCAACTCACACATCCAAAATGTTTGCTTCTTTTGATGTCTCTGGGTTAGATCATAGATTTTCAAACTCTATAAAGTGTCACTTTTGTTCAAATAAAATCTTAGCAAAAATGTGATCAGCTGGATGCAGACTTGTCCAGTTAAAGGGTGCTTGGGGTCGGGTGCAGGGGGTGGCAGAGTCTGCCTACTTCCCCTCTTCACCCCTGGGTGATGGTAGGATTCTTCTGCTTGGGCAGGGCTCAGAGGGAGACTGCAGATGGCTGGTTTTGTGTGAAATATGTGCATTCCGTGCCCAGACTCTTACCTATTTCCCCACATTGCTCAGTGGGACAGTGCTCTGGAAAATCAGGCTGAAGGATTTCACTTTCTACTCTGCTGGAGATGGGACGTTCTCAAGTCTCGTTGCCATCTATGCACTAGATGGGAGAGTGTGGTTGCCAATAAAACTTTGGAAGAGAGTAAGGCCAGCAGGAGGCAGTGGTACCAGGCTCTTCCTGTGCTTCTGCAATCTCCCATCTAGCCAGATTTAGGTGGTCTTTTCCTGGAACCTTTGGGCAGAAGATAAGACATTCTCTTCTTTCTTTGGCACTTTAATCCTATTAATTCACACCTGGTGTTTGAGCCAGTTTGGATTAATGCTGGTCAGTGAAATAGCGAGGGTAACACTAAGTCAAGGGAAGGGCAAACCTACTGCAATTTCATTGTATTGGTAAAACATTTCCTTGACTCATCAGGCAGCCAGGCATTCTAAGCAATGTCAGGGATAATAGAGATTTATTACAACAAATTAAGGGCTAATCAGAGTGTGTTCTGAGATAAACAACATAGTAAAGCAAATATAAATGTCTAACAGGAAGCATGAGCCAGTAAAAAGACTCATCTCATGGGTGTGGGTGGTAGTAGAAACAAAATTCTGCTCATATTTCACTTACTTTGTATAAATTTCTGCATTGTCCCATGTGTAGATGGGAGATTGTTGATAATAATACATATATTGACACACACTAATTTATTCAACAAATATTTATTGTGTATTCCATGTGGGTGCAACATGGTGGTAGACACTGTATGGGACAGAGAAGAGTGAGTCACAGGCCCTTCATACTGGGAGTTCATGGTCTGATATGTCTATGGAGGAAGACAAATAACAGTGAAGGTTGCAACTAAGAACCAAATGCACTGGATGAGCTATTGGTACCAGGTGCCTCAGTGAGCCTGGGAGGTGGGTCACAGGATGCCGTGGCAGGATGGCAGCTAAAAGGAGACGTGTTGTGAGACTGAGTCTCGGTGTGTGACTGGATTTGGAGAGTCTGGCAAGAAAGGTGAGGATGTGTAGGAGCGATAGCCTAGAGATGGTCATGAGGCAATGGTGTTCAAAGAACAACGAGGGTATGAGTAGGTCTGAGGTCTTTGTTAGGTTGTAGCAGAGAATTTTGGAAAGTGGATAGAGGCTAGATTACATAGGGCGTGAAATGTTATCGACAGGTGTCTTCCTGATAGCAGCATTAGTTTCTCATAGGGGAGGAATATAAAATATTCTCCATTCTTTAGACCTTGTAATTAAACTAAGTGGGATTTATAACTCAATTTAATTCTAATTATTTGTTTTTTACTCATTTTCTTAAGGCTTCCTGAACTAAGAGATTTTATAATGATCAGTGCTTGAGGTCATTATGTACCTAGATTTATGCCATTATTTAATCATCTTCCATTATTTTATTTTTCATAACCAAAGGTTATGCTGAATTCTTGTTTTTGTTTCGTGGAGAGTTTTACAATGAGGGCTGTAAGTTTAAGAAAACCCATCTTCTGACTAAGATCTTCTGCATCAGTAACAAAGATATTACAGTGTAAGGTTTTAGGGAAAATATGGCCTAGTTGCCCAGAAGGCAGAAATATACTGCTAAGTGAAAATCAATGAACTAATTCTGTTGAAATAAAAAAGGGAGAAAAATAATATTGGAACCTGTTGACTCTTTGGTTGGTTTAGTGTAGTAAAAATTAACCTAATTTAGCCTTTACATTTCATTCATTTTGATACTGTTCCACATCACCATTTTGATATCATTTTACCCTGTGATGTTGCATATTAAATCTCCCTACTCATGTCCTCATTGCTCCTGTAATAACAATAGTTCATGTCTACCTCTAGGTCATCTCTCCTACACATCCTCACCTTTCTTGCCAGACTCTCCAAATCCAGTCACACACCGAGACTCAGTCTCACAACACGTCTCCTTTTAGCTGCCATCCTGCCACGGCATCCCACCTCCCAGGCTCACGGAGGCCCCTGGTACCAATAGCTCATCCAGTGCATTTGGTTCTTAGTTGCAACCTTCACTGTTATTTGTCTTCCTCCATAGACATATCAGACCATGAACTCCCAGAATGACTCACTCTTCTCTATCCCATACAGTGTCTATTCAATAAATATTTGTTGAATAAATTAGTGTGTCAATACAATCTCATATATATACATGGGACAATGCAGAAATTTATACAAAGTAAGTGAAATCTGAACAGAATTTGATTTTCTACTACCACCCACACCCATGAGATGAGTCTTTTACCAGCCAATGCTTCCTCTTAGACATTTATATCTGCTTTACTATGTTGTTTATCTCAGAACACACTCTGATTAGCCCTTAATTTGTTGTAATAAATCTCTATTATCCCTGACATTGCTTAGAATGCCTGGCTGCCTGATGAGTCAAGGAAATGATTTACAATAAAACTGCAATAGATTTGCCCTTCCCGTCACTTAGTGTTACCCTTCCAATTTCACTGAACAACATTACTCCAAACTGGTTCAAACACCAGGTGTGAAGTAATAGGATTAAAGTGCCAAAGAAAGAAGAGAATATCTTCTCTTCTGCCCAAAGGTTCCAGGAAAAGATCACCAAAATCTGGCTAGATGGGAGATCACTAAGCACATAACAGTCTGGTGCCACTGCCTCGTGATGGCCTTATTCTCTCCCAAAGTTCTAGTGCACAGATGGCAGAACATCCCATCTCCAGCAGAGTAGAAAGTGAAATCCTTCAGCCTGATTTTCCAGAGCACTGTCCCACTGAGCAATGTGGGGAAATAGGTAAGAGTCTGGACACGGAATGCACGTTTCACACAAAGCCAACCATCTGCAGTCTTCCCTCTGAGCCCTGCCCAAGCAGAAGAATCCTACCATTAGAATGACTTCGAACTCCACAAATCCCAAGTCATCTCCACTGCAGCCTCCTTAGCATCCTGTTCACCCATGAGGCGTTCAGACTCATCACAGTAGCTACTTCAAATGGGACTGAGTCCATCTATCTGACCTTGCTAGAAGAGATACAACCCTGACAAAAGTTCCCTGCAAGGCACAATGGTGCAGAGAGGATTTAGCCCAATGGTTCTCAGATGGAGCCTTCCACATTGAACTTTCCGCCTAAACACAGAATCCGACTTGGATAATATCGTCACTGTTAGAAGCCAGAGCCCACCTATACAACCTCTGGAGGAAGTTGGGTGAGGTGGCAAGCAAGGAAAAGAGTCCCCAGTCTAAGCTGTCAGACCCCCAAAAAACTGATGAATCACCTTTCTTCCTGTCTCGGTAAGAGGAGGACAGGAAGCTGCTAGCACTCTATGGGCTGTGACTCCTGGCCTCCATCAGTTCACCCAGCCTCTGCCAAAGTGA
Organism: Eptesicus fuscus; assembly: GCF_027574615.1. Taxonomy (NCBI): domain Eukaryota; kingdom Metazoa; phylum Chordata; class Mammalia; order Chiroptera; family Vespertilionidae; genus Eptesicus; species Eptesicus fuscus. Next base: position 31,660,021 of record NC_072488.1, on the reverse strand, counting down.
AGCTGATTTAACACTGGATTCTGTTTATCAACATTCACACTGTGCGAAACCAGATTTTCTACGATGACTGAGGTAAATATAATGTTCCAAAAAGGTTGAACACTAGAAATACATTTTACATGGCATTGTTGAATCTCAACCCTGGGCTACATGTTAGCATTATTATTCCCCAAAAAAATGTTTAATGGAGATATATTAATACAATGTTGGCAGCTGTTTTCTTTGGGGAGAAAGGCTACCCTTAAGGTCTTAAATGTTCGAATGATCTTGTATGAAATGAGAGTGTTAGCAGAGAAAGTTTGTTTTTATTATTTTACTATCCATACCTCACAAAGGTAAAAAAGTTAGCAAGTCCAGGTTTATTCTCAGGTTTTATATATCTATCTGTAAAATCCAAATTCTGGGACTACTGACTTCGATCGCTAGTCCAAGCCTCTTACTTGAGGGATATGTTATTTTGCCCGCAGAAGTTGGTGGTGTGTTAAAGGCCAGAGAGCAAGAAAAAGGCAAAGCCAATTCTATATCCAAATTTCTAGCTAGGCAGTGTGTCATGATGCCTTTTACAAAGTGAGTGCAATCTTGACCCCAAAAGCAAGGGAAATAAAAGCAAAAATAAATGAATGGGACTATATCAAACTAAAAAGCTTCTGCAGAGCAAAAGAAACCATCAACAAAACAGAGACATCCAACCAAGTATTTGCAAACGATACCCCCAATTGGGGGCTAATATCCAAAATACATGAAGGACTCATACAACACAAGAACAACAAAATCTGATTACAAAATGGGCAGAAAAGCTGAATAGACACTCTTCCAGGGAAGACAAACATATGGCCAACAGATACATGAAAAAATGCTCAACATCACTAGCTATTAGGGAAAAGCAAATCAAAACCACAATAAGATACTACCTCAAACCTGTCAGAATAGCTATTATCAATAAGACAAGAAGTGTTGGAGAGGATGTGGAGAAAAGGGAACGCCTTGTACACGGCTAGTGGGAATGTAAACTGGTACAGCCACTATGGAAAACAGTATAAAGGTTTTTCAAAAATTTAAGGATAAAGCTACTATATGACCTAGCATTCCCTCTTCTGGGTATCTACCTGAAATATTTGAAAACCCTTATTCATAGAGCATGCCCCCAACAGCACCATTTACAATAGCTAAGACATGGAAACAACCCAATTGTCCTTTGACTGGTGACTGGCTAAAGTTGTGGTATATATATACAATGGAATACTACTTAGCCTTAAAAAAGAAGAAAGACTGCCATTAGCAATAACATGGATGGATGTTAAGAGTATTATGCTATGTGAAAAAGTCAGAAGGAAAAAGACAAGAACTGGATAATTTCACTCATATGTGGGATATAAAAAGAAAAACACAAAACAAGTGAACAAACAAACCCCAAACAAACTCCGATATAGACAATGGAAGGGTGGTTACCAAAGGGAAAGGGGGGAGGCAGGAATGGAGAGGGTAAAGGGGGTCAAATACATGGTGATGGAACGAGCCTAGACTTGGTAGTGAGCACACAATGTACTATACAGATGTGTTATAAAGTGTACACCTGAAATTTGCTATTAACCAGTTACCCCAATAACTAAAAATATAAAAAATGAGTTAGTTCATCATGAGTTAGTTGAACTCCGTGAAAAATTTATATTTTAAACTATTTTAATATAATTTTAGATACATATCACTTCTATTCACAATTAAAATAGAATTTGACTGAAGGAAGTTTATAAAATTGTTTCATTGCATTACAGCCATAAATAAAGCTTGGATGCCATATGCCAATTTAAGGATGGGTATCTACATATTGCTTTAACATATGGGTGAAATTCCACAGATACCTACAAAATAAGATATGCTTTGTGAATAGGTTTCAGTCTCCTCTTTTGTAAATGAATGCCTATTATATAACTTGGCTGTGTAGACTCTGGCAAGAATAATGTTTCCATCAAAGACAGATTTATGTGGTAGGCCAATAAACCCCAATGTGGGCAATTTTGAGAATGCAACAGGAAAAAAACAAAGAAATTTAGGGTGAAAACAATTTTAGGGCAAGAAGTATTGAAGTATTGATCTCCACTTTTTTCTCCCCCCCCCTCCCTTTTTATTGAATTTATTGGGGTGACACTGGTTAAAATTATACAGGTTTCAGGTGCACAATTCTACAACACATCATCCATACACTGTATTGTGTGCTCACCACCCCAAGTCAAGTCTGGGACACTAAAAACAAGCATTATTCAAACCTTTTGAGAAACTTGATTCCAAACTGTTTCTCATAAAAATCTCTATACTGGGGGAGCTAATCATGGCAAACCACGTGGATAATGTTTATTTCTAGACCTCTAATTGAGCACAGTTGTAAATGTGCGCTCTATCAGAGTACCCTCACATGTGAAACACTAGTAAGCAGCTAAACTCAGCAGCCCCCCACCCTCCCAGCTCCACAGCCAGAGCCATTCTGGTTGGCTCCTACAGCAATGATGGGGACTGTCCTACCAATCCACATAGGATAGGTGCCCACTGACAACATCGCTGCCAAACAAACCGATCCTTTGAAGTTTTTCATGGCACTGCCCCCCTCACACTGCCTGTGTCTGCCATTTTCATTCTCTCTCTCACTCACTCTAAGTTGTCTCTTAGCTCACTTTCCTGTGAGTTGTCATTAGTCATATCTGCAGATGATGGATCAGTCATGTGCTTTTCAGGGTCTTATTATTCTGTTTGGGTAAATGGTGAGTTGGCACTTGCTGTCTAGGGAAATAAAAAAGATGCTGAATTAATGAGCAAGGTTAATTTGAATTCTCAAGAGTGGCTCAACAGACCAGGCTGCTTTGAACAGAAATCTGCAACTCGGATATTCTGACCTTTTAAATGCCATCAAAAGTGTAATGTAAGTATACTTTACTTCTGCTACAGTAGCATAAATCAGAAAAACTGGCTTAATTAGTTTTGTTTGCAGTAGCTGAGTTATTAAAAAATACAAGTCCTTGAGAGCAGTTGGTGTTGCCATCTGGCCCACCCCTTCGCTGCTGCTCTCTTTCCCTTCTGTTTCTTGCAGTCCAGAAGCTGACACCTCTCCAGACATACGGCATTTGGGCTGTTACTACAAGTGGATGTGTGAGGACAGGACTAAGGTCAGTCCATCTTCACAAAAAACATTTACCTAGTCCTAGAAGGAACGTGGCCTCGGAGTGGGGAGAGTCAATGTGGAAAGAAATGAGTAGAGAGGTTGTTGGCCTCTCAGGCAAGGGGCAAGAATACTTCTAATAATGCATCTGAGTAGTTGTCCATAGCTGTGAACTGTGCACCCCAACTGGCCTAATCACAGGTTCCCAGATCCAAGCTCCTAAATCACCAGGTCTTCTAAGCCATAGTCTATTGACGCTATTCTTGTCCCACTCTCATCATTTCAGGTCTCTGGTTCTCCGGAATTTCCAACAGGAAAGGGTAAAGGATGGCTCTGTATTCCACTTAGATTTTTATTAAACACTAGAGGCCCGGTACACGAATTCGTAGAGTATTTTACAGATTGAAGTTCTATGATTCTGTGACTTCTTGAACTAAATACAACTGCAGTGTCCTCTTTCTATTTGTTAGTATTAAAATCTATTCTCAGTTAACTAATAAAATATACACACACACACGTAAATATTTACCACTAATTGTGTGTGTTTTTTTCCTACTGATAAGAAAGCACACACCATGTTCCAAGTGCAATTCATGCTTCTAACCATTTTTGAACCAATTAGCAATTATGGACACTCAGGAAGCTGCAGTTACACACAACCCAGCCAGGGATTTCCCCTGAAATCCAAAGAACCCCTCAATTTTGGAAGAAAGATGAGAAGACCTTTCAGTTTCCTTTGCAATCAAGGCTAGAAGACAGCATTCTCCGTTTAAAGTAATGATAAATACACCTGACTAGAAAAGCCAACTCACTCAGGAAGCATCAGAGAACACCTTTGACTTCTTGGTCACCGAAAGTTCACCAAAACATTTATCCCTCAACTGCAGCAGCAGGCATAAATGGTGCTATAAATGTTTTGTTTGAAAGAGTTTAAAACGTAAGAATTCATAGTACTTTATGTAGCTGAAAATAAAAGTGAAAGGGGTTTTTAAAGGTCATTCAATATCTTCAATTTATTTAATGTTCTATTAAACACTACATAGTGTGTGTGTGTGTGTGTGTGTGTGTGTGTGTGTGTGTAGAAAGCTTGGATAATTAAAACACTCTTTTGAGCAATCACCAAACCCAACCTTTGTGCCTGACATATTTGTCTCATAGAAAAGCCTACAGAAGGCCTAAATAACTGAGGATATGAAAAACACTTAATAACTGTTATTCCTGAAGTTGTTATCTTGTAAGTGACTGTGTGCCTGGTTTCACTCCAGGCCCATGACCAGGTCCCAAGACCTGCTGTGCCCTTCCATAATGATTCCGGTACAGAAGCTCTGCTCTGTAATACATGACTCTCTGTTACGTGAAAACTGTAAATGATTCAACCAGATGTGAATAACCCAGTTACAGCCTTTTGTCTCAGGGAGGACAAACCGGTATTGCCTTTATAAGGTCGGTAATGCAACCTGCTGTTTCTCTGCCACTTTCCCTTTTCTAAATCCTTCTCTGCCACTGCCTGGCTGTGGCTTAAGGATCCTCTTTCTCAGAAAGAGCAGCCATTCTTCCCACTGGAGGCTCCTGAAGGGCGCTCTCAAGAGGAGGTGATTATGTCAGGCACCGCAGTAACTTGAACCTCACTGTTTCGCAGATTAGACAGAGACACTTCTAACTAGAGCTGAGATTTCTTATCTTTATTCTCAAGTGTCCCATGGTCTATTCTTGAGATGGAATCTCCAATTTCCTAGAATTCTTGCAATTCAGCCTATTTCCGAACTTGAAATTATTCTCAGTATTTCCCAGAGTCAAATTCAAAATAAATTTTTTTCTTGAGTGTGCTTGTCCTAAATATTATGCTTGTCCTAAATATTATGTATTAAAGTACTATTAAGAGCAACCTGGTTGAGTCAGAGTACCTAAGAAGCAAACATTTCTGAGTTTGTTTAGAAAGATCTCAATTCTCTGAAGCATAGTCAAGACCCCAAAAATAAGCAAAAATGAACCTTAGGAAGCCAAAATAATTACAAATGCGTGGCACATGGGACAGGCACTAAAGCTCATGCACTTCATTCATATAAGGACACTTCGAGACCCTTCACTCTTATTTTAAACAGTTCTCATCAGTGTGGTTTTTCACTCTCCTGAGGTATGACCAGCCATTAGCAAAAGCAGAACAGAGTTTAGAAACAACAATGAGAAAATGAGTTAAGTCAGGCCAGCTGAGGACAGCAAGGAATTCCGCTAACAGTAGACTGGTACTTGAAGTGACTTAAAATCTATTATTTTAAAATAGACATGGTGAGGGGAGAGAATAACCACCTGGGTCCATTCAATGTAGGAACTCATAGCTCTATCTAGCATAGGAAGCCCTGGAGTCTCTAAGCATCAGAAGTGTCTAAAATCTGAGACTGTTTAGAACCTAAGGTCATAAATTTCAGTCGGAAAGACATCATCAAGCATACAATGACCCAATGGTGATACACAAGTACAACCTTACCCTTTTTTTATTTTAACTTCAGCAAAATATGGCTTCACACTCTTATGTTTGACCAACGGAGCTTGACTGAGATCCCTACACCAACGCATCCAGAATAATCTATCATTACTATGAGCAAATGCATAACCTTATAGCAAATCACTGTATCTGCATTCATTTGACACTTGCGAAGTTATCTCATGAAGTAGAATACTTGCCCTAACTTTTCACTTCCCCCATGCTTCATTCTAAATTCTTTCTATTAAAAAGATAAATGCATCACTAATTCAATAATCTTATTTTTTCTACTGTATCTTCTGGAAAGTTGCAATAAATAGGAAAATGCAAACATCTAATTGATTTCAGTTGGATCTAAATGACACAACCATAATCAGCTGAAAGGGGTTCTGGTTGACCACAGCAGCAACGAGCTTTGTGGCTGGATGCATTTGGGCATTTGTTTGGCTAAACAGTCAACTGAATGCTTGACACTGTTCAGATGCAATATTAAACTTAATAAAATATACATGTACACACACATATACATAACAGATTGTAGATACAGAAAATCCCCTTTGGAAAAAGATGAAAAGAATCCCCTAGATTTAAAGAACGTGTCTAGTTTTGTGCTATTATTACGGTGGAGTTGAAAACCTGACATTCTACTAGAAAATTCCTTTCCAAGCCATCTGGGCTTTCCAGTAATAGTTTGCCTCTCAGATATAGTTTAAGAAATTTCAAAATATGCCCAATAGTAAGTTTTTATGTCATTAAATAAAAATGTAATCTAATACATTCTTATGATATATGCAATGTGCACACACAAGTATGGTACAATAATTGATTCTATTTTTCAAAACTTAAGTTGACGTCCTATCAAAGTGGATATAAGGCTACCAAATTACCGTACTGAAGTTTGAAGATCAAAAACTATCATCTATTTTTTTAACCATTTCCATCTCAGCTCACACAACAGAAAATATAGTCAGAGATCCTCAATTAAATCAGTTCTGATATACTGTAACCATTGAAATTTTTCTCCCAAGAGATATTCAATTTCTGTTGTCCAAATTCATTCATAAGGGATGCTATGGCTTTTTATAAGCAAAATAGAAGATTAATGAGAGCAATTATTCATGCTATATTGCAGTACTATTTAATTTACAGATGACCTTGCTTCAGAAAATCCTGCTGGGCTTCTCCACACACAGGTTCTTACCTGTCCATAAACAAGGCCATTTTGTGATATCAGCATTTTTGTCCACTCATTAATAACCTCAACAGAGAATAAGGAGCAGTCCTAAGACCCAGGGTAAAACCTATACACTGGGAAACATGCATTCACATTGCAGACGCTTTGTGATCTACATGCACCATTGGTATCCACCAGAAATGGGTTAAAAACTCACGTTCTCCCTTTTCCATGTGGATGCAAAGGCTTTAAAAAGTAATCTTGAACTATCCATATACCAGGGTTTCCCAAAATTAGCCTAATAATTCCACCCGCCAAGCATAGCCCCCCCAAAGTGCATTATAATATAGCCTGGCTCTGGGTTGAGGGGTGAAGTCTTACAGTACCTGCTGGGGTCAGTCCTTCTCAGTGCTGGCGTTCAGTTCAGCAAAGAAGGGAAAAGTTAACTTTCTCCTCCCCAGGAGGCTTGGGAGTTTGAGAGCTTCACCCACACACCAACCCATCTTAAAACGCCTGGGGCAACAGGTTTCACCTGAGGAGCTCATTTTGCAACGTGCCCAGGCCCAGTGCCAGACCAATTCAATCTGCCTTTGAGTGTGGGGCCCAGGCACTGGTATTTTTTCACAGCTACCAGTGATTTTAATCTGCAGCCAGATTGGAAAACACAGCTCCACAGCAGTGATTCTGGATCAGGGGCAATTTTGCCCACTCCCTGGGAACATTTGGCCCGGTCTGGGGACATTTGAATTAGTCACACCTGGGGGTGCTTCATGATTACAGCCCAGGATGCTGCTAAATCTCCTAAAACACACAAAACGACCCCCTCAAAACAAAGATTTCCATGGTCCCAAATGTGACCAGTGCTGCTGCTGAGAAACTCCTGCTCTAGAGAAAGAGTTAGTGGGCGAAACAGCACGCTCTTTCTATCTCTAGAGATACTCCCATGAAAGAGGAAAAGGGGCGGTAAGAAGCTTTCAGGAGGGAGACGTGCAACCCTGACACTCGGTCCTGCCAGGCCAAACGCAGTTCTGAACGGACCTTGTCTGAGACAAGTGAATAATGCCCTGTGTGTGCTCTCATTGCTAGGTGATGTCGAAGGAGGGTACGAAGCTATTGTTCACTGGAACCTGCCTTCAAATGTCAAATTAATGATAACTGAGCAATGCTTTCAGAAGAAAGATCAACAATAAAATAAGGAGTAATGTTTCTTCTATGAATTTTTTCTCAGTTGCTGATAACCAGAAATATGTGCTTCTAGGATTAAAATAAAATTCTTGTTACTATTTTTTGACTGGATTCATCATGTCCCACGGGTTACTACTTGTAAAGAAAGGCCTGATGATCAGAATCATGCCTGTCCGGAAGGTTAACAATAAAACAGAGCTATTGCTGCTGAAAGAACCTGAGTCATCCCTGGCATCCATGACCTGAGCTTAAAAAGTTTTCTGTTAAAAAGCAAAGATCTGCCAGCTGATACCTGGAAGCAAAAGCCCTTGGGTCTCCTTGTGAAAGGGAACACTTTCACCTAAAAAAGTTGAATCCAACCTTGGATTTCAATGGAATCAGGTAAACGAATCCCCCATTCTCCAGGAGGCTATCAGTTTGTGTACATTTATAGCTAGAAGTGGCTATTCATAATTACTTAATTTACAAATCTGGAATACAGCAAGTAACTTGAATGAATAGACAAATGCCTTAATGTCTAGATGTGGTAAGTGTTGAATCTGCTTCCTCTTTGCAAATGGAACTCTCTACAAATTGAAATCAAGTAGTTGAATAATAACTTCTAAACAAGGAAATGCATTCATGAGCCTTTTGTTCAATTTGCAGATTTTTTCCCCTGTGGCTTTTTTTTGTCTTTGCTTTTGAATCAGCTACTAATTGAAAAGTGGCTATATAGCCTTAGATATTTTTAAGAGAAAACTGCCTAAAATTTGTCTTTGCATCCAGTTGGAAATTAAGCCAACTGTTTTAACCAAAGGAAACTCTTGGAGGTCAAGTTCATCTACTAATTAATCCAGTAGCTTGCCACTGAAGGCACAAGAAGATTTAAAGAAGCTCAAGGCACAGTCAACTAAAACAGCAATTGTTTTCACTAATGTTTCCTCCGTGTACATATTGTGTCTTCTTGGAGGGATGTATATCCTTACAAGTAGGACAATATCCCACCATCTCTGTTTCATTCTGCCATATAATGCAGACACTTCCACCTACTCTCACCTCCTTTCTGTTCCTATAAAAGCATGCAAGTGCTCATCCAAAACACTCAGATCTCACACCAACTGCAACAGAATGATTCTGTAAGTGACTTGGCAAATCTGCAATTTGAGATTAAACTTGCTACTGGTTCCTATCTGTTTACAAACCAATGACTCAAGCAACGTGTGCGGTGATTTGTAAGTATAAAAGATCAGGTCTTACCATCCATATCAAAATTAATTTGTAACAGCAGGATAAATACAAGCTGCCAGTGCCCAAGTTCATAGGCTGATGATCCATGAACATTGTGCCACTTCATCTTCCAATTAATTACTGAACTAAAAACATAATGCAAATGTGCTACAAATATACCTTGGTGAGGATATCAACTGTCAAAAGATTTGTCACTTTAGAATGAGAAAAGAAGTAAACACAAAAATATTAAATACAGTGACATTCTAAATGACGCATCAAATTTTTAACTAAATAAAATGGCTACATTTTAAAAATCATTTGCCTGACCCACGATATTTATCTGAATCCAAGCAACAATAAGTCATGATGTAATGTCATCCTTATCTAAAGACATACCTTACTTTATGCCAGGCATCGTTTAAAAGTCGCACCTAAAAACTTTCCTTGTACAATAAATCATACATTGATTAAACTCAATGAGTTTTACTTTAAAAAGTCATTTTGTAGAGAGAATTGTTGTAAGTTAACCACCTGTCCCTAAGTAATTTTTTTTTTTGTTCAACATACACTCTCCTTAAAATAGTGCACACCATTTACTTCTCATGTTCATCAAAAAGTAATCAAGAAATGGAAAAGTCATTAACGTCACCTTCCTGTTAACCCATTACCCCCTGAAGACAAGCTTCCTGTCAATGACCTATCTTTGGTAGTAGCACAACCGAAATATCTTTCTCAATGACTTTCATCCCTGTGAGAGCTGCACAGCCACGGCTGCCCTCAGCATCGGGGCAGCATCTCTGCCCCTCCTGGAAAGAGTGAGTGACATGCAGTGAACTTAAAAGTCCCAGTCAGCCAGGAGGCCTCTACACAACAGGAGAATTGACTTCTCCCTGTCTCCATCTCCCAACACAAACAACCAATCATCCTACCTTTCCCACCCTTTCTAGTTCCACGTGTGCTTAAGAGAACATTGGATGTATTAGAAGCCAAGCTTTAGGAGTCAATTTTCAGCACTACAAGAAAAGGATTAAGATGAAATGGAATCCAACAGGTAAATCCCCAAGTACAATATTGAAAATTTACCCCATTGTGTCGCTGCTAGAATTGGAAGCCACCACTGCTCAGAGCTGACTGCCGCTGACTCCTGAGCAGCTTTCAAATAGAGTGAGAAACCTCAGATATTTTGGATGAAAAGAGCCCACAGTTCATAAAACCAATCATTTGAGTTCCAACTCAGCCAACCATAGGTAACATAAAAGGATGGTAAGGGGTTTTTCATTTGTTTTTTTAAAGAAATTATTTTTTCCCCCTCTCGAGTTCAAGGTGGCTTCAGAACCAAGATGCAGAAAATTAAACCTCTTCCAACGGTTCACAAACTTGGGTTTAGAGCCACCTCAGCAAATGCAGTGCATATTATGCTGTGGAAAGCAAAGGAGTGTCCAAACACATCTGTACAGTTTTTCAAGGAACATTTAGACAACCGAAAAATATTTCTCATGTTAAAGTCAAAGAGCATGCTATTTAGAATTCGTTTCAGGGAGTTTGGTTGGGAGGGTTGGGTGGTTTTGAGTGAGCAGAGAAGGAAATCATTTGATACATTTTAGATGCAAAGTAAAGTCACACATTCATGCTAAGGCCCCCAACACCATAAAAAAAATCTTCAAGGTCAAGTAAGGCATATTTATAGGCATTCAGGCAACCCAGCATCAAGCCTGTTTAGGGACAGCATATTTCCTTTTTAATGATATTGGTTTTCATAACAAACTAGTAGCCCTGTGCACGAATCCGTGCACCAGTAGCTCTCTGCGGGGCCTGGCTGCTCCGTGCCCGCTGCCCAGAGGCTCTCCGCGGCCCAGAGGCCCATCCATGGCCGGGCACGGAACGCTTGCCTTGTCACCACAGCGATGAAGCAAGCATTCCGCCAGGCCACTCACTCTGCCCGCTCTCAGCAGCTGCCACCTCCCCCCAGGACTGGGGGGACTCCAGCAGGGCTGAGAGGATTGGGCACCGTCATCTTGTGGCTATGGGCACCGCCATCTTTGTGACAGAGTGATGGTTAATTTGCATATTACCCTTTTATTAGATAGGATAATCATCTATATATATATATATAAAAAGCCAGCTACCAGAATGCCATAATGACCAGTCACTATGATGTCCACTGTGGCCAGCGAACCAGCCGATGAGAGGTGGGGCTGCCAGCCAAACTCCCACAGCCCTTCCCCCACCACAGGCCCCACCCCCCATTGGCCCTCCCCACCCCATAGGCCTGCAGCCCTTCCCCGCAGTCAGCTCCGCCCCCAACTGGGGCAGGGCCGCCTGGCCAACCACCCATGGCCCCTCCCCCAGGCTGCTGGCCCCCATCAGCCCCCCCACCCCATTTGGGGGTAGGGGCGGCTGGCCCACCGCCCACAGCCCCTCCTCAAGACCCCAATCAGGGGCGGGCCCAAGGACCAATCACCCTCGGCCCCTCCCCCCAGGCGGGCCGGCCCTGATCGGGATCAGGGCAGGGCCAGCCAGCCAACCTCCCGCCGTCTCCTCTAGACAGGCCTGGTTCCAATCTGCCCCGATTGGGGCCAGGCCAGCTGGATCCCACCTGTGCATGAATTCCTGCACTGGGCCTCTAGTTTATTATAATTGGATTAGAAAACCTTTTGGTCACCTGTCCCACCAGTGAGCCCCAGCAGGAGACTGCACACAACTAGGAAAACGCTCAAGTTCAAGATGGAAGAATCTTAGACTGGGTCTGGTTTCATCTTCAGTTCCCATAAATCTCACCCCGACTAGTGAGCGCCCCCTGGAATTATTGTTCCTCTCCCTCCTCTAGCCCCTCCTCTTCTTCTCCAAGCTTACTTGACTGATAACTGTATAAAGTAAAACCAGTCGAGGGGAAGCAGCACACATCATGAATTAGGGCAAATATTTGCTCCTCCCCCAACCCACCCCCTGGCCAGCGCCTGCACTTTCTAACCTGTCTGGACCGCCCTTTATCATTCCGATCTCTCTACAGAGCAGCCCGGCCAAAGCAATCCCCAGCACGTACTGACCCACCGTTCATGCCACTGTAGACATTCCGGTGATGGGGCGACACTTCCTCCGGCGCCTGTCTTCGGAGGGTGCCCTCCCTGCTGCCTCCGCCGCCGCCGCCTCCGCCCACGTGTTTGTGGTCAGGGCTCCCCGCGAAATGCTGTTTGAGGTGCTCCGGGCTGGTGCCCCTGGCCCTGGGGAGGTGCTCCAGGCTCCCCCCGAGGGCGTGTTTCTGCAGGTGCTCCGGGCTCCCCCCGCTGTGCCTGGCGTGCTCGGGGCTGCCCCCGGCTCTGTGCTTCTGGAAGTGTTCGGGGCTCCCGCTCAGCACGTGCTTGGGCAGCGTCTCAGGGCTGCTGCCTGGGTGCGGGTGCCTTTGCTGTTCAGGGCTGCCCTTGCACAGGGGTTTGTGGTGCTCGGGGCTGGGTCCTTTGAGGGCTTTGGGGTGATCTGGGGTCCCGGAGGCCCTGGGTTTCTGCAGGTGCTCTGGGCTGGTGCTCCTGTGCTTGGCGTGCTCGGGGCTGCCCTCCGCCCGCGGCTTCTGCAGGTGCTCGGGGCTGCCGCCGCTCGCGTGCTGCTTGTGGTGGTCGGGGCTGTCGGTGCTGCCCGCGCTGGAGGTGCTGCTGCCGTCGCCCACGTCCCGCACGTAGGGTGCGGTGGAGGCGGTGAGCTGGCACAGGCTGGCCTGGCTGTCGATGGAGCAGCGGCTGCCCGCGCAGCCCGCGCCCTTCTCCTCGTCCAGCAGCACACAGAGCTCCTTGAGCTCCATGTTCTCCTTCACCACCTCCTCCTGCTTCACCTCCAGCTCCTTCAGCTTCTGCAGGTATAAGGCCACTTCCTTGTGCATCACCCCGGCCGTGAAGCGGCCCAGTCTCTGCCACTCCCGGGACACCCTCTTGCCTTTCTGCCGGTCGTCATCCAGGAAGCAGCAGAGGTCCCGCAGTTCCTGGTTGTCCTCCTGCAGTTTCTGGTTGATATCCTGGAAAGAGAGAGACAACCACTCAGGAACCTGGGCGTGAGGCTGCATCAGGCTCAGACTCAGGAGAGGCAGCCTAGACCTGGCCAGTTCTTCCTACTGTTACCGGAGGAGGGGAGGGGAGAGGAAGCGTCAGGTTTGTAACGATCCATAAAAATAAAAATAATAGGTATTGGTTGTGCTCCCTGTCTACTGCTTTCCGTGTATTAGCCCATCTAATTTTCACCAAAACACTTAGGGGATCATGACTATTACGGTTCTTTTACAGGAGAAAACACTAGACCTCGCAAAGTTTGTCTTGTCCAAGGTCATCCACTCAGTATTAGGGAGCCGCTTTTCATTAACAGGGAAGAATCAATAAAAAAAATAATAATAAATTTTAAAAGACCGCTCTCCTGTCCCACCTTCAAGGAGGAGAGATGGCTGCTCCTGACTTGTGACATGCTTAAAAGGCCTTTCATCTCACAAGCAAGCACTGCCTAGGCTTTCAGTCCATGGCATGGGATTCCCAGCCCCAATTTGCCCTCTGGGGGCACTTCAGTCCTGCAAATCCAACCAGCCACTGGCCACAACGCCGACACATCTCCCAGGCACCGCACGTGAAACACAGCAACGCTGAGCTCATGTTCAAACTGCCCTCCCCAAACTGCACCTCTTGGCAAATGCCACCTCCACCCATAAGAACCTGTCGTTGTGCTGGTGCTTCCTTCTCCCTTGCCTGCCACTTCTGAGCTCAATGAGTCTTCTGAAATCTAGCTCCAAAATGTATCTCATCTCATCACTCCTATGCTTAAAACCCTTAACAGCTTCTCACTGCCCTTAGGAGAAAGTGCAAAATCTTTCAAGTCCCATGAGGCCCCCAGGCCTCTGGGCCTGCCTACTTCTCCAACATGAATGGTGAGTCACTGATTCATTCACAGATATTTAGTAAGCACCTATTATGTGCCAGACACCAGTCCAGCTGATGTGCAGCAAGACCCTGACATCCTACAGCTTTCATTCTAATGGGAAAGACTAGCCAAGAGCAAATACAGAACAAAATGTCCTGTAGAGAAAAGTGCTGGGAAGAAAATAAAAGCAGATTAAAGAATACCGTTAAAAAGAAGAAGAAAAAGAAGAAGAAGAAGAAGAAGAAGAAGAAGAAGAAGAAGAAGAAGAAGAAGAAGAAGAAGAAGGAGGAGGAGAAGGAGGAGGAGGAGGAGGAGGAGGAGGAGGAGGAGGAGGAGGCACCTCTGCAAAGACGGAAAACATTTCAGCAAAGGCCTGAGTGAAATGAAGGAGCAAACATTTGAGAGGTGATCCCAGGCAAAGAAAATGTCAAGTATAAAAGCCCTGACACAAATGTGGCTCCAGCTGCAGCGAGGCTAGTGTGCCACAGTGAGGAGAGAAAGGAGGGCAAGGTGGGAGAGAGGTCTGAGAGGTATCAGGGCCAGGTAATGCAGGGCCTCCTCACCCACAGGAAGGACTCTCTGAATTGGTGAGCAGAGGAGAGAGGAATGGCATGATAGGATTCAATTTGTAAAGAATCACCATAGTTTTGTATGAACAACAGATTGGCTGGGGGGCAGGGGGAGGCGGGTAGAAGAGAGGGAGACAGGCATAGATGGAAGCCCAGAGACCAGCTAGGAGGCTGCTAGGCTAGTCCGGATAGAGGGAGATAATGGTGGCTTTGACACATGGTAGCAGTGGAGAAGGTGAGAACATCCCCTTCCCATCATGCACTGAGCCCCACCAACATGCCCTGTTTCTGGACCAAGCCCTTCCCCTCCTTCACTTGGAATGCTTTCCCCCAGCCTTTTATAGAACCTTTAGGTCTTACTTTGTTACTTCCCCATAGAGGCCGTCCCTGACCACTACCCGCTATGCTCTACCATTATCCCTTAGACTTTGCCTCTGTTGCACTTATTACAATTTGTAATCATATATGGTTGAGGAACATATGGTTGAGTGTGGCTATTAGTCATGTCTTCATCCTCATCAAACTGGTCATGAGAGTGGAGACCACACACCATGCCCCCCCCCGACCCCCGTCCCCGCACCATCTATTCTGTTCACTTCTGTGCATCCAGAACTCTGCACCCCACTGTAGATACCTGAAACCCAGGAATTTAAATATTAATTGAGAAGTCCCCATTTATGCTCCATTCACACATACAGTATAAAAGGGGTAACAGCTTCTTAAAGCACCATGGTTTGGTGGGGGTGCGACAGGGGTGGCTACCTAAGACTTCCCCTGCTTTACAAAGCCCGAAAGCTTCTGGCCTTGTGACTCTGTCATCTGATCCAGAACTAGAGGTACTCAGAGTGGGGCCTTAATTCTCTTAAATTCAGATTGATCCCAACACTTTCCCTGCTACTGACTTAAAAAATAAACTAGAAAACCTCTGTCAACCACGCCCTGCGCCTCCAAAGATGATGCTCAAGGCCTGAGGGAGAAGAGGGTCTGTGCAGCTGAGTGTTCAACTCCATTGCCAACTCTTGGCATCACCGTCGCCTGTTTCCTTGTCTCTAACACCCATCCCTTCCTTCGCTTCTCAATGCCACTTTCTGGAATTTCCAAAAGCTTCTCACCTGGCCTCCCTCTCTGGGTCTGCCTCTGCCCCTTGGTCTTCCCCATTCCCACACCTGCTCCAGTCCAAGCTGTCTTTGGCCAGACTGAGGTCCAAAAACACTCCCTGCAGGCTATGTCCCTCCTGCATATGAACCCTTTTATAACCCTGCACATCTCCTCCCCTTTGCCAGGGAAAATGAATGAACCCTTGGCCACCTTTAACTTCCTCTAGGTCCGCTCATTCTGAACCCTGATTCTGTCTAGTTTTCCAACTAGAAAATATGATCCTCTCCCTTATATGAACTTATACAAGGAGAAATTCCTCTAAGAAGACTCCCCCAACCCTAGAACGACATCTGGAGTACAGCAGCACCAGGAATGAATGAATGAAAGAATTTTCCCACTCTCTGCTTACTGCCTATAAGATATACTAGCTAGAGGACTCATTGGGCATCTTTTTTTTTTTTTTTTAAGGTAGATGTCTTAGCTTCTGGAGGCCAGAGTTCGTCCCAATGTCCTTATTTGCATATTTGACACATCTGGCAGGGTGCTTTGCATAGAGTGAACACTTAATATGTGTTTATGGACTAACCAACCCTTTAAAGCCCTAGGCCTGTGTTCAAACAGGATACAGCTCTAGCTACTGCCATGTTGGAGTCTACAGTAGTAACAGAATAAATTACCCCTTGACACTGATGCTTTCAGGGAAATCAGAAGCTGTGGACATTCTGAGAAAATAATACTAAACAAAATTAACCTTTCTAAGCTTCAAAAACTATTCCACATTTAGCTCAATCCTGTCATTTCATAGAAAGTTCAAGTCATGTTCTTCTTCCTGTAACTAAATTTCCTTCTGAAAATACTTCCCTCTGACTATCCTACAACTATTTCTGATTTCTCCAGAACTGGGAAGTAAACAGGACTTGTACTACTGCAGGCTTCAAGGAGTTAATGCCCTTTCCAGATGGGGTGAAACAAATACTTGTCAGAGTTCCCGCTGGGGGAGAAAAGGATGGGTATGGGCCCATTCACTTTCCTTCAGCACAGCTCCTTCTTCCTATTATTAGTTTTCCTGAGAATAGTATTTACTCTTCAATGCTGAGCTACTTCCTTTGCCTTCTGATGGACAGTTAAGCAACCAGCTTGATAACAACCTTGTGAGCCAGCTTCTTCAAATCTGCCACATTAAGACTTGGGCTTTCTTTTTCAAAACACGAAGTGTTCTTATAACATTGCCACGTGCCACCAGACATTATCCTTCTGTTTAAAATGGACTTTTAAAAGATTAAATCATCTCATAGCACACAACCCAAAATTTTATTCATAAGACTCTCAAGTAATGTATCTGTGGTTAAAGGAGAATCATTTTTGCTATTTTTCATCATTGCAGGATGGGAAATCGGTGTTTTGGGGAGCAAGGGGGGAAATTAATGTGCTGCCAAGATCCAGTTCCCCAAACCCACCCCCCCCTTTCCTAAAATGCCAGGTCATAGTAGTTTGAGTGTTGGTACATGGTCAGCAATGAACAAACGTGCTTCTCAGAAATACAGTTCCTTATAACATCAGAACCCTAATCTCTTTCCTCCACCCATCCAGTAACACGTATTCTAACCAGCCAATGTCAACCAGCCAAAGAAAAGAAAATCAGCCTATGTTGAACATTTATATCAGTATGACCTTGAGAAAGCTATTTAACCTCGCTGGCATTTCCTCACCTATGTATCAGTATCCCCAATTAGCAGATAAGAATACTGAGGCTCAAAGAAGTTAACAAGCTACCCAGATTGCAGACTCCAAATCCTTTGTCTTTCCACTGCCCCATACTGCACTGCCTCCCAAATGTTTAAATACAAACAAGTCAGCCAGTGACTGGACAGAGTCACAGGCCCCTCAAAGAAAAAGAACTCATGCTCCCATCTCCTCTACTGCTACAGTACACCGAGCAGCCTTGAAAATATATAGATCCAATTTCAAAGACAGCTCACAAAGGGCATAAAAAAGAAAAAGTGTTATGGCCTCAATTACCCTAAATTTAGTCCTCACTTGAGAATCCCAAACATCAAAGGCAAAAAAAAAAAAAAATCTTCCTTCCAGAAGTATTCAGCCAACCGCATTAATAGATCAGGAAAGCTCTGAGCCAAGATGGTGAAGAGAAGGGAGATGACTGGCCTCTCAGCAGGGTCTAAAACAGCCTCTTGAGAGGTGGGTTAGAGGTCTTGCAGATACCACCTTGCAGCTGTTCAGGGATGATGGGAAGGAAGAGTAGCGGCTATGTCAGAAAGTAACCAGACCCCATCATTTTTTAACTTGATAAGGAGGTGGGCTGGGAAGTCTTTTAATGCCAGGTCACAAAGCTAGGCCACCAGAAGACCTCCCTACTTGGGGTGTGACCACTTTTAACTGGCCTAATAAGTATTTTTCTGAATGAGGCTAGAGGAATAAAGACCACCCCCACCACCACCACCACCACCACCATCACGCACACAGTGATCACACATACACAGTCAATCCACACAAGTTAAAAGAACTTCCAAGTATTTCTGAGCTATTATGTCAATGTGCCATATTATTAATTGACTAATAAATTTAAAACTCTTCCAAGTCACATTATAGTTCAAACCCTGGAAGATTATTAAATTGGAGGGTTCCAAGTTACATTATAGTTCAAACCCTGGAAGATTATATTGCAAGGTTATAAATCATAGTTTCTCTTTTTCAACTTTGCCTAAGAAACTGAGATCCTGGAGATGTGTTCTCTCCTGGCGAAAATAATTACCATTTTTTGTAGTCAAGTCCATTGTTAAATCTTCCCCTAGTTTATCATAACTTATTGTCACAACCCCCTAGGAAATGGTTATTTTTTAAAATAATTTTTATTTTTCAATCACCAGTTGACATACAATATAATATTAGTTTCAGGTGTACACCCAGTGATTAAACATTATATAACTTACTAAGTGATCATCCCAATAAATCTTATAGCCATCTGACACCATACATAGTGGTTAGATTATGGACTATATTCCCTATGCTGTACTTTATATCCCCATGATTATTCTGTTACTACCAATTTGTACTTCTTAATCCCCTCACCTTTTTCACCCATTGCCCCAACACCCCTCCCTCTGGCAACTGTCAAAATGTTCACTCTATCTATGAGTCTGTTTCTGTTCTGCTTGTTGGTTTATTTTGTTTTAGATTCAATTGTTGATAGATATGTATTTATTGCCATTTTGTTGTTCATATTTTTTAAATCTTTTTCCTTTTCTTCTTCTTAAAGAAGACCCTTTAACTGACATTTCATGTAATACTGGTTTGATGGCAATGAACTCTTTTAGCTTTTTCTTGTCTGGGAAGCTCTTTATATGCCCTTCGATTCTCACTGATAGCTTTGCTGGGTAGAGTAATCTTGGTTATAGGTCCTTGCTTTGTTTTAAATTATAATAGTTTATTGACTTTTAAATATATATATATACTGGAGAAAGTAATGGAGAGAGAGAGAGAGAGAGAGACAAATGATGAGAATCATTGGTCACCCGCCTCCTGCACACCAAACACTAGGGTTTGAGCCAGAAACAATGGCATGTGCCCTGACCAGGAATCGAACCATGACTTCCTGATTCATAGGTCAATGCTCAAATATTGAGCCATGCCAGCCAGGTAGGTTTATTAATTTTTAGAGAGTGAAGAAGGGAGCAGGAGAGAAACATAGATACAAGAGTGCAACATTGTATAGGTCCTTACTTTTCATCACTTTGAATATTTCTTGCCAAACCCTTCTGGCCTGCAAAGTTTCAGTTGAGAAGTCAGCTGACAGTCTTATGGGAGCTCCATTATAGGTAAGTAACTAATTTTCTTTTGCTGCTTTTAAGATTCTCCCTCTGTGTTTAATATTTTGCATTTTAATTATGATGTATCTTGGTGTGAGCCTCTTTGGATTCATCTTATTTGGGATTCTCTGTGCTTCCTGGACTTGAATGTCTATTTCCTTCACCAGATTGGGGAAGTTTACCGTCAATATTTTTTTAAATAGGTTTTCAATTTCTTGCTCTCTCTCTTCTCCTTCTGGCACCCCCATGAAGCAAATATTAGAATCCTTAAAGTTGTCCCAAAGGCTCTTTACACTATCCTCATTTTTTTTTTTTAATTCTTTTTCCTTTTTGCTCTTCTGGTTGAGTGTTTTTTGCTTTCTAATATTCCAAATTGTTGTTTTGATTCTTGGCTTTATCTACTCTACTGTTGATTCCCAGTAATTTATTCTTCATTTCAATTAGTGTATCCTTCATTTCTGACTGGTTCTTTCTTATGGTTTCCATGTACTATTTTATACTGATAAAATTTTCACTAAGTTCATCTACTCTTCCCCTAAATTCATTGAGCAGCCTTTCAACTAGTGTTTTTAACTCTGCATCTAGTAGATTATTTATACCCATCTTGTTTAGTTCTCTTTCTGGGGTTTTGTTCTGTTCTTTCATTTGGGACATTTCGTTGCCTCCTTATTTTGGCAGCCTCCCTGTGTTTGTTCCCATGTATTACGTAGAGCTGCTATATCTCCCAGGCTTGGGAGAGTGGCCTAATGTAATGGGTATCCTATAGGGTCCTGTGGCACAGCCTCCCCGTTCACCTAACCTGGGCACTCCAGGTGTGCTTCCCCCTTGTGGGCTGTGTACTGGTACACCCTCCTGTTGTACTTGAGCCTTGATTACTGTTGGCACATCAATGGGAGGGATTTACCCCCAGGCCTATCAGCTGCAAGGATTGGCTGCAACCACCATGGAGGATCAGCAGTGCAGTGGCCCAACCCAAGGAGCAGGAATTACTTTCGAGGGGCTCTGATGCCCACGGAGTTCAACACTTGAGTGTGTCACTTGTGGAGGTGGTTGGGTGGTGCTTGGATGTGGTCTGAAGCTGTCCACCAGGTTCACTGGCTCTGGGGCCTCCCAGAAGGCGCAGGCCAAGGGTAGCCACCACCCAGGTTCCACCTGGGGCCCTCTGGTATGAGCTACAAAGTGACTGCAGAAGCCTGCTACTTTTCTGGGTTTGGAGGTGCCCAGGTGAGGCCACGCTGCACACCAAGGCTGGCTGCCACTTGTGCTGGCCCTGGGCACACTCAGAGGGCGGTACAGGGCATGCCAAGACCAGACGCTGCTTATTTGAGAAATTTTAGGAAAGTCAGAAGCATGAGCCAAGACAGGCCATTCACATGGAAAAACCACTGGAAACAGCTTGTGTGGGCCCAAAAGTTGGTGGGGCAGGGTCTCTCAGGAAATCACCAGGGCAGGACAAACAATGATAGTCAGGTTGATGGAGACTCTGATTTGACACCTGCCTGCCAGGTCTGTGGGGGAAGGGCTCAGAAAAGGCACTATGGCTTCTGCCAGCACTTCTATCTGGGAGAAAGCTGTCCCTCCAGCTCTCGCCCTGAAGCCAGACAATATAGTTACTCCCTGTATGTCCCTCGTGCCTTTCCAGCTGCTTCCCCAGTGTTGGAACTCAAAGGGAGCGAATCCAAGTAAATCCATGTTTAGATCCTTTAAGAGAAACTGCCTGGGACTCCAGCAGCCCTCTTTCTCACTCAGCCAACATCCCTGCTGCATTTTACAGCCAGAAGTTACGTGGGTCTCTCTTCCCAGCACTGGAACTCTGGGCTGGGACGTTCTGGTGTGGGGCTGGGACCCCTCGCTACTCTGGGTACCTGTGAAGCGGAGACATGCCTTCCAATTTTTATCCACCACACCTGGGTGTGGGACCCGCCTGTTCGGCCTCCACCCCTCCTACGAGTGTCCATGTGGCTTCTTCTTCAAATCCTTAGTAGTGGGACTGCCATTCAGCTAGATTTCAAGTAGTTCTGAATGATGGTTGTCCTGTGGTTTAATTGTATTTTTGATGTCTGGAGATGATGATTATCATAGCATTTTATTGATGAGTAAAATGAGGCTCTGAGAAATTAATTAACCAAACTCACCCTCCTGGCAAATGAGGACTCTAAATACAAACCCACCTCTGAGATGATAGTCCCACTACACTAGCCTGTCTAATCTCACAAGAGTCTGGTACTTAATAAATACTCCATTAGTAATGAATTAAGCCAAAGGAAAAAGCCTTGGCATTTTTGTGACTGTGGGATCTTCCTCATGGCATCCACTCTTGGGACTATAGGACGGTCAGTTGGGGCCTCAGGGAAGGACCAACTCCACCTGGACTGGGTCCAGCACGCAGGTGAGCACCTGGCCTTCTGCTCCTCCCACTCCTCTCCGCCCAGGAATCCCAGAGCTGGGGCGTTGAGGCCATGAAGAGAGTGTCTACAGCCTGAGAAGTGGGTGGGAGTGGAAAGGGGACAAGAACAGCATGTGCCTGCGGGAATTTGCTCCCTAAGGTCCCTGCAGTGATTGCGTTTGTGTCTGGCTTCCTATAAACAAAAGCAGAACAATGAGAGGAAGGAATACCAGGAGGCACCAGCACAAGCAGTCAGGAGAGGAAACTCGCTCCGTGTGCACGCCCGCAGGGCGGTTCCTGGCCACCGGTGGGGTGCAGCTGGGGTGCCGCCGGCCCGCAGGCACACGGCTGGCACATGCAGAGCTCTCCAAGGAGAAAAGAAAGTTGGGGAGGACGGATGCTGTTTTTCGTTTTTCTTTTTCTTTTCTTTTTCCTAGTAGCAAAGCGGGGAGTGGGGCGTTGGGGAGGGGGGCTGGCTCAAAAAGCAAGCATCACTGACACTTGGGGTAACCTTTCAAAGCGCTGCGCCTCCCATACTGAGTCCTTTTGCTGCTCCCACCACGGAAGGTGAAATTAAAATAAAACGGGGGGTGGGTACTGGAGGCCTGACAAACTCAGATGACGCCATCCGAATCCGGGGCGAAGGAAGGCACGGGAACAGGTAGAGAACGTGAAGGCAGAGCTTAAGCTCTTCGGCACCGGGTGATACACGCCAGCTCCGAGGGGGGCGCCCGCAGCTTCTCCCAGAACGCCCCGCCAGCCCCTCGCCCCGGCATTGGCACCTTGTCCTCACCCTCCGCCCGCCAGAGGGGAAGTCGTGCGCCGGAGCAGCCTTTTCGTCTGCCCGATCCCCAAGGGCGAAGATGCCCCAGGCTAGCTCCCTCGCTTGCCTTTTCCCTGCAGGTATGTGACACAGCACCTAACCCGAAGCTTTCCGCGTACCCATCACCTCCTGCCAGCGTCTCAGCATCCCAGGCGCCCGCTCCTCCCGCCACAGAGGACCCCAAGAGGGAGCTCGAAGCTCGGCGTCCCAAATGGGAAAGAGCTCGACGCCTCCAAAGTTTGTAAAAGTTTCCAAAGGGCAGGGATGGGGAACAGGGGGTGCTGACCTGAAGAATGGGGAGGATCACCTGTTGACGGAGGGAGGGAAAGTTAGCCTGGCCCCACCTTCCCGGGGCGCCCCGCTCCCCACTCTGGAACCGAGCCTCCCCTCCCCTCCTCTCCCCTCCCCGCCCCGCGCTCACCTTGAGCCCGCGGATCTCGCCCAGGTGCAGCTGCAGGCGGCGGTTCACCTCGCGGATGAGGTTGCTGTGGTCCAGCATCGCGCTCACCTTCTCGGCCTCGGCGCGCCGCAGGCTGCGGATCAGCTCCTCCTTGCTCCACTGCAGCAGCTCCTCGTCCGACACTTTGGACAGGTCCTCCACGGCCGCAGAGGGGCCGCCAGAGGCTGGGGGACAACTTTCCGCCGCCGCTCCGCTTCCGGCCGCCTTCGACATGGTATCCGCGCGGTGGCAGGTGCGAGTGGGTGGAAGAGGCAAAAGCGACACCCAAAGGCGCGGGCGCGGCGGGGCCGCCTCCGCCCACACCCTGTGCGCTCCGGAGAGTCAGCGGCACCGCCCGGGAGCCGCTGGGTTGGGGCGACGAGGTTCGCGCTGGGCGGCCATCCTACCTCGCCATCCCTGCGCGCGCGCCCGCGCACCCCCGGGGCCGGGCAGCCTCCCGCGCGCTGCTGCCGAGGCGCGTCCCAACTCCGCGCAAGTCCATGGTGAGGGGCGCTGAGGACCGGCGCCGCCGCGGTGGAACCTCCGGGACGGCGGGGGCGCAGAGGAGGGCGCCCCACCCCGGTTCCCCTGACCTCTCCTCCGCCCTAATTCGAGACTGTCGCCCCCCACACTGTGGCACACACACGCGTGAGCCTGTCTCTCCCTTGCCCCGTTGCAGCCCGCGGCTTCTCTCCTCTCCTCGTCGTGCAAGGGCGCGTCGGACCCCGCGGCACCTCCAGGGCTGCTCTCGGGACGCCGCCGCAGCTGCCCGAAGGCTTGGCGCGGCCGGCAGGCTGCGCTCCTCCCGTCGCCTTCGCTGCGCCCTCCGCCGCTCCTAGGCTGCTCGGGGAAGCCGTGGATTCGCAGAGTGGAGCCGTGGGGGAATGGGGTGGGGGGAGGTTGGGGGTGGTCTGGACCGGCAGGAGGAGGAGCCTGGAACCGGGGCCCTCGCAGCCGGTCGCCCCTCCCGCGCCGGCCGGACGCTGCCGCGGCTCTACGGCATCCCGGGCCCTGGAGGCGCGCCCCCCGCTATCCCGCCTGGGAAGGTCGGGGGCGCGGCTCCTCCTGCGCTGGGACGCGGGTGGAAGGGAAAGGGGGCGGGGCGGGGGGGGAGAGGAGGGGGAAGTGCGTCCGGCTTTGGGAGGCTCGCGCGCGCCACCGTGTGGCCAAAGAGGCTCCCTCCGCACAGCAGGCAGGGGGAACAGCTGCTGACCTAAAGGGGAGAAGCTTGGTATTTGGAGGCATTGGGATTCAGGAAAGATGGGTAGCAGGGCCTGAGGGGTAACCGTCTGTTTGTACTTTGGAGAATGAAAGAAGAAATCGGTGGGGGAAGGAGGGGGTGGGGAGTTTTTGGGGAAGGAACGTTTTTAAAAATCCTCCTGCTCTGAAAAGGGGAAAGAGAGGCCTCGGGGCACTGCTCCTTAGACACCACCCACCCCCAGGCCTTTGTCTTTTCTAAAAGCCCACGACTTTGCTAAGAAGCTTCAGGGGAAGGAACTGGATCTTTTACATTTTTATGTGAAAAACATCAAAGCCTTAAAGGGGAAAATAAAATACCTTCATCTCCTACTTCCCCGAGGCCTAGATTTTAAGGTCAGGTCACCTCCCCTCTGAGCGAAGCATGGTCCCTTAGGCAAGCTGAAATGCCAGCCAAGGAGATTTCCATTTTCCTCTGTGCTGCAGGCTGCCCTTACTTACCAGTTCAGCTTATTATGATGGTAATTTCTACTAGGGGGGCCCCAGGTCCCTGGGTTCTATCTTTGGGCTAAGAGAGTCCCTTCCACCCTCCCCATTCAACCCGCTTGTGAAGTTGTATGGAAACATCTCTGAGCTGAAAACGTTTCTTGGATTCAGTCTAGTAGGTGAGTGCTCTCCTCCCCAGGATGGAGACAGAGCCAGAAAACTGCAAGGACTCACCCCACGGAGCATCACGGAACCAAGGTGCCGAGGGAATCATCTCCACCTGGATGCGCATTGAAATTCGAGTCCCTCCACCAGCTAGTCAGTGTGTCCCCTGACAAAGCAGCCACTCGAACTTCTGAGACCTGGTTCCTGGAGAGCAAGGGAAGCTGGTGCTGCCCTCTGACCCAGATAGCCTTAAAGATCCCCTCAGCCTGCCTAAACTTTAGACGGGTTTCTTCCTGGCTCTAGGTCCCTGCTCACCCTTTCCTTACAGCAATTACTTTAGAAAACTCCCTTGTAAATTATTCCTCTGCTCTTGAGATGTACATCTCCCAGCTTCTCACCAGGTTTACCACCCAGGAGGTTTACCTCAAAGGACAGGGAAACCATCAAGGAAGATAGGGCCGCCATATCCCAGTCCGCCTGGGAGGGTAGAAGCCTAACTTCTAGGAATGCTGTTTAGCAAACACAGATGGTCTGAACACATTGGCCAACTCCTCCTGCTCCCAATGTCATCCAGTCCTTTCCCAATAGCTCATCTCAGGGCTTAAGAACCCGCTTGCTTTTTTATGTCAGTACAGTTAAATTCTCTCTCTCTCTCTCCCTCTCTCTCTCTCTCTCTCTCTGTCCCCCATTGCAGTTTTCTTGAATAAAGTCTTCCTTTCCTGTTTAACTATGTCCAGTGCAGTATTTCTTCGACACCTCCCTTTCTCTCATATACACAAAAGGCTCTCAACACAGTTCCTAAGATCACTTTTGGCACAGGGAGGGAAAATACAAGTCAGAAAAATTTGAGCTCCCATCCCTGTCACTTGTTAGTTCTTCTCTTTGAACAAATCATCTAACCTCAGGCAGCTAATGAGATAATGTACAGGAGGTGCTTATCAAGTTAACGTAGAAATGCAACTTTATCATCCCTGATATACATTTGGGTAGCTCCTTATCTGGAAATGGCAAGGCCTACATCTGTGTTTTTGTTGTTTTTCTCCATCACAGGTTTGTTCCTCAAGAGTCCTATTCTAAAACAAAACAGTCAGCCCCCCTTTGCTGCTAACTCTCTTAGATGACTTAACACCTACATAGACATCCTAAGGTAGATAGGTGGCTGAGCGGAGCATTTGGACTTGTGTTGGGAGGACAAGGAAGAAAGAAACTGAAGGAAAATTTCTCCACAAATTTATATAACCAGCAGCTGCTTACTGTTGGACTAGATCACCTTAATGAGGTTTTAATGTTTTGAAGGGGAACAAGGTTTGCCTTTTGGGATATTGCTTTTAAGCTGTTTATTAAGAAACAAAAGACTCATTGTTAAAAAAAACAACAACAAAAAACACTCAAAGGACCTTTGACTACCCCCCTCCTTTCCTGCCCAAGAGAGTCTGTTAGAAAAACTAGGATGTTCCCTTAGCCTAATTTGAATTGTAAGAGGGCTTTAGGCAGGGGCCTGTGACCTAGATATCCCTATGTCCCATTGTTTCTGAGTTGCCTAGCAAGAATTTGTCTGCCATGTATGTTCCACTTTTTAAATATATATATATATTTATTGATTTTAGAGATGAAGGGAGAGGGAGAGAGATATAGAAACATCAATGTTAAAAATCAATGATTGGCTGCCTCCTGCATGCCCCCTACTGGGGATTGAGCCTGCAACCAAGGCACGTGCCCTTGACCAGAATTGAACCCGGGACCCTTTACTCCGCAGGCCGACGCTCTATCTGCTGAGCCAAACCAGCACTTTTCCTCATCTACCTGTAAATTGCTCATTCTCAGTTCTGAAATTTAGGACCCCTATTCCCCACTCTTTTCTCCTTTGTCCAAAATGTCATATACACTGAGTGGCCAGATTATTATGATCTCTGAATGCATAATAATCTGGCCACTCAGTATATATCCTATGTAATAAAAGGCTAATATGCAAATTGTCCCCTCGATGAGGAGTTCGACCAGCAGGCAGGCTGGCCAACTGCCCATGTCCCCTCCCCCTGGCCAGGCTGGCCAGACCCCACCCATGCATGAATTCATGCACTGGGCCTCTAACACACACACACACACACACACACACACACACACACACACACACACACACACACACACACACACACACTGAGTGGCCAGATTATTATGCGTTCAGAGATCATAATAATCTGGCCACTCAGTGTATATTAAATGTTGCCTCACTGCCTTTGGAATTTTCATGCATATATAAATTTGCCATGTCCATATATTAAAAATTTATTTTCTCCTGTTAATCTGTCTGTTAATTTGACTATTAGCCCAACTAAAAGAACTTAAAAGATAGGAGGAAAAATGTTAATTTACTTTAGTCCCTACAGTTTCTAATTTTGGTCATTGATCGGGATAATTATTAAATGAATAATGTGTCTTCATGTTGGTAAGGTCATGTGTGGTGACAGGAACTTTACTTGGCGATTAAAAACAGACACAAAACAGCCTGGCTGATGTGGCTCAGTGGTTGAGTGTCGACCTATGAACCAGGAGGTCACAGTTCGATTCCTGGTCAGGGCAAATGCCCCAATTCTGGGCTCGATCCCTAGTAGGGGGTGTGCAGGAGGCAGCTAATCATCATTCTATCATTGATGTTTCTCCCTCTCTGAAATAAATAAAAATATATATATTTTTAAAAATAGTCACTTAAAAGAGGGCATTTATTTTCTCTCACATAACCAATCTTCTAACGCGGGCCATGGCGGGCTGGTGTGGTATCTTTATGATGTCATCAAAGACAGGCCCCTTTTCTCCGCTCAGCCATCTTTAGCATAGCGGCCTCCGAGCCACAGAATACCTGCTGGAGCTCCAGGCATCCATCTGCACTTGAGGCAGAGAAAAGATAGGAGCAAATGATAAAAAAGCACATGTCCCAATGAAAAGTTTTTCTGGTAATACAACCTAGTGAATCTCATTTATATCCAGGGTTTGCCATTTATATCCAGGGTTTCCCTTCCAGCTGCAAGGGAAGCTAGGTGAAAAAATGTTTAATTAAGCACATTAATGACAAGTAAAATCAGAGTTGTTTTGATAAAAATAAGAAAACAGATATTGGATAGGCAACTGCGCACCTGAGCAATGGACTCTGTATAGTAAATGGGGGTATCTAAAAACCAGCCACAAATGACTAAGTCATTAAGTCCTGGTGGTTTTATCGCACATGTTATTCTGAAATAACTGTTCCATTGCAGCTCACTATTTCCCAGCCCACAGTCTTACTAGGTCTCACCTGAACCTCACAACTCTAGCATCTCGTCTCTCAAATCTGCTTTCCACACAACTACGCAAGTGAACTAATACAAAAGTCAAGTCCAGCTGCTTCACCCCTAAGAATCACTGCTCATCATTCTTCACAAACTTCCCTGTATAACCCATACCACTCTGGCATGTGACTTTGTAGAAGCTCCCACTAAGGGGCCCAGTGAACTCCCTTCCCTAATGACACTGTGCTTGGCCTTGGGACTTGCTTTGCTAATGGAATGTTGGTGTGTTCTCTCTCTGATGAGGCCTCCAGAGACATCTGTCTGCTCACCCTCCTGTACTTCACGCTTCACTGGGAGAAGAGCTAACCCTGGTGGCTGCTGTTCCTTCAGCCTGTGCCCCATCCAGGGTCACCTCGGGCAACCTGAAGTGTAACCACCCTCCCCTCACAGACCACATGTGCCTGGTGACTACCATACTAGACATCACAGCTCTGTGTGATGGGGGAAGGGAGTGGGAGAATGAGGGTGCCACCTGAATGACTTCCCAGAAGATATCCATGTGCTAACCCCTGGAATCTGTGACTGTTACCTTATATGGCAATGGAGGGCTCTGCAGAGGTGTTTACATTAAGCATCATGAGATAGAACAATCACCCTACCTCATCCCAATGGGCCTTAGATGCAATCACACCTATTCTCATAGGAGGGAGCTGCGGAGCTTCCACAGACAGAGGAGAAGGAGATGTAACCACAGAGGCAGGGATTGGAATGCTGAGGCCACAGGAAATGCTGGCAGCCACTAGGAACGGGTTCTCCTTCAAGCCTTTGAGGAAGCACAGCCCTTCTAACACCTTGGTTTCAGTCCGGTATGACTCGCTTCAGATTTCTGGCCTCCAGTGAGAAAATAAATTCCTGTTGTTTTAAGCCACTAACTTTGTGGCCACCATCGGAAACCGATACAGCACCATTTATATATAACAAAGCACTTATTTTTTTATCTGTATTGTTGTAGTTATCACAGTCTTTCTTCTTTTATAGCTAGTTGGATACCTATTGATTTTTTTCTTTCTGGAGGGCAGGAACCTGTCATTCATCAGTGAACCCTCCACCACGCCCAGCAAGTGTTTGCTGTAGGAGCACAGCCAAGACTGTTCCGGTGCATCTGAAGCTCAGCCTCTGGGGCGCCCAGGTTCTGGTGTGAACTCAGGAAAAGCATGAAATAAAAAGGCCACCTCCTGAAGGGATGGCTAAATGGGAAAGCAGCAGATCACAAACATCCCAGAAGTCCACGTTAGTGCTGCCTGGCCTGGTCTCACTTGAAGTGTCTTTGAGAAGCCGAAGCCCCAGGGGTTAAGGAAGGAAGAAAGTGCTAAAAGCAGGCACTGCCTAGCAGGTCTGAGCTGTGAAACAGACTCCAGTGGAACTGGCCCACCCCTGCCCCGTGCAGACCCACCAGGATCTGGAAGTTTCCAGTCCCTTTGCTAAGCTGCCTGACATAGTTAAGCGTCTCACAAGTGAAAATGCCTCTTCACACATTTGCTCATTAAGATTGCTTTTCACCTAACACAAAAATCAGCTGCCCTGAGGGTGTGCAAGTTTGATTAGGAAGACTGCTCTTCAGCAGACAAACAATCTCCTGGCAGCATTAATATCTCCTGGGATTTGGGCTTATAATATGCCCCCATATAATTAAAAATGATAAATGACAGCAGAAGTTGAGCCACACTCATTGTCCTTCCGAATGGAATCTTCCAAAGCACCATATCACACTGTGACTGGATAAGAACTATCATGGGCGAGCCTGCTGAGTCCCAGGCCCAGGCCAGACTCACCTAGTGAACATGGACTGTCATCCTGAGAATCACCTTCACCAGAAGAAACAGGCAGAGTCTGAGGACTGGGCATGGGGCTCTCAGCCCCCAACCTTCTAGGCAGCCTTCAAAGGGGAGCGCAAGGGTCTCCAGTGATGTGTTCTTTTGGCATTAGCCTTGGAGCAAGCAGGGTCTGAAGGTGACAGAAAGGGAGTCTTTTCCCTTGGTTACCTGGGGGAGAATCTCTAATTTCAGAATAATTTGCAAAGAAGGGAGCTGTGAATTGTTTATTTGGTTTGCCTGGTAGCATCTACAGAAGTTGCTAGAGCAGGCACAGAAATAGTCACATGATCTCTCTGCCTAAGCACCTCTATGCTGCTGGGTAATTCCTACCCTGCAGGTCTCCCTGCCTCCTGCCACTGCCCCAGGGACACCATCACTCATCAGGTCGACCTACCTCTTCATTGTGAGTTCATCATCTTGTTTCCTTCATAGCACCTAGCATTTGTGATTATTTTTATTTTGTTTACTTTCCACTTTCAGCTGGGAAAGGCATGGAGGGAGGAGCTGTGTTTGTCTTATGCCTGACCCACAGTAGGTACTCAGTAACTCTTTTAGTGACTGGATAAATTGAAGGTGTTTAATATTTGCTCACCAGCACAGCAAACTCCTAGCCACTCTGCTTTATAACAACACAAATCCCCCCACAGGAATGCCGATTCAATTGGTTTGGGGTGAGGCCCCTAGAAATGTGTATTTGAAGGCTGCATCTTGGCTGATTCTGATGTAATCAGTCAGTAGAACAGCATGTGGGCCCCTGTCCCTGGCTGCCTCACACAATGTTTATTTGTTCTCTTTGCAGTGACAGTCATGGCAACAACCTCATTTATGCATTAATTCCTGGGTCTTTGGGAAGCCTGAGATATCCTTTGAATTCTATTTGCACATCCATGAGAAGCCATGAATAAGCTCATAGGACTAATGTTACCTCCTATATATCATGAGTTAACATTCCCCAGCAAGAAGGAGAGACAAAGACCACCACAGTCTTGGGGGAAATATTCAGCATAACTGTGAAATTCCACTTTTATGGAAACATTCCAAGTTCCTTGGAATCACAAGACTTAAAAATGGCATCTTTGGGGGCCTTGCAAAAGGACCAAAAGCTAGGCCACAGAACGTTGGCCAAACAAGCTCAAAGCAGGTTTAAATGCTCTTTTTAGCAATAGGTGGGGAATGAGACTGGAAATAGTAGCAATAGGTAGTAGAGGCCACAGTCATAGTGGTGGCATCAAAAGAAAGAGCAGGAAAGGGATTGAGGTCCTGAAATATTAACTTTACTATGGGTGTTTACTATTCATTGTGTGGTTTATGGACCAGCAGCCTTAGTTTCACCAAAGACCTGGCTGGAAATTCGGGATCTCTCTCCCCACTCCAGCACTACTGCATGGGAATCTGCCTTTTGATAAGATCTCCAGGTGATTAATAAGAGCATCAAAGTTTACAAAGCACTGACCTAAACCAATGGCAAGGTTTGGTGAATCATAGAACATTCCTTAAAATTTAGGAATTCCTCAGCCTGCAGGACATTCCACTGTGGACTTACTCAAGCCTCACTGATGTCTAAGGGTAGTGTGACTAGGGAGATAGTGCCTACCACCCCTTTATTCCTGATGCCTCCTGTCCTTAAGGAGGATGTCAGCCCACCGGAGCCAAAGAGTCTTCACTAACCTCCTTCCTGTTGCTCACAGGGTGCAGCCTTATGAACTAGAATTGGATTGTTGATAAGCAATGACATCAGCTAAACATAATTCTGAAGGGTTGAGATCTGCTTCTACCATTGTCTCCTAAACATTCTTGACCTAGAACTTCAGCTAACCATTCTAGGAGGATGTGTGAATATAAAGATCACAAGAGTTTAGAAAATGATTTAGGACTCTGTTATGACTGATCATAAGTATAACGTGACATTCCTCAGAGGGGGTCCTTCCAGAGTTGGAGCTGTGGATGACTGTGTTGCTTTAATTGGCATTAAATGCCCAGAGGAAAGGTTATGTAAAAGTGTAAGAACTCATGAAACCAATTTGGGTAGCTGCTGAAAAACAAAACATGGGTTCTCTGGTTCACTGACTTCCACCTTCTCCCTATGGTACAAGGAACTCTCTAGTGCATCATAAAATCACTGCTATTTTTTCACCATCCAGCTGTGGGTGAGCAGCAACAATAATTTTCATTTTGAGGACAATGTGTCAGGTACTGCAAATATTATCTCACAGTTACTCTCTACTGCAGTGATCTGTGTGATACCGAGTATGTGCAGTCTGAGTTCTTTTTTAGAAAATTGATGAACAAAATAGCCCTGAGATACGTGCATGTGAGAGCGCACATTTGTATATGTGTGGATTCTTGCCTTTACAGTTCTTAGAAAAGACTTTGGATGGTGAGAGTAGAGAACTGAACTAAAATATGTAATTACAACCTAAATAAACATGGTTGTTTTCTCAGTGGGGAAAAAAAGTCTGTTCTAGTGTCTGTCCTTTAAGGAAATTATGCTCTGATCATACTATTCTACTTTTTCTAAGAAATGAAATGCTTAGAAAGAATGTACTAATGTTCTAAGTGTTCTGTCAGCCCTGTGAGGAAGGCTGAAAGGAGCCCAGGAGCCCAAACAGAAGCTCAACCAGAGAACAAACCCTCCCTCTAGCCAGCCCCCCCATCTGCCCCCCAGGCCCCAGGGATGCCCAAGTGTCCCTCTGCAGCTCTGTTTCTGTGCCTTTAAAATAAGAATGATAACCACCAGTTATACCTCTTTGTATTAAAACATTGAAGGGAATATGTTTTAAAAAGCACACATTGCCCTACCAAAAGACAATGTTTGGGTATTTTTTTCTGGATATCACTCATCACTATCTACACTGATAAAATAGTAAGATGCAAATTGACTGTACCTTCACAATGCCCACCAGCCAATCAGGAGTGAGTATGCATATTAACCCAACAAAGATGGTGGGTTAATTTGCATATGCAGGTTCCAAGCAGCCGGGAGCAGGGCGGGCCTCTGGGCAGCATGGGAAGGGGGAAAGGCAGCTCCAGGCCGGAGCCAAAAGGTGGGAAGGAAGGAAGGCCCATTCTTGCACAAATCTTCATGCATCGGGCCTCTAGTTTTACTATATTTCTCTCCAACCAGCAAAGGCATTCTCGGGGATCACCAGGAATTTAGCAGAGGAACTAAATTGTTTCTATCCCTCTGGAGTTGTAAAATCACCCATATTATAAGGCTCGTGCTTAGACACGGAGTTTTAAACCACAACCAAACTCTAAGCTACGTGGGAGTGGAGGGGGGACATAATTTTTTAAATTATATGTATCAGCCCCATTCCTACCTCTTCACACCCAACTCTACACACATTTCCAGGGGCTTAGTTAGCCTAGAGAGAAAATTTGTGTGAATTAGCAAAAGGCACCTCTTCCTTGGGTGGAGTGTCAAGTGCTGTATTAGTGTATCCCTTTAGAAGGCAGTAGCTCCCATAGTTAAGGAGGCTGAGAAGTCCCAAGAGCTGCAGTCCACAAGCTGGAGATGCAGGAGAACCAGGGGTGCTGCTCCAGTCTGAGTCCCAGGACTGAGAACCAGGAGAGTTGACGGTATAAGTCCCAATCAGATTCCAAAGGCAAAACACCACTGTCCCACCTGGAAGCCAGTCAGGAGGAGAGAAATTCTCCCTTGCTTGTTTTATTTGTTTGTTTGTTTGTTTGTTTGTTTATTCGGGTCTTTAATTGATTAGATGAAGCCCACCCACATTCAAGAGGGCAATCTGCTTTACTCAGTCTACTGATTCAAATATTAATCTATCCAGAAACTCTCTCACAGACATACCCAGCATAATTCATGGCCAGGTATCTGGGCACTCCATGGCCCAATCAAGTGGACACATAAAATTAACCATCACAAGTAGATGCATGGTAGCCCACAAGCTGCATTCCAGCCCCCACCTGTCACTCAACTGGGTGTCCTAGGGTAGAACACTGTCAACACAAGCACACACAGTGGCCCTGCTCACCACCATGTTAACAACTGATCTCAGAAATGGCCTCTTCTCTTCTCCAGAATCAGAGACCTGGAGTCTTGCCTTTGGCTCCCTCAATCCACTGTAGCTTCTAAACTGATTATAGCTTAGGCCCCGTATACTACTCCAATAAAGAGTATTTCACAGTTTATTCAAATGAAACCTTTTAATCCTTCACTGGGGCCATCCAGGCAAGCATCTGAGTTGTGTGACTTACATAGGTCAAGGGTACAATGTTGAGCCCTTTCTTTCAGTGAGGGAAGTACAGCTTTCCCCTGGATTGGCATGGCAGGTCAGTGCAACACCTCCAATTCCCACTCAGTGAGGAATAAGAGGACAGAGAAAATCAAAAAAAGGAGAACAACAGGAAGAAGTCAAAAAGCAAAACGAGTCCACAAAGTAAGACATCATATAAACAAACAGGGAGATAAACAGGAATAGCAACTGACAAAGCATTTTGTGAGCTCTGCATCTCAAAAATGACACTCGTGGAGCATACGGAGTGAATCACTGTTTGCCAGCCATGGACAGGATGCTGTCAAGTTCAACACATGTGCAACAATTGGGAGTGGAATGTGAGGCACCTGCCATAGGGCTGACATCAGTCACTTTAAAAAGAAGAGGGGTGGCATCTAAAATTATCCCATATATTGTATTCACACATGCAATGTATAAATGTTTCACAAAGCAAAGGGTTGGGATAAACAGAAGTTCTAAGTGAGTAAAAAAAAAAAAAAAGGTTTAGATGTTGTTGGCTAAGAAATATAAACAATGCAACCAAGGAAAGCTGGGAAATACTGTTCTTGCTACACTAACCGATTTAGAAACCAAACATGGCTTTGATGTGGAAATGCATTTTTTTTTAATGCTGGAAGAATAAGCATAAATTGCCTTGCCTTAAAATATACTTTCAGTGTTCATCCCCAGGATCTGAAAACCAAGAAATGAATCTGAAACTCAAGGAGGCAGAAGCTTTGAGAATGGTGGTTTCAGGTGATTTTTCATACAGAGTGTGAAATGCTGACATTTTTGACTGCCAAATGGATAGCTCTCACATGGAAACACGTTTGCTGCTAGATCAACAGCTAATCTTGTAGAAACTCAGCTTAATCATAGTAATTGGGAAACCCAATTCCAGGCCGGCCCACCCACCAGAAATCAGGGAACAGTCTCCCAAATGTCCTTAGTATTTGAGTCTTACAGAACCTGGGCCTTGATCTCCTAGGTAAAGAGTGTCACCATCCCTGTCATTCTCACCAATCCAGTATCCTTGCCAGCGTACCGTGGCGAAATCTCCCTTCATCAACACTTGCATGTCCAATAAGCATCTCAAACCTAGCCCATCCAAACCTGAACTTCTGATAGTCTCCCCAAATTGCTCTTCCCATCTCAACAAATAGCAGCTCCGTTCTCCCAGTTACACTGGTCTAAATCCATGGAGTCATCTTGACTTTTTCCTCTCATACTCGTCACCTAATGATCTTTCATTCTATTGGATCTATTGGGTCTGCCTTCAAAATATACCTAGAATTTGACTGCCTTGTACCACTTCTATTGTTGCCACCCTAATTCAAGCCACCACCATCCCCTGCCTGGACTAGGGGCTGTGTAGAGAGCTCCTCTCCCCTCCTCCCCCATCCTGTCAGTCTACACTGGGAGGGGGTTTGGAAGTGTTGGAAAGGGGATTACATATTAAGTAATATGGCCCTGCCTCTTCCCTTTGCTACCCTGGGTCTATTCTCAATTAGGTTAAATATAAATCAGATCATGTCACTCTAACATGTAAAACTCTCCAATGGCCCCCATGTCACTCAAAATGGGATCCAAAATCCTTACAATGACCTTAAGACCTTACATAATTTGTTCTCCCCCACCTCCAGGCAGCTGTGTGGCCTCAACTCTATTACTTTCTCTTTTGTTCACTCTGCTTCAGCCACACTGACTTTGTCCTGCTTCCTTTAACCCACCAAACTGTCTCTCCTTAAGGTGTTTGCACTTGCTGCTACCTCTGTTCAGAATACTCCTGTCCTAGGTGCCTCAACTCCCTCACTTCTTTCAGGCTTTCAGGTCTCAACTTAAACATCTCTCTAAGGGCTTCCTGACCATATTACTTAATATGTAATCCCCTCGCCAACACTTCCAAACCCCCTCCCAGTATAGGCTGACAGGATTGAGGGGGGGTGGGGGGGGGAGGGGAGGGCGGGCTCTCTACACAGTCCCAAGGCTAATGTTTTGGCATCATGTAGCCACACAATCTGAAACATGTGACCTAGGTTGCCAGAGAAGGGAAAAGAGAGCTCACGGAAAAGAAAGCTCGGAGGTGGCACCCTGACTCTTACCTGCCTGGACATATAAATGGCACATGTCTATTTCATGCATATTTAATTAGCTTCAACTAGTCAGTTTCACCTAATTGAAAAAGGACTAGAGAGTGCAGAATTCTTTTTTTTTATTTTTCATGCTCTATTATCTTTCATTAACTACAGAATCTTCAATAATGTCACCTAGAGCTCATTTCACCCACTGTTCTGTTTGGCTGTCAATCTCTTTCTCTCTTCAGCAATGAGAGGTGGATACCCTTCCCATGAGGAAGGGTTTCCATGTTTGTTTGTTTGTTGTTGTTTTTTGCCTTTGCTAATGACAAAAATGTTGGAGAGCTGGGTGGCAAAGCTGTTGCCATTGGCATCTTTCACATGAACTATACCAAAAGACCCAGGGTGTCTCTCTCTGTTGGTGATCATGCCAGTTCTTCCCAGATTAGCACCTCCAGTCACCATACACAGGTTACCAGTATCAAACTTGATGAAATCAGTAATTTTGCCAGTCTTCAATTCAACCTGAATGGTGTCATTCACCTTCATGAAGGGTATCCGTGTAGTGGATGGTGTGAGCATCATGGCTTACCAGACGAGGGATTCCTTTTGTGCCCACAAAGATCTTTCTCACTATGTACAGCTTATACTTGGCCTCCCCTGATGTGATACAATGAGCAGCAAGGCAACTGTTGGTATCATAGATCAGACCGAAATTCTCTCCTCTCTTGTCAATGCTGATGACATCCATAAAACTGGCAGGGTAGGTTATATTGGTAGGGACCTTGCCATCAATCTTTTTATTTTTTACTAGAGGCCCGGTGCATGAAATTCGTGCACAGGGGGGTAGGGTGTCCCTCAGCCCAGCCTGTACCCTCTCCAATCTGGGACCCCTCGAGGGATGTCCGACTGCCGGACATCCCTCTCACAATCCAGGACTGCTGGCTCCCAACTGCTCGCCTGCCTGCCTTCCTCATTGCCCCTAACCACTCCCCTGACAGCTTGATTGATGCCTAACTGCTCTCCTGCCAACCTGTTTGCCCCTAACTACCCTCCCCTGAAGGCCTGGTCCCCCCAACTGCTCTTCCCTGCAGGCCTGGTTGCCCCCAACTTCCCTCCACTGCTGGCTTGATCACCCCCAACTGCCCTCCCTTGCAGGCCTGGTCCCTCCCAACTGCCCTCCCCTGCTGGCCATCTTGTGGTGGCCATCTTGTGTCCACATGGGGGCAGGATCTTTGACCACATGGGGGCAGCCATCTTGTGTGTTGGAGTGATGGTCTATCTGCATATCACTCTTTTATTAGATAGGATAGAGGCCTGGTGCACAGGTGGGGGCTGGCTGGTTTGCCCTGAAGAATGTCCTGGATCAGGGTGGGAGTTCCCTTGGGGTGTGGAGCAGCCTGGGCGAGGGGACTGTGGTGGTTTGCAGACCGGCCACGCCCCCTGGCAACCCAAGCGGAGGCCCTGGTATCTGGGGTTTATTTATCTTCTACAATTGAAACTTTGTAGCCTGGAGCGGAGCCAAGCCTTCTGCTTGCTCCGTGGCAGCAGCCATTTCTGTTGAGGTTTATGTATCTTCTATAATTGAAACATTGTAGCCTTAAGCAGAGGCCTGGGCCGGCCAGGGTGTGCAGAAAGCTTGGCTTCCTCCATTGCCGGGGGCAACCCTAGCCTCCTGCTCTTTCCAGCTCCCTGGCTGCAGCCACTTCTGTTTGAATTTATGTATCTTCTATCATTGAAACTTTGTAGCCTTGAGTGGAGGCCTAGGCTGGCAAGGGCAGGCGGAAAGCTTTGCTTCCTCCATTGCCAGGGAAACCCAAGCCTCCCTCCTGCTCTCTGTGGCCGTAGCCATCTTGGTTGGGTTTATTTGCATATTCGCTCCTGATTGGCTGGCGGGCATGGCTGGTGGACGTGGTGAAATGATGGTTAATTTGCATATTACTCTTTTATTAGATAGGATTTTAATTTATTAATTTGAGAGAGAGAGGAGAGAGGGGTGGGGGGAGAAACATCAATTTGTTGTTCCATTCATTTATGCATTCATAGTTGCTTCCTGTATGTGTCCTGACCAGGGATCGAACCCACAACCTCGTTGTATCAGGATGATGCTCTAACCCACTGAGCGGCCCAGCCAGGGCACCATCAATCTTGATAAACCTGCTGCATGCAGATCGTCTTCACTTCCTCTGCTGTTAGGGC
The DNA here is from genome assembly GCF_027574615.1 of Eptesicus fuscus. NCBI lineage: Eukaryota > Metazoa > Chordata > Mammalia > Chiroptera > Vespertilionidae > Eptesicus > Eptesicus fuscus. Next base: position 31,621,297 of record NC_072488.1, on the reverse strand, counting down.
ATCATTATGTCTGTTCCTTAGGAAAATGATGAGAGGGAGGCGTTCTTTCATTGTGCCGGGATCAGTAGATGGATGAGGAGCAAGCACACTGGCCAGTTTATCCAGTATCCAAGCTTTTAAGCTGCTACAAGCCTCAGGTGCTTCTTGGGCCCAGGAGTCATGGTGGCGCCAGGGCGGAAAGAGAATGTGTTTCCGGTGCGCCCAGAAAAAAGGGTCAGAGGCTGCAGAGCGACCTCGGAGGTTCCGCCCCGGAAGTGTGTATTCTAAATGCTAGGAAGGAAAGGACAAGGCACGTGAATTTTGTATGCAGGACTACAAGTTGTTTCCTTGGAAATCCCTCACTGCTTGGGCAATAGGGATCCTTGTCTCCTTATCTTATTGCTTGAGATTAATACTTGATTTCTTTTCATTTATCCATTCAACATATATATATATGTGTGTGTGTGTGTGTGTGTGTGTGTATATATATATATATATATATATATATATATATATATATATTTATCTTCTATATATATATATATCTTCTATATATATATATTTAGTGGCTCCTAGATGTCAGACATTGTGACAAATTCAAGATATAAGGCACGAGGTAGTGTTGTGTTCCTGGCTGCAGTGCCCATGGCAAGATGAGAGAGGCTCACCACAGGATGTGACATCACTGGCTCAACCCAAAGTCAATGGCATGGTGCACATGCCCCCTGGATGTATGTGCTGGATGGACAGTTTTACTTCTCAGAATTATTGATGCTCTAAGAGGGTGCTACTAATTTAAGCTTTCCTAAAAGTTCTTGCAATCCTCAGAACTTTATAGATCTGTTGTAGACATATGTAACCACATAACTAATCATGATGTCCTTTATTTAAAAGTAATGTGTAAATGTTCATTTGGTCATCCCATGAATTGAGCACAATTCCTCCTTGTTTAGATCTCAGGTGTACATCGTGGAATTTTTTACATCAATTAGAAGCAAAAATCTAAACATGCTCACAACAAGGATAGAGTTTAAATTTTTAATATAGTGTTTAATAGTAGAAATTTTAAAATGTAAATTAAAACTACAAACTCAAAACCACAAAACAATATATTCTTCAAGAAAGCATGCATATTGTGTATATATATCACACTAGAATGGCTGCTTATGGAAGAAAAGGGAAAAGGAGTGGGAATCAGGCTAAAAGGAGAGGGAATAATAAAATAAAACAAGAGAGCATCCTGGCATGAACTGTACTAATGTGCTATCAACTGAGAAATATTACTAATTTGTCAAATATTAAATTTCACATTCGAAATTTTTCTCTTTTTTGAGAGGCACTCAGAAAACATTTGTTGAATGAATTAATGAAAAGGTTTCCATTTAAAACTAGTCTTTAGAACAATAAGACAGACTGACAGGTTTCCTTCTACACTTCTATGCTCTGATCTAAGCCCAGAGTTAAGTATGTAAGTGGATAAAAATTTGACAAGCATAAAAAATGGTAATACTCTCTATTGCCAAAGGAATGAAGAAAGGGGCACTTTCAAATTACTGATAGGAATGTAAAATGGTACATCTCTCTGAAAAGCAATACTTATTCAGATCCATAAAAATATTCACAGTCTTTAACCTAAGACTTTCACTTTTAGAAATTTATGAAAACAAAAGTAATTTATGTATAACCATATTTATATAAGATGATGTTTGAGGCAATAGTACTTGAAATAACTGAAAATTACAAATAATATTTAGTAGCAATAGCAGATTGGTTAAATAAATGATGATGATATATCCATATGATAGAATTATACTTAATCAATGTGAAATAATAAAATAAAATGTATGTGATACATTATTAAGCAAATATAGCATTCTAAAATATGTTAGTAATTCCAATTTTGAAAACAGAAAGGATGTATGTTAAAATGTTAATGGCAGTTATCTCTGTATTAATATATAAGTTCAGTGAATATTTATTGAGTGTAGAATTATATATGATTTTTATATTCTTTTTCCTAATCTATAATGGATATGTATTTTAATTGAGAAATATTATTGTATCAAACATCAATAAATATATTATATTATATTATAATTTCACCTATTATATTTTGTCTCAAAAGCATGAAAAAGAGATTATTTCCATGCTAAATTCTGAAAATGATATGCTTCCCTATTTACCAAACTCTCAGAAATTTTTCACATGCACATTTCAATCATTACTCAGTTATATTTTACTGTGTCACTTTGAGCAACTATATCATTCCCATGATAATAATTAAAGAGAAAGTCATTTTGAGATAGGAATATGGATAAACAAAATCTCCCCTGTAATTTTCTAGACCTTAACCAAGAATTCATTAAACATTTTAGGATGGCTGTGTTTGTGATTAAAATCAAGGGAATCCATTTTATTATCAGTGTGGGTTTCTACAGTTCAGTCATGTCAGGACACAAGAGAAATGACAAGGCATAGTGATCCATTTGAAGCCAAGAGTTATAGTAAAACCCAGGTTGGCTTTTATTTTAGTAATAAAGAATAAATGATATTTAAATTTTTTTATTCTGAAATATGAATCCCTGGAGGGGTGGAGAGATAAGCAAGAGCTAGATGGTGTCTAAATTAAAATACTGATATACTTTCTATTTTTCTAGGGGATATGTTTTCTAGGGGTAATAGCTAGTTCTAGTATCTTATTGCCTCAATAATTGAACCTTCTGGGGGGGAAATAAAAAACCTCACACACAACAAAAACAAGCCTGGATCCAGATTTAAATTTCACTTATAGCAAATGTTACCTTAAGAAATTACATTTTTTAACATTACAGTGTAATGGATATAGCCATAAAAAAACAATGTGATGTTTTCAGTCTATTAAGTACATACCAATACAAAAATAAGGCATGTTGGTTGGTAGAGGAATAGAAGCATATTCCAAGGTAAAAGTTTGCAGTTAACATCATTTGGAAGATAGTATTTTCTGATGTTTACCTATTATTTTAAGGTGAGACTAAGATTTTTAAAAATACATAATTTTTTGTTAAATGTGCATTTACAAACCCATCTACCACCTGTTACTTTGAATTATATTAACTTCTTTGATATAATATTTAAAATTGAGTTATGTAGATTACTTGAGTTACAATGAACAACCTATAAGATCAAATGTATATAAAACTAATAAATGCAGCTAATGTAAAAAACATTAATTAAGAAATTGATTTTGATATTTTGTTCCTTTTATAATAATAAAACTGTCTATATCTACAACTCCTATGATATGCCCTTCTCTAACTAGATGACATAAACCTATATTTTATACCACTTATTGCTATGTATGGACTGAATGCATCCTTCCAAAATTTATATGTTGGAGCCCTAACCCCCTAATGTGGCTGTATTTGGAGATGGGGCCTCCAAGGAAATAATTAAGGTTAAAAGAAGTTATAAGGCATGGCCCCTAATTCCATAGGCCTTTTCTCTCTCTCTCTCTCCTCAAGAACACAAAAAGAGGCCAGATGCATACAAAAGTTAGTTATCTATAAGCCAGAAATAGAGATTTCACAAGAACTGAACTGACCAGAACCTTGATCTTGGACTTAGAGTCTCCAGTGTAAGAAAATGTTGTTTAAGCAACCCAATCTATAATCTTTTGTTATGGCAGCAAAAGCAGAGTAATACATAATGATTTCATATAATTTATATGTTTGATATATTTTGTACCAAACAAATTTGATTAAGATATTGATTGATTGGATTCTACTAAATAGAAGATTCTTCTACTCTCTAGACTTCATTCTGCAAATTGGGGTTTGTGAATATGTGACATGCATTCTACCATTCTCCATTTTTAAATGAATGATAGACATTACTAACTGATAGCATTCTTTACTACTGAATCTAGACTAGACTTCATAATCCTTGTCAGCAATCCAAGATGCCACCACCAATAAAAAGAGGCAGACATTTAAGTTGAAATCTATTTACCACTTATATATTACACTATAAACTCATTGAGTGCTTGGATACTATTTTATTTCTTTTTAAAAGCCTATAACCTTTCACATGATAGCATCTTGTAGATACTTATTGAATTGAATAAACTTTATTTTGAGTATAAACCTTCTGTAAAGGAAGTTCCCTACACAAAAGCTTTGGGTCTTGAATCAAGATGAACTTGTCTTGACTCTACACAAATGCATGGGAAAGACAGCATCATGTGTACTTTTAACACTGACTGGATTTTCATCAAGTATGAATAATGAATCAGAATAATAATTTAATATACGGTAATAATGCATAATTCACAATAATGAATGGTGTGTTATGCATCATTATGTATGAAGTTCAAATCTGGAAGACTCAAGGACACAAAAGAGTAGGGAAACTCAGTCCTTTGCCTTGAGGAAATCCCCATTTACTTGAGATATTAGACTCTTGCACATGATCATTTCATTCATGATAGGAACAGACTGTAACAAGTGCCCCTGCCAAGTAAATGGTTTTGACAATAGGAGCAGAAGTGTTCAGAAAAAGGAGGGGAAGGGGTTTTTTTTTGTTTTTTTTTTTCCTTAAAGCTAAAAGGAGATGTGATAGATGAACCAGTTCCTACAGAGTTCAATTATTCTTCCTCTATTTTCTCATGACTAGCTCCCCTGTGGTCTTGGGGTTGATTTATCAGTTTAGCTATTCAGGATAGTTTCATATTCCTCAGAGAGTTGCATGCATGCCGTCTACACTGCCCTGCCTCATCATATACAAAGCAAATGGAGGACAATGATTTTCTAATTCCTTGAGCACCCTGGGAGATGCAACATGTCCTCCCTTTGGTGACTCAGTATCTCATGCTCAAAGTCTTGCCATCCTGATTCAAGATGTTCTCACCACCAATAGCAATTTGTGGCAACAAAAAAGATGTAAGGCTCCAAAACTATCTTTGAGGCCAAAATTCTAAAAACTAACAAATTGGTTGGTTTCCTACCCCCAGACAGGCACTTCTTAGGAGTTATACCTAACTTACTGAGTTACATCAGGAGAACAGAAATTAAATTTTTAACAAAAATGAATTTGGTCTGCCTGGACTAATGGTAATGAATCATCGTAATTCTTAACATTACCAAGAAAATAGCCTATCACCCATCACATGATAAGCAATAAGCAAATCAGCAGTACATTTAGCTGATGCAGACATTTATTAGCATTTGATTACAGAGAGTTTCTAAATCATTCTGGGAGCCTGTTAGAAACTTTTTAAGTGGAAACTAGTTGAAGACAACGAAGTATCCAGCTTCCCATGCATGAAGACTCAAAATACCCTTTAAGACCATAAAACTCATGCCAAGTGGCAGCCTGGAGTTTTCAGAGTAGTTCAATATAGTAGACACTAAGAATGGTGTCCCAAATTACTTTCCCCTGGCAGTCACCCCATGTTTTTTTAGAATGAAATAAAATAAAATAATTAACCCAGACTCCATGCTGGGTACCACAAAGAGGCATCATCCATTTTCCTCTAAATTAAAACACAAACACACACAACACACACACACACACACAGTGTTGTTTTCAGGATGTAGAACCACATTATCCTACCTTCAACCCATTGCCCCAGGACACCTGGCTCTCAGGATAAGGGGAAACTAGCATCTGGCTGATGAAGCCACATATTTTTAAGAATGAAGGTTGAAATGACTTCATTTTTGAGAAGGGCTGGGAATTGGTAGAGCTTTTCTGGCTTAAATAGGAGAAATGTTATTACCAAGTTAATCACTTTTTCCAGGTGTGAACAAACTGTTGAAACAGCACTAAAGCCAGAAATATTGCAAAAGGGAAGAAGGAAAGGGTGAAGACTACTCCTCTTATTCTTATTTTGAGGAGGTAAATAAGCACAGGACTCTTTCTGGTCCCCACTTTCATGGACCTCTCCCAGCCCATAGCGGGCAGAGGGGCAGCAGCAGTGCTGGCAAGAGTGTGTGTGCATGATGTATTATAGAATTGTACACCTGAAACCTATATCATTTTATTAGCCAATGTCACCCCAATAAATTCAATAAAAATAAAATAAAAAATAAGGTTTTTACCAAATTAGAAAAAAGAGAGAAGTGTGTTCAGTTCTCCATACCACCAGCTCTCTCTCCCACCACCTGCTCAGTTGGAGAAATTGCGTGTTTTCCTGGCTCTTCTTGAAAGAGAAATCCCTGAAGGAATTCTCAACAGATGAAGAGTTATTTGGCTGGAGTCCCAGGGATGAGAAGGAAGAAGAAAAAGAAGAGCAAGAAAATCTACATTTTTGAGCTCTTAGTGAATGCCAAACATGTTATATTCTATTTAATTCTAGCAATCAGACATGAGACACGGGACTTAGACCTAAATTTGAATTCTAGCATTATGACTTTTTATTCATTTTCTTTTTTTTTTAATTTCTTTATTGATTACTCTGTTACACATGTGTCCTTATTTCCCCATTATATCCCCTACTCCCCTGTCATGCCCTCACCCCCCCTGTTGTCTGTGTCCATTGGTTATGCTTATATGCATGCATACAAGTCCTTTGGTTGATCTCCCCCCCTTGCCCCCACCCTCCCCTACTTTCCCTCTGAGGTTTAATGGTCTGATCGATGTTTCTCTGTCTCTGGATCTATTTTTGTTAATCAGTTTACGTTGTTCATTATATTCCATAAATGAGTGAGATCATGTGATATTTATCTTTCTCTGCCTGGCTTATTTCACTTAGCATAATGCTCTCCAGTTCCATGCATGCTGTTGCAAATGGTAAGAACTCGTTCTTTTTTACTGCAGCATAGTATTCCATTGTGTAGATGTACCACAGTTTTTTAATCCACTCATCTGCTGTTGGACACTTAGGCTGTTTACAAATCTTAGTTATTGTAAATTGTGCTGCTATGAACATAGGGGTGCATATGTCCTTTCTAATTGGCGTTTCTAGTTTCTTGGGATATATTCCTAGAAGTGGGATCACTGGGTCAAATGGGAGTTCTATTTTCAGTTTTTTGAGGAAACTCCATACTGTTTTCCACAGTGGCTGCACCAGTCTGCATTCCCACCAGCAGTGCACCAGGGTTCCTTTTTCTCCACATCTTCGCCAGCACTTGTCATTTGTTGATTTGGTGATGATAGCCATTCTGACAGGTGTGAGATGGTACCTCATTGTCGTTTTGATTTGCGTCTCTCGGATGATTAGTGACTTTGAGCATCTTTTCATATGTCTCTTGGCCTTCCTTCTGTCTTCTTTCGAAAAGTACCTATTTAGGTCCGTTGCCCATTTTTTGATTGGGTTGTTTATCTTCCTTATGTTAAGTTGTATGAGTTCCCTGTGAATGTTGGAGATTAAGCCCTTATTGGTGATAACATTGGCAAATATGTTCTCCCATGCAGTGGTCTAGTGTTATGACTTTAATGTCTCTGAAAGCCAGCAGTTTTATCTGTAAAGTGAGGTAGCTAATAGTAATAATCTTTAGGGTTATAAACAAGATTATATGAGATCGTGCTTGTAAAGTACCTAATTAATAAATGGTAGCAACAATTTATAGAGATTTTATACATGAAGTATGTGATCCAAAGGGTAGGTAAGTCTCCCAATCAAATGATAGCCTCCTGAGATGATGCTGGACTAGTTCAAAGCATTACCCAAGAACGCATATGGTTTTTAAAGACACATGCATTCTCTATGCATTCAGGAATAACTTATTAAACTCCATAATAATGTGGAACAATTACCTTTGAAAGTAACTTTCAGATCCTGCCTGTCAGCCCCTGCCCCAGGCCATCCTTGTGATCAGAATGAGAACTCAGCTGGCTGAGGGCTCCAGGGAACCCCTCCCTGCCAGACCAGGCTCTCCTCTTGCTTTCTTCTACCACTCTTTTGGATGAATTTCCTTGTACTTATTTCTCCAAACTTCTGGCCTGAAATTCAGCAGCAACACCCTGTCCCACTCCTGATGGGATCCTTGCCCATGGATCTTGTGACAGAGACAGAATTCTCCCCCAATATTATACTAGGTCTCCTACATTTCCTGACCCTCTTAAACTTACAGAACCATCTGACTAGTTCTAGCCAATAAAATGTGACCAGAAATGACATGTACCACTTTTGTACTGAGGCAATGTAAAGCCCTTGCCAGACTCTCCAGTTTCATTTCTCCTGCTGTGGAGTTTAAAGTCTACATGACCCAGAAGGTGCAGACACTAAAATAGCAGGGCCTTGGTTAGCTTGAATCCCTGAGTGACTGTGTGGAGCAAATGATCACATCATACCACACTGGATACTTTGTATAAGAAGTAAACTTTCCTTTTGTTAAAAACACTGATTTGGAGATGTGTTATTACAGCATAATCCAGCATATCCTAATTTATACAAAATTCAATCCCTGCCAGTAAGTTAGTTCTTGGCCACCTCTCCAAGGCTCCAAACTGGCTCTCATTTTGCCTTTTTTGATCCTAGCACACTTGGCAGCAAGTGTAGAACGTGAAGTTCTAGTCTCTTCTCAGGGGTTAATTACCAGAATCCCTTCTTCCTTTTTTGTCCCTGAATCCTTCTAACCCAGAGAAGGTCAGAAGCTGAACCACCTAGAGATTAGCTAAACCACCAGAATAGAAAATGAAGCGGTGAGTTTTTAGCTGAAACAGGGAGAGTCACTGAAACAAGGCAGGTAAAAAAAAAAAAAAAAAGAAAGAGTTGACATCTCAGAGATGAGGGGTAAGTGTTCAGAGACTTGGAGTGAAGTGACTTAAGATGGAGAGATGAGGCCAAAGGGGAAGTGAGTCATGATCAAAGGTTGAATGGTTCTGGGCAATTATTCCCTCTAGCCCTGTTTGGTATACATGGTTCCGCTCTATTGGGTCAGCAGGTGAATCTGCATAGGCAATTCTGGCTGGCTTCAAGGATCAGATGTCTGCTAGCACAGAAGCACTAACCAGCCTACTATGCCAGGTGATCTGGTAAACACTATAATGTTTCTTAATGCACTGGGAAACTTGGTTTATTCCATGTCCCCACCCCCAAATCCAACAATTCATGCATCTCTCACCAGTGGGCTCCAACCCAACATGCTTAATAACGTGCTTCATATTCTAAAAGTTTACAACCTGACTCACTTATATAATTTCTCCAGAATGAGCACAGAACTAATTGAAGAACTTAATGACTAATTTCTCAAACCAAACAAGACATGTTCACATTACCTTTTAACATTTAAGTTTGTGACCAACCAGGTTATCTGATTTGACTATGAAAGCAATAATCACACCTTACACCCCAGATAACATTAAAAATCAATGTGCAGTGAAAAAGTTAATTAAGATTATGAAATATTAATTATCCTTTTTGATCTTTTCATTTAAAAAAATCTGTTATTCCTTCATTTGCTTTATCTTCAAAGCCAAACTGTAGATGATGTATCTCTGAATTTACAAGGCTATAACCAGTGATATTTACAAGATAAATCTTCATATCACACACTGAATATTCAATGAGAAGCTGCACCCTGCCCAGTAGCTCCTCTATTATTGATATCCTGCATATCTGGAGAAGTTAAAAATCTTTGCATTTAGACCAAATTAAGTTTGTAATTAAATGTAACGTTTAAAAAATCCTTGTATTTTAGGCCTCAGGAAGGAGTGAGAGGAGATATTGTTACCAGTAAGCTTTCTAAAAGGATGCATTTTAAACCAAGCCAAATGCCTTTATCATGACAGAACACTGAGTTCACCTCCAGAGCGACTCCCACATCACTGAATTCCACCTTGCTATACAGTATTTAAGAGCAGAGTCCATTGTTCAATGTTGCTACCTTTCAAAATTGTTTTTTCACTTTGTGCATATGGGACCTCATATATTCTAGTCACATTCTGCCAATGTAACACTCATCATTCGTACTGAAACAGAGAAAGGCAAGGACTTATGAAAATGTGTACATTTAAAACCTGTAATTTTGAGATATCTTCAAATTATAACCCCCCCTTTTTTTTTTCTACAAAGTAGGTGCTGTTAGAACTTGTGAAGGTCGTTTCAATTTTATTTTTATTGTGCTTTACAGACCACATAAAAGTTTTATTTGTTGCTCTTAGTACATTGGATGGTCAGTATACTACCTAACAGACAAACCAACGTGAAATGGGGCAGCTTACCGGAGATGATGCTCCCTATCCTAGATATTACAATTGTAGCAGATTCCACTTCTTTTGTGAGAAACTTCTGGGAACACTAATCCTAGAAGGGGAGGTGTGAGCACCCGGAATCAGTTAAAGCAGCCACTGTTATAAACAGAAGTATGAGCACTCCACAGTCCACACCCCGGGAGCATTATCTCCACACTCCAGTGACTCCTTACTGCAAATGCCAGTGAGTCATGGGAGCACACTTGGCCTCTTTCAGCGCACTCTGGGAGTGCTGGGGCATTTATACCTCCAGTAGAAATCCTCAGCCAATGACCGGTGGGGGCATTGATGGGTAGATATCTCAGCTGGGATAGCTCTGAAACATGTCCCATACTACCGCCCAGGTCTCCCCAGGAGGATTGAGCTTCAGTTGCCCAGTGGAAACTGTTTGATATATTATCCTATTTTAAAATTATTATTATTTCAATTACAGTTGACATTCAATATTATATTAGTTTCAAGTGGTTAGACATTTATATAATTTACAAAGTGATCCATCCAATAAGTCTAATACCCATCTGGCATCATACATACTAGAGGCCTGGTGCACAAATTCGTGCACTGGTGGGGTCCCTTGGCCTGGCTGGTGATTGAGGCCTTTTGGGGGGCCAGCCAGCCGGGGGGAGGGACTGTGGGGTCAGCTGGCCCAGCGGGGGGAGGGGCTGCAGGAGGTTGGCCAGCGGGGGGTGGGGTGGGAAGGGGCTGCAGGAGGTTGGTTGTGGGAGTGCACTGACCACCAGGGGGCAGCTCCTGCGTTGAGAGTCTGCCCCTGGTGGTGAGTGTGCATCATAGCAACTGGTTGACTGGTCGTTGCGGTCGTTCAGTCTTAATGGTCGCTTAGGCTTTTACATATATAGGTCATTGACTGTATTCCCTAGGCTGTACTTTACATATCTGTGACTATTTTGTCATTGCCAAGTTGTACTTCTTAATCGCTTCACCTAGGTGTTGGGGGAAGAAAAGTAATTTCCTAAGAAAGAAAGGGGCAAAAAGAGGAAGATGTAACTTGACTCAGACATGACCACTGGGGGAAATTGTTATGGTCAGCCATCCCAATCAGACTATGGGGCACAGGGAACACTTAGAAGAGACTTTTGAAGGAAAAGAGGAGCAAGAGTTTGCAAAAGGATCCCCGGTGCCAGGTCTCATTGTGCTAGACGATCCACCAAGGTGTGTGAGAGACCTGATGTGAGCCAAATCATGTCCTTCTTCCACTCAACTCCAGTTATAGCCCTAAGGCTGCAGTGAAGAATACAGGACAATTGCCCCCAACTTGCCAAACACACCCATAAAATCCAAAGCACAGAGCTCTCTGTAGGAACCATGCTGCCACCCAAAGCAAAGCCACGCCTGCATTTCCATCCTCTTTTATTTTAGCGTCAGGATATTTTTCAGGTGTGCTTTGCATCTTTCACTAAACACATTTCCTACTATTTCAATAATAAACAAATGCCACATGTATCAGCATGATGGATGACAATACATTTTAAGATGCAAATATGCTAAAACTAAGAGTGACCCCCAAATGGGAAATCCGTTCCAGGACACAGTCTTCTTGATAGGAGACAGGCATGCAGATCACGTGTGGTATCCAATGGTGGCTGCTCATTGCATAGAACAGAGGCAGTGCTGACCTTTCTGTGGCCTCTGCAATGGTTCACCATATGCACTCAAACACAAAAGCATCCCTGCAGAGAGAATTACATTTTCAAAGCCCTTTGGAGAAAAGAGCATTTTTTTCAGTTGAATCTTCAGCTTCTGGAGGGTGTTCCTTAAAGGGGAAGAAAACTACCATTCCACAGCCACCTTGTGGAGGGTGCTCCTTAAAGGGGAAGGAGACAACCATTCCACAGCCACCTTGTGGAGGGTGCTCCTTAAAGGGGAAGGAGACAACCATTCCACAGCCACCTTGTGGAGGGTGCTCCTTAAAGGGGAAGGAGACAACCATTCTATAGCCACCTTGTGGAGGGTACCCATTAAAGGGGAAGGAGACAACCATTTCACAGCTCCTTGTGGGCCAGATCAGATCAATCACCTCCGCCTTCCAATGCAGACAGGGATCCCATACACAGATTGCTCACAACCGATCTGAGCCTTGAATATCATTTCCAACTGCCAGACTTCTGGACATTTATGACTCTGTTCAACCTAACAAGGGCCAAGATAGTTTCAACACACCTCTAGTCTCTTCTCATTGACATTTATTATCAATCAGCACCCTAATTGGTACTGAAACAAGCTGTGTGCCCGAGAATCCAGTTTTTTACATGAAAGCATTAACAAACAATACTGAACTCCTACTATGGGACCAGGCATCTTTCTAGGTATTAATTGCTTTCATCAATTAAAAATTAAAAAGCCCATTTCTAACCTCATAAAGCCTATCCCAAGGTTATAAGGATATCTAATAAGATAACATTTATTGGGACAAGCACTGGTTTAAGCACTTTGCATGTATTGTGTCATTTAATCCTCACGAATAAAAAAATCCCAATGAAAGTACTATTAATTGTATAGAAGGAAACTGAAGTTTAAGGCAATTAAGTAATTTGCCCAAAGCCTCTAGGAAGTGATGGGTGGAATCAGGAATTCAAACCCAGATTGTCTGTCTCCAAAGCTGGCACATTTAACGCTTCTGCTGTTTAAGACCACCATGTTTGGCCACAACTTGTGCTCCTCCCAACACAGAGGAGCACAAGTTTAATGGACTGCAACCTGCACCATCTCATATAGCAGCCCAAAGCCCAGTCACACCACCATATTTCCTTAACCTATGATTTTTCTACTCCTGGCACTCAAGCAAAAAATAAACACAAAAATGGAAGCAGATAAATTGTAAAAATTGCCAGAAAGACACAAACTACTGAAATCGACTAAAAAAGAAATAGGAAGTCTGACTTATAATTAGGAGATTGATAGTCATTTTAAAACTTCCCACAAAAAGTCTAAGCCAACATGTCTTCCCTGGTGAATTCTGCAAAACATTTAAAAAAGAATTAGAATCAATTAATCACAAACTCTTCCAAAGAATAGAAAAGGAGGGAACACTTTCCAGCTCATTTTATGACACCAAAAGAGTAAGAACCAAATTAAAAATAAACTGGACTAAAAAAAACGGTAACCTTTTGTGTTGCAAAGGACACCATCAAGAAAATTAAAAGACAACACACAGAATTCAAGAAAACATTTGCAAATTATATAATGGATAAGAAACTAATGTATATGTACAGGATGGGGCAAAAGTAGGTTTAAAGTTGTGAGTACCTGAAACACAGTTTATTCTTGTATTATTATTTATTGATTATTGTTTTATTTTCCACACAAACAGCTGTAAACCTACTTTTGCCCAACACTGTATTATATATATTATGTTATATAAAATATACTGTATATTATATAGTATGTTGCATAAATATATTATATATATACATATATATACATACACACACACATACATACACAACTCAAGAGTAAAAAAACAAGTTACCCAATTTAAAAATGTGAAAATTGGCAAAGGGTAGACATTCCTCCAAAGAAAACACACAAATAGCTAAACAGGCATATGAAAAGATATTCAATATCCACCATAAAAATGTAAATGAAAACCAACCACAATGAGATATTACTTCCCATCCACCAGGATGGTTTTAATAAAAAGGACAGACAATAGTAAGCGTTGGTGAGGGTGCAGAGTATTTGGAACCCTCATATACTGTTAGTAGTAACATAAAATGGTGCAGTTACTTTGGAAAACAGTGTGGCATATAATTACCCAGAAATTCCAGTCCTAGGTATATGCTCAAGAAAAATGAAAGCACATGTCCATACACCAACATGTACATAAATGTTCATAACCACATTATTCTTAATAGCTAAGAACTGGAAGCAACCCCAATGTCCATCAATGGATGAAATGGTAAAATGGGATATATCTAGATAATGGAATGTTATTCATTAACCAAAATAAATGAAATACTGACTCATGCTACACCATGGATGAACTTTGAAAACTTTATGCTCAGTGAAAGAAGCCAGCACAAAGTACCACATATTGATTGATACCACTTATGTGAAATGCCAAGATTAGGCAAATCCATAGAGACAAAGTAGATTGGTTGTCTAGAGCTGGAGGGATTGGGAGAAAATGAGCAGTGATTGCTAATCAGTATGGGTTTCCTTCTGGATTGATGAGAATACTCTGAAATTGACTATACTAAAATAATTGAATTATGCACTTTAAATGGCTAAATTGCATGATATGTAAATTACATCTTTAAAAAGTTGTAGTTCAAAAATGATAGAGGCAGGGAAGAAGGGAGAAAGAGTTCTCTTTAAATATGAACTAGTTGGCCCATCTTTCCCAGGAGCACACCTGTGCCTTTCCCTTCTTTCCCCTCCTGCTCTGGGCCCCAGGCACCTTACCATTAGCTCCCTCACTCCCTAGCACCAACGGCCCTTCCTTTACCTCTATGACTTGTTTCCTAAGCCTGCTTCTTCCTGGAATTACTTCTTTGACCTCTGTCACTTACCAAATAAATGTTCTCTTAAAAAAAAAAAAAGAAAGAAATAGTAAACAGAGTCATTTATCTCCTCCTAAATCCCAATAAAATGTTGATAAAAGAGTTTTTTAAAAAGGCATACTCTCACATCCTATATAATAAAAGCGTAACAGTGGAACGACCATCCGGACCATGCTATGATGCTATGACACCCACTGGCAGCAGGCCAGCCAAGGTGGGTGTGATACAATTGGTTGGGGGCCAGGCCATCGCCCCATGATCGCTCCACAGAGGGAGTCCCAGGCCACCAACCCAGCAGGCTGTGGCGGATGGGCGGGGCCTCCCTCTGCCAGGGAAGCCCGGGTCCCGGATGCCTGAGGGAAGCTGGTGCCGGCAGCCGGGGGAAGGAAGGCCTACACTTGCACCAATTCCGTGCATCAGGCCTCTAGCAGACACATAATATGAGAGAAGAGACCATAGGAAAGAAGAGGCGTCAACACAGTTTTGGACGCTGGAAAGTAGGCACATGGGCGTCACCCTGACCTTACAGACTTGGGGAAGCTGAAAGCCAAGCCTGTTTGGGGAAGATAAGGTAGAATATTTACACTCCAGAAAAGCTCAGAGGTTGGAGGCATCAGTTACTTCTGAAGACTGGGGAATGCGATGAGGTGGAAAATAGAAGTGTTGTCTAAAAGTTTACATAAGGAGGAGTTAATTCCCCTTCCTAAACTCACGGAGCTGCACACCCACCCAGTGCCATGGCAACCCCACTCTACTGCCTCAGCTGAGAAAGACAGGTGGTTCCCTCTCTTTAGTTTCTTTTTTAAGTTTTTATTGTTTTAATTGAGGTGTAATTGACATACAACATGATCTTCATTTCAGGTTTACAACATAAGGATTCAATATTTGTATACATAGCAAAATGATCACCACAATAAGTTTGGTTAACATCTGTCACCTTACAAAGTCACTCTTTTTTTTCTTATGATGAGAACTAAGAGGTGGTTTCCTTTCTGCAGAAAGTGGGTTGTCTCAGACTCTGGGCTCAGGACTCAGGGACCCAAGACACAATGAGGGAGGAGTGAGATGGTCAGCTAAGAACAGGGGAATTAAATGAAATGCTCTGTATTGAAAGATAAAGTATAGGAATCTGACAGAAAGTAAAACAAAATGGCAAAGAGGTGGGAAATAAGAAAGAAAAGACAAGAAAACTGGAGAATCAATTAAGAGGGTCAAACATTAGAATTACAGCAGTTGCATGGATCCATCCATCTTCAGCATAGTCAACTTTTAATGGAAATAGTTACTGAATTTCCCCAGGGCGAATAGAATGTAGGGAGGAGGGGAGAGGGTGTAAGTAAGCCAGCATCATGGTGGAAACCCCCAAGGAGCCCAGGACAGAACACTTTATGTCTGCCTCAACTAGACAGGGGAGGTGGAGACAACTAGAAAAGGCCTCAGCCCATTTTTTTAAATGGCCAATGGAGACAATGAGACCTCGACAACGTATGAGGAAAACTATAAACCCCATTGTACTCAGCCAATGAGGAACCAGAGGAGAGACTCTCACACCCTTGGGATAAATAGCCTGTGATTGCTGCTTCGTGTGCACCTGTTCAACCCAACGGACACCCACTCTTGCAAGAATGTATTAAAAGTCTCGTTTTCTGCCATACTTCTGTCTCTGAGTCCGTTATTTGAATTCAGACAGGGAGCATTTCTCACAGGGGGATGGAAAACAGGATCAGAGAAAATTGAGGGGAGAATATTATAAGAGAAATAATGCAAGAAAACTTCCCAGAACTTAAAAGAATGTGTTTCTAAATTAAAAACACCTACTAGATATTCTACAAAATGCCTGTCATTGTGAATTTCATTAGCCTAGGATTCTGGAAGAGAGGAGAGCAGTTCCTTCAAAGTTCTAAGGAGAATGCTGACCTACACATAATTCTGTACTTGGCAAAATCATTAGTCAAGTGTGAGGGGTAGAATGTAGACCAAAAAGAGAAAGTCCTGTAATCTCAAACACTGGGATTCAACACCAGAGAGAAGCAAGCAAAATTCACAGGATGATGGTGAAGGCGAGCCTCTGACTGCTGGGATGCAGGCCTGGAGCGCAGCCAGAACAGGTGGGACCTGGGAACGGGCAGGAGGATTCCGAAAGGTAGGAAATGTGTGTCTCCAAGGTGGGGCAGGGAGGGATGGGTGTGTGTGTGTGTGTGTGTGTGTGTGTGTGCGTGTGTACAAGAGATTACTTACCTGATAGAGTGTTTGCAGGACTTGAGGCATGAGCTAAGCAAGTAAACAAACAGAGTCAGTTAACAGCTCTAGAGAAAACAAAAGTTTCTGTGGGAAAAGAAGTGCAAATTTGGAGGTACATAATTATAATTGATGACCTAGTAAATCATTTTCCTCTTCCCCACCCAAGTTTTGAGCAACTTGATAAGTAAAACTAAGGAATTTAGATGAAGGACAAAATGTCACCTTTTTTTTTTTTTTTTTTTCGTATGAAAGATTTATTTGGCTAATGTAGTTGGTGAGAGCCGAATGGGATTTGAGACCCAGAATTAAGCAGACTTCCCCACTCAGCCGGGGCAACACTCCAGGGAAAGCATCCTCCTTGGTAACAAAGAGCATCCAGCCTGGCAGAAGGAGAACGGGCTGATCCAAAGTTATCACCCAGATTAAGCAAGTGAATAAATGAGCAACAGGACAGAGAGAACACAGAAATGTGCAAGGGAAATCCCACCTCGTGGAAGAAAACATTAGGAGTGGGAACAGGCTTCCCTCTGGCTTCATGCCAACATGAAAGGTGAATTCACCAGGAATTAGAATACGGTGATGTAAGAAGGGTCAGGCAACACAGGTATTCATGACAGTGGTGACAGAGAAAGCTGAATCCCCAGCCTCATAACAGAAATTTAACACATAGCCTTTAAATGGGAAGTCAAGATACGACAGTAAAACGTATTATGTCACAATAAGTAACCAAAGAAATGGCTAAGAGTTGAACATGGCAGACTAGGGCAGAAAAATCTGGGGTGGGAAATAAAAAGCAGAGAACTCCTCTTTTCCCACATTAAGACTTATTTTTGCTGCTGTTGGACTTTTAAGACATTGGGTTAGATTGAATCGCATAAAATTGCCAATATTTGACAATTTATGGCCAAAAAAAACCTCAGCAATTCCAAGTGTTCATATGGTTCAACCTTAACTTCTAACAGAAATTTAATTTTTAAAATCTTTTTAATGAAAGAAAAGGAACTGCAATCCCCAGCAATGGCCCTGCCCTTTCTCTCCGGTGGTTTGTGTACCTCCCTGAGCCCCCTCCCTTGTAACTGTGCTAATGCACTCGTACTATCCCTGTTTCCACAGCCCTGCAACCCTCCCTGGGCCTGTCTTCCCCTCAAAGGTCTGACAACTTTGAGAGGGGGGTTCTATTTATCAGGGTGCCCGGCAGCACAGCAGCAGGCACAGAGTAGGACCCCAGTCTTTTCTAAAAGACATTGCCTCTGTTAACAACCCTTGCTGGATGCTTGATTGGTTACTTCCTTCCCAAGGTATTTATAATAACCCTGTAGTAGTCTGTTTTAGGATTTTACCCAGAATCACATCAAGCTCACTACTTTGCAGTTTGTAGAATCTATGACAGTCTCCCTTTTTCTAAGGATTAAAAAATAAAAGGAGGTTTAAAAACAGAAAACCTATTTTTCACGCTTGGATCTCCAGCTGCTCACCATGGTCCACATGACCCATTTGCAAGTTCTCTCTGAGGCTGAGGTGCGATTTGTCTGCACCTGGAGACCTGGCCTCCCTGAGGAGCTCCGGAGGGTGAAGGAGAACTAGCTCAGCCCTCAGGCGCAGATCGGAGAGCCAGGGTATACATTGTGCCCCTCCTCTCCCCCTGATCACATGAAACTTAAACAAATAGTTTCATCTCTCTAAGTCTAAGACTCCTAATATCTAAATAAGATAGTGCCTAAAACCATAGAGTTATAGGACAAATTAAATGAGACCATGCAGGTAAATCATTGACTACAGAAGCCTTCAAATGTGTTACCGTTAGTCTCGGACATGGGTTTTCTCCAGGCTGGACTTCCATTTCTCTTTCGTCAGTGTTTGTTCTATGCTTTTCAACCCAAAGATTATTCTTTGTTGCCCAAAACGATGGTGAACAGAGGTGGAGGAGCTCTGGGGTTTTTTGTTTTGTGTGTGTGTTTTTTTGTTTTTGTATTATTGATCAGCACACAAGTCCCTCCCCTACACCTTGAGGGACTTCCACTGAATATAATTTTATGGGTTTTGTTGCCCTGAGCATTTCTCACCAGGCTCGCGGGGATTAAAGCCTGCTTAATATTGTTCTCTGGAAGTCTTGCCTCTTCTGTCTGGCTCCAAGCACTCATTTCTATCTTCTGCAAATCAGAACTCATCAGAGAGCTCCTGCTGTAGCCATCCTGGTTTCCCCAAGCAGCCACTTAATGACCCCTCCCTGGGAGGGTCAGTGTTTGCATAGTCTGAGCTCTGTGGTTATGACAGCTTCTCATCTCTATGACCTTCCCTCCAGGTACCTACTTCACTGGGGCTTTGCCTCGCCCGGTCCAGCTTTCCTCCCTGGCTCTCGCTGCCTCAGGGATACCATGGGCACTTCTCACAGGCTCTTCTCACCCTTGGTTAGGATTAGATCTAAAGCAGCAGTTCTACTGGCTACTTTCTAACTAAGCAGGAAAATAGCAGATAATCAGAAAAACCCTATTTGTGTGAAGGTGAGCATGAAGACTTCTAGCGCAAAAGGGTAAACACCAGTTCCCACCGAAAAAAAGCAACCCTAACGAAGGGACTTGGAACAGCCTGTAGCCAGCAAGAGAGATGATGGTTTGGGCCCTGGATAATTTTGCATCCCTTAAATCATGTTTATCCAAACAGCCACTTCATCTAAGTGAGGACCGTCTTGGTGCTGCAAGGACACACGTCCTCCCCCATTACCTCCCTGGAGAGAGAGCCTGAGGAATGCCTTCTCCTCGCTGAGCCCATTTCTCATCCCCATCAAGAGGGTGTTGCATGATCTCAAAGGCCTCATCGGTATGAAAGTTTTGGGATTTTAAGAATGGACTAAGGGTTCCTCCTTATATCTAATGTTTGACCAAATAACAAAACAAAATATACATCAAAGAAGCACATTAGAATTCAAACAAATTTTTCAAGTATTAAGCAAAATATAAACTTCCTATCTCTTTTCATGTTTTCCTTTTCTTTTATGTATTAATCAAGTTCTCTTTTTCTAAGTATTCATTCCTTTGCAGGGAGACTGCCAGGAAGTCTGTGTTTTTAGCTGCTGTTCCATTTCCCCAGTAGGTGGCACTCCATTACAACTTTCAATGACTACCTTCTGCCTACAAAGTACACAGTCCAGAAAATAAGCATGAAGACAACGTGGGGAGCATTTGTTTAGCAAACAGAGATAAGTAAGAAACTTTTATATTAATAATGCACCTAAAAATTCATTGATTTTCTAAATTGTAAACAACTAGGCTCTACTTGTAAAGTGTCATAAAGTAATCAGAATGTTTTGATATACACATGTCAGAAATTTATGATAAAATTATGATACCTTCAAAGTGATGAAACTTTGAAATTATGGGTGATCCAAAATGATGCTGCCACATTGCTATTTAAAGAACATTTAGAAAATAATTTTCTGGAAAATACTCCCAGGATGGATTTCTTGCCTACATGAGAAAAACAACTTCAGTGCCTCCTTCTGGACAATCCTTCCCCAATAGCATCATCTTCCTGGATAATACTCACATTCAAGAGTTGTTTGAGTCTTTCCCCCTCCCCTGGAAAGGGTTTTTTCAAATATTCTACACAATCAAATTTGACCATCCACTTTTAATTATTTTGGAAAGAGCAGAACTTGGCGACACATTACCATATTTTCAGCCCCTGCGTTTTGTCGCCCAGCTAGTTGCTTTTGCCATGGTGGGTATGGCATGGCCCACATTGTAGGGAGATTTATTCTGGTATACCGGCAAGCAAAGGAGCCAGTAATAAATGAAATGGGAAAGGCCTGTAGCATCGGGAAACGTGAGTTTTACAAATTTGAATTTGGCTTCTGAGAAAGGTGAGGTGAGCAAAGATCTCACCAGCCTCAGGTCATGAAGAATCAGATGCTGCTTCAAGCCTGGAAATGGATTAGGAACCTTGGTCCTACCATATAGATCTTACCAGGATGGTCTTGCTGTCCTTGGTCCAGATGCAGGGCCTGGGACAGGACTGGCTACCTGATAGATACCCTTGGAACTAGAACCATCCCTGATTCTTATCTGCATGCATTCTTGTTCTCCTATTGGAAGGGACAACCTGAATTTTGGATTATCTGCTAAAAGCACTAGGCTGAGTTAGCCCTGAAGATCAGTTGCATGATCTTCTTTAAACTTCTAGTTACATAACAATTGCTTCCTAGTTGCTTAATCCAGTTTGAGTTGGGTTTTCTGTGACTTGCTCCTTCAGCTCCCTCTGGTGGTCAAAGTCTCACCCACAGGCCACCGCACAAATTAGTCACTGAAGCTTGGCTGGTTATTGTCAGTTATGATGATGCAGGTTTCAGTGGAGTGGTGGAGAAACCATGCCATCTGGCTATCAGGTGAGGGTTCCTTGGGTAAGCCCTCACTGACTCTGAATGACTTTCATTTTAACCTTCAATATGCTTTCTCCTCTGCTTGAAAATCTTCTGCCATGGGAACTTGAAATTAAGCTGACAAGAGCAATTCTATCAACAGCCTCTATTTCTATAGTCCTATTTAAGTTTTTCTTATTCCTAATATTTGTTGAGCATTTACTATAGGCTGACTCCTGTTCTAAGCACCTTTCTTATATTGACTTATCGAATCCTTAAATCAACCTTGCAAGGCTGGTATGGTTATTATCTCCATGTTTTAGAAGAAAAGGTTGTCATACATCATCTCATTTGTCACAAGCCAGAAAGAACAACGTATATTCATCTCTTAGATTCATCCACACAAGTTTGTGATGTAAATGAGCTGTTGAGTCCATAAAGAGGCATCAGGCTCATGGCAGTGGCCCAGGCAGGCCTTGTTCCAGGAGCTACGAGGCCAAAGGGTGTTTGGCTTGTGGGGGCCACTATCACCAAACTTCCCTCAGAAATGTCAAACCAGGACTTTCAGGAAGTTAATCAGTAACACATGGGTAAGGGCCAGCTTCCAAACAGACTTGGGAACAGAGAAGAGAAAGGATCTGGATATGCATATGACCTCTGCGATGGGCCAGCGCTGTGGTCTTCCAGCAGGGGACCAACTGTCCCAGTTTGTCTGGGATGGAGGGGCTTCCCAGAATCTGAAACTTTCAGTGCACGCACCAGGAGGTTTCCAGGAAAGCCAGGACAAGTCACTCTATCTTTCAGAGAAACTCTGTCCTACTTCAAACTACCAGAGACTCCAGGGGCCTCCTGTCTTACCTCAGAGTTCTCAACACTCCGAATTTGGTTTCCTTCTCCCTCCATTACTCAGACAGGGACAGGGTCTACGTGTCCAGCTCTATGTCACTTTCAAAGAGCTTTCCCAGTTGGTTTCAGTACAAAGAAAGAAAAGCCCTGCTTCATGCAAGTAATGAACTTGTGGAACTTATTAGCTCTAAAAATAGAACTTATAGGAAAAAAATTTAAGTTTGGATGTTTTTTAAGTTCAGAACACGCTACCCAAAATATGGCACTTCGGCATATTGATTAGCTTGAGTAAAAGGAACTTAAAAAACAGTAGATGCAAGAAAGGGACTCTGGTCTTCCCTTTCCCCCCTGGAAAACAGGGGATAAAGTCCCCATGTGACGGGTGCCTTCGC
This sequence comes from Eptesicus fuscus, assembly GCF_027574615.1. Taxonomy (NCBI): domain Eukaryota; kingdom Metazoa; phylum Chordata; class Mammalia; order Chiroptera; family Vespertilionidae; genus Eptesicus; species Eptesicus fuscus. Next base: position 31,598,789 of record NC_072488.1, on the reverse strand, counting down.
TGTACCAGGAGGAAGAAACATTCTTACCACCAGAAATGGGAAGTCAAGGCTGAAAGAAGTCTGTATAAACAGACCTTGTTAAAGTAACTCCTACCTTCCTTTAGTTTCCCCATATATTTTAGTTACTTTTCCACAATCCCACTATTTGTTCAACCTAGTATATATGCATTTAGGTCTAGTCACTTCTTTGGGTCGTGTGTGTGTGTGTGTGTGTGTGTGTGTGAGCTCCCATGTACGTGTAAATAAAATCCATATTTTTCTCCTGTTAATTTTTGTCTATGTCAGTCCAAGCTGGAGATGCTAGAAAAGTGGAGGAAAACTTTACTTCCTCTCTAGGTGAACTAATGACATCCAGATCTCTAAAAGATCGGGAACATTAAGATGGGTGTAAGGAAAGGAAGGGTATCACCCTTTGAATATCCCTCAGGCCTCTGTTTGCCAATAAAATAGTAGCCTAGGTGGACCATGGGTTTGACTCAGTGTTGCAGTTCTTATATACAGCAATGCTTATGGGTGTTTGGGGGAGAAAATAAGGAACAAATAACCTTGACTAAAATAAATATATAACTGAAAGAAGTTTTTAAAAGGAAAACCAATTTGATAGAGTCAAGTGAGTTTATTTATCCTTTCTTCCATTTTGCCAAATTTAAAATACTCACAAGAACCAAGAAGAAAGATAACTCTAGTCACTCATCTTTTTAAATCTCCTCCCTGTTAAGAAGAAAGGTACTGTCTAAAACTGATTCCCAGGCTTGATTTGTATTCAGAACCAATCAGTAGCACAGGATTAGGAAACCTCTGATAAACCCCATTTGATATAATAAAATGATGATCATGATTGTTACTCCAAGAGAGAAGACACACCTAGTGGAGACATCACTGCCTCCAGAAAACTGCTGAACAGGATCAATAAACATGATCCAGGCAATTCCAGATTTCTGGGATCAATGAAACCATGTCTCTGCTCAGCACTTTCTCCAGAAGTATCTGAGTCAGCCCTTTGCTACCGTAAAGGTCTGGTTTCCTACTAGTTCTCAAATCCCCAGGTTCAGACATGTGCTTCCTGGTGGGAAGCGTCCTCATTCAAGAAGACAAGCTTTCTGATTAAACACCCTTTACACCTTCTGCCTCCCTTATATCTCTCCAGGATAAAATTCATTCAGTCTTTTAAAAATAAAACACATCTGCTTAACCCTGTTTTGTTTTGTTTTTAAATAGCCATGTCATGTACTGACACTGAACAGCAGAGACTACACAGAAGAAATCTCTCCCCACTGTTGCTTTATCCATTTAACACGTGTGAATCTGTGATCTCAGCGTTCCTTGTGCCCGGTGACTAATTGAATTTGAGACAGTGGCTGTCAAATGCTGGAAAAGGAATGATTTATGCTAAAGATATTTTTGGTCTCTGATATGCCCAGCTTCAGAGGGAATAAAAGAGGTTGTTACCAGGTCCGGATGGTGACAATAGGCAGAGTCTAACAATGGAATTACCCCCCTACAACTAGCCAGTCTATTAACTGAATGCATTGAGTTTCTAGCTTTGCTTTCACCCTTTGCTCCTGGGTAGGTGATCCTGCAGATTTTTATTTGCATTTATTTCAGCTGCACCATTTATCCCATTCCCAGTTATCCTGCCCTGGGATCTTATTGAAGCTGCCACTGGGAACCATGGAGATAAGCAATAGCCTCAGCAAAGAGCCAGCTGCCTAGCCCAGCATCACCGTTCAGATGATGTATGCTCCAGCTCCGCCCCTCTCTCAGAAACAGTGACTCAGAAATGTTCCCATTACCCTTGGAGGAAACTCATTTCCTGCCCGTAATCTGATGACCATTCTCTCACTTGGGACTGTAACTGTTTTTATAATACTACCCTCGTGGGGGGTGGGGGGTAGGGGTGGGGGGAAGGGCATGGAGCTGGTTTTTAATTGTTTTAACATGCACAGGGTGCACAAGTCAGAACCGAAACGTGTCAACCAGTGAGCTTTAGAAATACCAATAACGTTTCAATGCTGAATTCTGGTGACTATATATTTGTCTGTTTCATCACAGGGATAATTTAATCCATTCGCCAGATCTGAAAGACCGGCATGGATCACGATGCTAAGGGACTCTGACTTTCTGTGGCATTGCTTCATCGGGTCTTCTGCTGCCCCTGGGACTTGGCTCTCACAGATCCAGGAACTGTTTTCCCATCTGCAATCTCCTCCAAGCTCTATTGATCTTATGCCATATGTCCTGCCCCAGGTAACACAGATACAGCAGCCTCCAGCTCTGAAGATCGAAGATCAGCTCTGAAGATCGAAGATCGGCCCTGAGGACGTACCTCTCTCCACTTCCCACCCTCAATGTTGCTCTCAGCCCCAAACACTGACTCCTACAAGGTTTTCTGCTAATGTGTTAGCTGGGTCTTTGGTGATGAACATAGAAATGGAAGCAAAATGCCTCCAAGGGTGTAGATACCTAGGAGTGGGGAATTCAAAGGACGGGTATTCACATCTCAGGGCAACAGAGGAAATGAAATCTCACTTCCCTGCTCTTTCATGTTCAACCCTCCTGTCTCCCATCAGGTGTCATTGCCTTCCAGCTGCCCCCACAGCTCTGCAGTCCCTCTCAATACTGGTTGCTTCCCTATGAAAAAGGCTCCCTTCTTTTCTCTTTCCCCAGCCACCGTGCTCAGAACATTCGACTGCAAGAATCATGCTGTGATACAGCTGTGACTCTCAGCTACAAGAGGTAGAAACACAACTCACACTTAAACCACGAAGGGAATTTACATAGATGGGAAGTTCAAGGGCAATCTAACTCCAGGAATAGATGGATCCAGGCTTCCGACAATGTCTTCTGAGATCTATTGCTATTCCTAAGCTCTGCACTATGGTCTGGGCTTCGTTTTAGGGTGCTGCTTCCCTATGGCAGAGAGAACCACCAATAGCTGTAGATTTACTCCACTCATACAGCTAGTGGTCCCAATAATTTGAGTAAAAATCCTAGGTGGGCTCTCATTGGCCTGGATTAATCATGTATCATTCCCCCAACCCTTTATCATGGGTGGATTTGACGGTGGGGGTAGAAGACATTGTTTCCCCGCTGCTGGCTTATGCACTACCGTCTAACTCCCAGTTTGGGCATCAGTTTAGTGCCTCCCATAACTTCTCCACCACCCAAAGGCAGGATGTGACATGGTCTAACAACACAATACAACCACTAAATTTCTGTTTCTCGAAGTGAGCCATATGGACAGCCCAGGTGCTTGTTAAAATGCTGATTTCTGGGTCCCACCTCAGACCTATTAAATCAGAATTGGGAGAGAGTGGGGCCTGAGAGTCTCTAGTTTAACAACGCCCCCAGGTGATTCTTGTGTACTCTGAAGTTTCAGATCTACTGCCCAGATCTCAGGGGCTGGAAAATGGCCACTAGTCATTATTTCCCGTCTCTCCTCTGGCTCAGTGCGAGGACTCACCTGCGCCCCCTACCACATATTCGGTGTATGGGCCCGAGGCAAATCTCAAGCATGCCCAGAGGACACTGAGAGTAAGGCCTGGAGATGAAGGTCAGCAATTGGTTGTTAGGAAAAGGAAGTCTGGGGTGAATACAGGAAGCTAAATTGCTGTCATAAAGGGGGCTGGAGCTGGAGAAGCAAAAAGCAAGCCACTATGATGGCTGTGTGGCCACAACTAGGAAAAATCTGGCTGAATTCCAGAGATACAGGGCAATGCTAGCTGGCTTTTGTTTTGTCTTTTTAAACTTGTTCTGACTGGGTATTTATGTATGACTAGCTTATGTTTGCAGAAGCAAAAAAAAAAAAATGTGTTTATACAGCAAAAAATTGTGTTTATACACAATGTAGAGAGAGAAGAAGTTTCTTATTTGTTCTATTGGGACCTGTAACAGAGTAAAAAAAAAAATAGCAACAAAAATTTTCCTAATAAACAGAAAGAATAGATACAGAATTAAAGGATGGATACTGTAAGAAATATAACTAGGAATCAAAACAAGTATCTGACCAGGCACTCACACTTTCTTAAAGGGGACAGGTCTTCTCTAATTTTATCAGGTTTGGTCTCCACTTGGTCACACTCTGACTCTTCTGGTCCTGCCAGTCTCCTTTGCATTCTGGCTTATGGTTCCAAAACTTTAATCCACCCTAGCCGGTTTGGCTCAGTGGATAGAGCATTGGCCTGCAGACTGGAGGGTCCAGGTTTAATTCCAGTCAGGGGCACTTACCTCAGTTGCAGGCTCCTCCCTGGCCCGGCCCCTGGTTGGGGCTCGTGCAAGAGGCAACCAATCGATGTGTTTCTCTCACATCGATGTTTCTCTCTGTCTTTCCCTTTCTCTTCCACTCTCTAAAAATCAATGGAAAAATATGCTCAGGTGAGGATTAAAAAAATAAACAAACAAAAGTTTAATGCACCTGAGAATCACCTGGAGGGCTTATAAATCAAGGTTTTCTGGTCTACCCACAAAGTTTCTGATTCAGGGGGACAGGGGTGGGGCCTGAGAATTTCTTTTAAATTTATCTTTATTGTTGAATGTATTACAGATGTCCTCTCCCCCCCTCCCCATAACCCCCACCACCCTATTTCCATCCACTCCCCAGGCCTTCCCCACTACTGTCTGTCCATGGGCTACACATGTATGCATATAGTTCATTGGTTAATCTCTTCTCACAGCTCCCTTCCATCTGAAATGCATACATCTGTTGCAAACTTCAATGTCTCTGGATCTTTTTTGTTCAACAGTTTATTTTGTTCATTAGATTCCACATGTAAGTGAGATAATGTGATACTTGTCCTTCTCTGACTGGCTTATTTCGCTTAGCGTGATACTCTCCAGATCTCTCCATGCTTTCTCAAAGGGTCAGAGATCCTTCTTTTTTACAGCTGTATAGTATCCTACTGTGTAAATGTACCACAGCTTTTTAATCCATTCATCTACTCATGGGCACTTGGGCTGTTTCCAGATCTTAGCTGCTATGAACGTAGGAGTGCATATATTCTTTCTGATTGATGTTTCTGGCTTCTTAGGATTTGCATTTTTCACAAGTTCCCAGTGCTGCTGCTGCTGCTGCTGCTGGCGGGGTCCTCCTTTGATTAGCACTGGCCTAATTTCATCCCTTTGAGCCACTTAACCCCTTTATGCCTCAGGTGCCTCATGTACACACTGGGGATAAGAACACCTATTTGATATGGTTTTTGTGAGGATTAAATGAAGTTGTTCCTCATAAAGTGCTTGGAACACTTTCTGGAATTTATTAGTCCCTCAATACCTGTGGACCAAACGAGAGGGGGCTGTGATTAGGATGCACTCAGCTATGTGTGCTATAAAATCCTCCACACTTGCTTTGCAGAACTCAAGTGGTCTCTCCAAATGGGTTCTTTTCTCCTCCTTGCCCTCGTCAATACATCCTTTCAAACCATACTACAAATAACACCTAAAAGTGATTTGGTACCCACTATGTGCTAAGAATATGAAGCACTTACCATGCCTCATTCTGTCACCTTCACAACAATCCTGTGTGACGGGACTACCACCCTACTGTTGTAGGCAAGGAGAATGAGGCTGCAAGAGAAACTAGGTGTCTTAAGCATGTTGCTCTATGTCTCACAAGCTCTAAGTGGCAAAGCTGGGATTTGAACCTCCTAATAAGCCCATTGTCTGCAGAACCCATGCCCTTCACCACCCCAGGCATAGCAAATACCGGTAGGTTTTATCATTCAGTCATCCCATCTGCTAGCAGCTGCCTGGGGCACAGGATTCTGAGGCCTAAATATCCTGACACAAGGGAAAAGATGGCTGGAATTGATTAGAAATATCTAGCTGCCATGCAAGCTAGAGAGGGGTGTCAAAACATAGACCAGATATTTGCTGCCCCTGCACTTTGCTATGGCAACACAGATGGGGGTAAAGGTTTTCTAATTGTATTGAAGATTATATTTAAATACACACAAATCAGGTGAATGCTCCCAGGAGGTGCTAATGATTTCAGATCTGTAGTCCAGCTCCCCTGCTCACTGTAATTGAATTCGAATGCTATTTCAGTGCACACCAACGAAGGCGAATAGCTGTGTGACTATGCCATATCTGTAGGTGATCCCAACCCATTTTTCTTTGGTTTTAGAGTTTTAGTTTTGGTTTTAGTTTTCTTTGGTTCTAGGAATTTGGTGCTTTAAAATTGTCTATAGACTGACGTGATTGATAGAGACTCTGGCAAGTTTCTGGACAGTACACACGGATTTAAAGAGGAGAGAGATATTCCATTTTCAGGTAAAACCTGAAAAACACCAAGGCTCTAACTTTCTGAAGGTGACTCCTGATTGTGTGAAGGTATTTTCCACTTCCCTGAAGACCAAGGTTCTCAAACTTCATTGTATGGGAAAATTGGCATTAGGAAGTTTGTTTAAAAAACAGACTGCCAGTTCCCTGCCTTATCAGGATTGTCAAGGATGGAGCTGGGCATTCTGCACTTTAAACAGGTACCACAAGGTCTAAGGACCATACCTGGGAAGCCCTGCCTTCAGCAACAGAACAGTAATTCCCTGTTTTTTCAATCTGAGGAAACCGTTTCTACTCAAATTATTTCTCACATATCACTTGATAGCAGTTGAGAAAATGCAGGATGGCAACAAAACAAAACAAAACAAAACAAAACAAAACAAAACCTGCCATTCATTTTGTAGACTATAAATAAATGTTCTATTTACCACACTAATGTGTACATGAATATTTGAATATGAGTAGAAACTGTGTATGAGGTAGTGTTCAATCCATCTATATGCAATGTTCAGTGCACATACAGATTTAAAATATTTGCAGATAGCCCAGTCAGCGTAGCTCAGTGGTTGAGCATCAACCTATGAACCAGGAGAAGGTCACGGTTCAATTCCCAGTAGTAGGCTCCATCCCCAATGTGGGATGTGTAGGAGGTAGCTGATCAATGATTTTCTCTCCTCATTGATGTTTCTATCTCTCTCTCCCTCTCTCTTCCTCACTGAAATCAATAAAAAAAAATATTTTTTAAATATTTACAGATAATTCTGCAAACCTTTCATCTACGCCTCTCACAATCATGCCTGCCCACAGAGGTCCACAGGCCAAGATGGGGAACCATTGGCTACAGTTTTGATTCCTCTTACTCTTTAGCACAGCCATCACTTACCTGAGTGGGAGGGGAGAAGAAAAGTCACAGTCATTGGGGACTTATATGGCAGGAGTGGATCCATATTAGCAGCTTTACATACATATTTTCAACTTAAAAGCAGAAGTCCAATTCCTTCTTCCGTCATCTACACTAACAGAGTAGAAACACGAATTTGATTAATACATTCTCATTTTACTATAAAGTCAAATATCTCTATCTCTTATATCTCCATTCTAGTAATTATGCTTTATGTGGCTAAAACCCACACTTGTAAACAATATTGAACCAATGAAAGATGTTGGGCATCTACTGTGAGCAAAACACTATACTGAGTACCATAAATACCTCATTAAAAATTAACTTGGGCTGAATACAGGGGATTCTCATCATGAAAGAGGTAAACATTTGGATATTTTTGGTTGGTACCTCTTCTCTGTTTGCCAAATTCAAAACTTTTATCAAGTTTAGAAGCTGAAAAACAGGAAGGCAGGATTGTCTTTCCTTACTAAAAAGTCACTGGTTCTAACAGATGTGGCTTAAATAAGATTATGATCCCAATCGCCTTTTGCTTAAGCACACGTTCAAATTCCCTGAGAAATCCCTGAGTAGACGGTGGGAGATACTGGTCTCCAATTCAAAATTCACAGAGAAAATCTATAAAGCACATGTGGACAATAAAAAAATAAAAAAGCCCAATGAATATATGTATAAGACAAAGAAAGATACCACAATTATCAATATCCAAGGTGTTTGCCCAGCATCATGGTCCTGCCCAGCAATGAAGGACGGGCTCAACATTACTGCCTGTTCGCTTGATGTTTTCATAAATGGTAACAATGAGGACTGGGAGTGTGGTAAAAGCACAAACTTAATAACACAAGGACAAAGGCACTCAGAAAGCGGGCTTCATCGACTCAGTTCTGATCATTTCTAGCGAGGCTACGCTTGGGTTTAAAACCTAGATGATTGAGCTGTAGTTCATTAAGAAATGCTTGGAGGGTGATGAGAAAGGAGAAAATGAAAACTGCTTCATTGGGAGAATTTTTTTTTAATGCCATTTGTCTTCATGACACCAAGGAGAAGCACAAGGAGATTCATCGGCTGCATTGAGTTCACAGTGACCTTTCACCTCTGTTGATCTCTGACCCAGCTGTTTCAATCACATAGACACAGAAGCTAGGACGCTCGACAAGATGTTTTAGGAGACGGTTTTTCTTTGTCGTGTGGTGGAAGGGAAAGAAGTTGAGTAGAAAATCTCTCCAGCAAGACAAATTGCGCCTGTGTGTTAGCTGACAAAGGGTTAACAGGACATCAGGGCCAGTTTCCTGCTCGGCAGTTTAATTGCTGCAGGCCAAGGAAACATTTGAGGGAGAGAGGGCTGTTAGTGGGGACCTCATTTTTCAAAGGCCTGTCAGAAAGCTAGTCTGCTGAATGGGTTTGATACAGAAAACAAGAATTGGGTCTGTTTCCCAAATTCGAAAGACTAGGCCCCTACTGACTTGTCCCTAGCAGGAATTCGCTAGCTGGTGGCTAACATCGTTCAGATTGTTTTCCAAAAGAGGTATACCGAAAAGAGGGGTGGGGGCAGGGTGGGGGATGTGCGTGATTTGTAAAGCAGAGTTCCCAAAATTGAGCAGGTGTCAGAATCACTTGGAGTATTTGATTCAGTAGATGGGGTGGAGCCCAGAAGTTTGCATTTTTAACAATTCCTTGGTGGTGCTGCTGGGTGTGGTCTTAGAACCAGTGTGTGAGGAACTGGTTCTAAAATATACTTCCCAAGTCCTCTTTCTGCCTTAATAATCACTCACTCACACACACACCAGCATAACAAATGCTGCATATTATGTTATAAAATATCAATTATGTCCTAGCTGGTTAGACTTAATCAGCCTGGGAATGAAAGGGCACATGCCAGGCAGGAGTTGCAGGCTTAATCCCCAGTAGGGGGCATGCAAGAGGCAGCTGCTCAATGATTCTCTCTCATCATTGATGTTTCTATCTCTCTCCCTCTCCCTTCCTCTCTGAAATCAATTAAAATATATTATTATTATTATTATTATTATTATTATTATTATCACTGTTATTAATGGCTACTTTGAGTAGCAACTGTGTGCCAGTGTTAATCTTCTAAGGCAGGTATTATTGCCCATTTTACCAATTAAGGCCTGATCCAGCCCAAATATCACTCCTAAATCCATGCTCTTCACCACTTTAATACTCTCTTAACAAGTAATAAAACATGAGCCAGAATTAACCAACCTACAAGTAATTTTAATAAATGAATTTTCTATATTCTAATAGAAAGTATACTAACTCTAAGTGGAAGAATATAAACTTGCTTTTTCCTTATGTCACTTAGAGCTAAAAGAAGGAATATCTGAAGAATACTGCAAAATCAGCCAGCCCCCAAATGGGTACTGACTTCTCCCTAGATGCTTGAGGACCACAGGGCAAGTCAGCTTCCCCACCCACTGCACCTGAAACAATATGGGCATAGTCTCCAAGGTCAGTGTCAATGTCAAATAGGAGTGCCACAGGACCTTTCTTCTTTTTTCTTTCTTGCCTTGACACATAGTAGTTAATTGCAAAAGATAATGTGGCACCAAAACAATGTCTTAGAGGAGTTTCCAAGCTCTGCCCCAGCATCAGGCCACCTGGAGGGCCGGCTGAAACACACGCGCTGTCTCCCCAGTTTCTGATTTCGCAGGACTGGTGCCAAGCCCAGGAATCTGCACTTCCCAAAATTTCTCCAGCAGTGCTGAAGCTGCTGGTCCAGGGACCACATTTTCAGAGCCATCGTTTTAGAAAAAGCCTTCCTGGATTCCGACCTGTCTTTATTCATTGATTCGGGAGAGACTGCTATGTGTGAGGCCCCTTTCTAGCTCTGAAGATAAAGCTGCAGCCCGAGCCAACAAAAGCTCTGCCCTCACAGAGCTCACCACCTAGGAGGAAAAACTGACCAGAAATGAAAATCCATAACGTAAGAAGAAAGACAAAGCAATAAACCTGGGCAGATGAAGGGATTCTGTCTTAGCAGTGTGTTCACCCGTCTGAGGGGATGGTATCCATCAGAGCATTCACCTGAAAGGTGAGGGGGCAGGCAGTGTGGATATCTCAGGGAAGAGAGGGCCAAAGAGGAAGTACAAAGGCCCTGAGGCAGAAATGTGCTCAGTGTGTTTAAAAAAGAAAGGAGACCAGTGGCAGCAGGGGAGTGTGCAAGAGAGAGAACAGTAAGAGAGGAGACTCAGATTTAATAGGAATCTGCATTGTTAAAAAGCTCTGCAGGAGCTTTGGAAATGACTTCTCAGATGCACTTATTTCTAAAGTTCATCCAACTTTCCTTAATGTGCATCAACACTATTTTGGTACCTGATCTGAGAGTAGACACAGCTCTGGAAGAGGAACCAAAGAATGCATCCTCAGAGGGTAAGGCTTTTTGAGCATGCCCAGGGACAGTTTTGCATAATTTTTATTCAAAGAAATCCTTTCTCTCTCTTAAACAAGAACCTGAGCCAGCCTTACATATTGAGTGTGGAAACAGAGGAAAAGGGCTGAATCCAAAGAGAAAGGAGCAGCTCTTGGTGACAAACAGGATATGGAAGGCAAAGGGGGGAAAGAATGGCTGTGCATGACTCTGAATGGGGATTTAGAGAAGGAACGGAATTCACATGGATGAAGATGAGTCTGATTTTACACGTGTCTATGGGAATCAAATGTGTGTGTGTGTGCGCGCGCGTGTGTTGGGGTGAAGGTGAAATACTGAGACTTGGAAAAAAGGTCATGGCTGTACACAAATAGGTGACAAATGAAGCCCCAAATTAAGTAAGTTCCCTGGAGATGTAACTGTGGGATGTGGAGAAGGGAAGGCCAGGACTAAGCCCTGGTGGGGAGATAGGACCAGGAGCGAAAGAAGAGATACAGGCTCAACAGCACAGTACAAGAAAAGGGCAACAGCCCACCAGCCCGTTAGCCCAGATGACTGTTTCTGACAGAGCTGCAGCAAACACCAAACGGGCAAAGGTCAGTCCTCCTGTCCGTCAGGCACATAGGTATGCAGCCAGCTGGCTTTGTGAAAGGGAGGTTGCATTATGCAGAACACTTTACCCCATAAATAAGTCAGACTCAATTATTTTATATCAAAACAATATCTTAGCTTTTAACGAGCACAACTGCCAATACCCAGAGTCACGCATTATAAATCACTATTTGCTCCTTCCTACACTTTCTAATTTCATGCTAAGGAGACAGGGCTGAATGGGGTCATTAATCTGAATTAGAAATACTGTGACCGGCTCTGCACTCTGCTTGCTAACATTGTGTGGCTGAGCTGGAGCTGTAGGGGTTTTACTTTCCTTACAGTTCTGAGGAAGAGGTGGGGAGAGGAAAATGCTGAGCTAGTCTTAATTTTTAAGCCCTTTTTCATTGCAGACCCCATTTGGGCATCTCACATTGGGCTTTAAAATCATTGCTCTTGTTGCAATGCTTTTACTGAAGCCCTGGTCAAATGACAAGCTTTGCTCAGCCTCTCCTGGAACTCTAGAAGACTCACCTATGCAGCCTAAACTAATGTCCCCCTCTATGAGAAAAGGGGGGCTTGTATCTTTTTCTGGCAGAAGTGACACTACTCATGGACGTTTCACTGATGAGGCCGTGGAGGGAAGGCTCTGAATGAAGCAGGAGCTTCTGCAAGGCAGCCGTGAGTTCAGTAAGTCTGTCCACCACTGCCTGCTTGCTTTGGAGGAAATGCAATGGATGGTCCTTGGAAAAATGTAACTGCAAAGCCGTCAGTCAGAGCTTTCAGATATTTATTTCACTTACATTAACTGTTTACATGTGGGTTGGGAAAATAGACAGAAAACTCAAATAATTTACCTTCTTCTTTAGGATTCTGTTAAGAATATTGATGAAACTGCTGGGGCTAACAGGAATCGGGAAGTATCTGAAGATTCAGAGGAACATCAGCCTTGTGCTCCCCACTTCCCTGAAACAGCACAGATGAAAGCAGACATATAGTACTGCAACTTTTGGTCAAAATATGCCTTTCTTGACTCACCCCATCTTGTTCTGACCCCTGATTGGTCACAGTCATTACTGCTAACAATATTATTGGTGGAAATGCACTAAAAATGAAAGTGGGTTCCAAAAGGGTTGGATAGATTTCCAGCAGGCAGGTCTGTTAGGGTGTGTCTGCAGGTGCAGCTGAAACTTCTAAGATCATCATGGAGAACATCTATACCTACACACACACCCTCACCAAGTCACATGTCCTCCAAGACCCAGAGTGCAGAGCTGAAGGAACTGGGTCTGAGCTAAGAGTCATTCATTTGTCTGTCCTGTCCGCTGGGCCCCACCATAACATTCCAGAGTCCTTGGAAGCTGGGAGCATGGGATCCTCAAATTTCCTTTATGGCTTGTGTTTGAAAAATGTTCCCTCTGACTCATCTCCTGACCCCCACCCTCCCTCCCATGGTCCTGGATAGTGAGGGGACTGAAATAGTCCCAGTTGCCACTTTGCTCAGAGCCTCTCAAGCTGGCCGGCATGCCAGTGCCCCCTCCACCTGCCCCACCTCCTCCTGGAAGACCCACAGATGACTGTAGTCAGCTTGCTTCGGAGCCTTGTCAGAGCCTTGGTTGGGCTTTGGGTGTTTTGTTGCTGCTCTAGAGCTATGGAAAACTGGAGTGATTTTCTGTGATCACAACCCCAGGGTCCCAAGTCAGTGTAATTATAAGTCAATCACTTCCCCTCTAGCTTGGGTTCCTCTTCCCTTTGGGCAGGTAAAGTCATTACCATAGCTCCTTTCTCCTTGCACAGGTCATTTACCTCCTGTCTCATGACTCTTCTCAACTGAATGTTATTTGGGGGAGTGGGGCAGTGGTATTTATTTATTTAACTCAGAACAGCAGAAGGCCTATCTGTCATCCACTTCCCCACCCTCCACAACCTAGGGCTTCTTCTGCTTCCCTGAATGTGAGTGCAGGGCAGGTGATACCCAGAAAGAACCCTTCCCAAGGCATAGCGCTGAGGCCCCAGCATGCAGCCCTCAGCCCACTACAGTCAGGACTGGAGAGGAAGCAACACTCTTTTCCAGGGAGGCACAGGGCAGGGCCGAGGCAGAAGGCTTTATGTACACTGAGAAATGTGAAGATTCCCTTCCAAACAGGCCCCCATCTCCCTCATACACTAACAGCAAAGAAAAGAGGGAATGCCTTCTCGAATTGAATGAAGCAGTTCCAAATACAGGGTGGGCATTTATGAGTTAGTTTTATTGAGCCAGAATCAAGGGAGCTGTTTAAATTCTTCCAGGACACCCCCTAATCACCTTTTCCCTCCCTGCTCCATGAGTGATCCCACCAAACAACCCCACAGAAAGTGTTCATACTAAGACTCTTCATGAGGAAGAAGGGATTCCCACCTCGGCCTAAATCCAGCCCACAGAGCTCAGCCCTGGGGAAGTTCTGTGCCTGGAATGCCCCTGCATCTCTGAAACTTTAAAATCCCCCTGTGAGGTGCATTTCCCGGCTTCCAGGTTTGCAAGTTCCTGTTTCTGATGGCACAATTTTGCAGTGAACTTGGAACTGAATTCACTGTCCATTCCTGCCCCTCTGGCACATACTTCAGAAGCTTGTTGCATTTTTAATTAAGTAGTTTAGCTGCTGTCAGCATTTCCACAATCATTTCTCATGCTCCTTCCTTCTGCATTTTACAGTGTAGCAGCAATTCCCTAAAGATGATGTCAACAAAGCAGCAGAAAGCAGGAGAGCATGGCCACAGTCTGGGGGGCCTGGGTTCAAATCCCAAGTTAGCAGCATATGAGCTGTGGGGCCTCAGGCAAATTATTCAATCTCCCCAACTTCTAGTGTCACCATGAATGAAATGGGGGTGATACTGGTACCTACCTCATGGAATAGCTATGAGGATTAAATAAGAAAATGAACAGAAATATTCATCCTGGGTTTGGAGCAGCACTACCCAATTGATATAAAATGTGAGCCACATATGTAATTCTAAATTTTCTAGTAGCTTCAATTTCTTTTTTAATAAAAAAGGAGAAGAAGCAGGTGAACTTAATTTTACTTATATATCTATACTAATAAAAGGGTAATATGCTAGTTAGACCAGACATCCTTCTGGATGTCCTTCCGGAGAAAGCCATGGCGGCGGGGGTCAAGGCAGAGGCGATTAGGAGCAACCAGGCCGGCAGAGGAGGGCAGTTAGGGGTGACCAGGCAGGCAGGCAGAGTGGTTTGAGGCAATCAGGCAGGCAGGTAGGTGAGAAGTTAGGAGCCAGTGGTCCCGGATTGTGAGAGGGATGCGGGATCAGGCCTAAACCAGCAGCCAGACATCCCCCGAGGGGTCCCAGAATGGAGAGGGTGCAGGCTGGGCTGAAGAATCCCCTCCCATGCATGAATTTTTGTGCACCAGGCCTCTAGTTATAAAATATTATCATTACAAAACACCAATATAAAATATATAAGTGAATCTATCTTTAAATTCTTTTGGTGTACTAAATCTTTTGAAATCTCCCATGTGTTTTATCCATCCCAATGTGGACTAGTTACATGCCAAGTACTTATGGATGGTGGCTACAGTATGGGCAGCACAGGTCTAAAACCTGGTAAATATTCAGTAAAGGCAAGTTCCTCTCCCTGAGACTGTCTTTCCATGCCTCGGAGTTTAGAGATATTTGGAAATAAACTCAGATCACCTTTAGCCCCAGTGCTGAAAGGCTGTCTTTGAGTTTCAATGTTGGTCTTTTCCTGCAGGAGAGCAGGCAGACTTGGTACCCAGCCACCTCTATGCAGATAGAAAGTTTTGTGGATTCTCTGCTCTATTCTCCTGATCTTGCCAAATGGGTTGCTGCTGTTACTGTCCTGGTTTTCTGGAGCCCTGTCCCTCCGTGGTCTAGACTAATCTCTTACTGGATGCCCGAGCACCTTATACAAAGCCTATGCTCATCCCTCAGCCTCTTGAATGCTGCCAGTGAAGAGCAGCTCACCATGCCTCTGGGAATGACCTTTCCCTTTCAGATGGCCGTGGTTATAAGAAACCTCTTTTAGAAGATCCTTCTTTTCTGTACCTTCCATTCATTGTCCTAATAACCAACCACTGGAGAGAGAAAGGTCAAAGTCGTCCTCCGTATGACAACTCTACCAGTATTTTAAGTTGGCTCTCAGGTACTCTCTAGTTCCCACTGTGTGGAGGATAACCAGCCCCAGTTATTTTCATGGTGGCTGATATGACAGTATGTGAAAGTCCCTCTTCATGCTACGTGTATGTGGTAGTTGTTATGTGTCCTTTGCAAAGTGCAGCCCCCAGAACTAAACATAAAATGTGCAATCTGGGCCTTACAGACAAATGTTCCTGATTGTGGGCAACCTCGTCACCACTGCCATCTTTGCCACAGCCTCACTGCACCCTCAGCACCTGGTGACAGGCAGCCTCTCAGCCCAAATGAGGCCCTGCATGCCCAGCTCCATGCCGGATGCCAGGCACTCTCCACCTACCAGCTGGAGTGTCGCCCTGAGGCTGGCTTCTCTCCCTTCCAGCCCATTGCAAGGAGAACCAGTTGCACCTCTCCTCCCACATGCCAGGGTCTCTGAGCCCTTTCCAGCCACTTCACAGTTTCATACAGAGGCAGGGAGCCTGGAGCTGCCTCGAAGAGTCCTTTCTCTGGGGGCTTAAGGTTGCACCCCTGCACTCCTCTGGCAGTGGGCAAGCCCATGGCCAGCTTCCCTTATGTGATATGGAGATTCCTGCCTTGCCAGGATCCCAGCACTGGGGCTGCAGGTTTGGCCCCTCCTCTTTGTGGGGGTGTGGGGGGTGTCGGGGAGTCTCTAGATAGCTCTCTGCCACCATTAAATTCACACCAAACTTCTAGTAAGGTCTAGTTCAAAGAGTGGGGTGAGCAATGTGCAGGGATGTTGGATGAAGCTAAACACACTTCTTCAGAGATGTGGAAGAAAAGGAGCAGCTGCAAGAGAAGATTAAGCTCAGCCTCGCTCCCATCAATCAATAAATCAGTCAATCTTTATTGAGCTCCTCTGCCTGCACATGCTCATTAGCCAGCATGGGCCCAAGAGTTACAGCTCTGATTCTGGGATTTGAGGGGGAGGAGAAGGCCTCTGGTCAAAATATTTTCACTTCCCAAAGGTCAGTGGTTTCCCTGTAAGGTCATTAGCTAATTCATGCTAAGGTGTTAATGACTTACAAGCTTTCATTCTTTCTAAAGGGACTTCATCTTGGGGGCGAGGGGGCTGGGTAAGGATAAAGGATGGAAAAGTAAAAGCTAATGGCAAATGTCTCTTTCTTGCCATTTCCTCTAAGGCTTGGCATGCTGAATTTTAATTAGGATCAGAACAGAAAGTAGGACCTGGGCTCTGGTAACAGTACTGTTTTCATTTCCCAGCTCTTTTCTTACCACATGTGACCTACAGCTGGCAACTTAGATTTTTCAAGCCTCTGCCTCCTAACCAGTATAAAGGGAGTGTCCACCAAATAGAGTTGGGAGGATAAAGCACTTAGTACACCTCTCAGTTTAAAACAAGACAAATCACGGTGGTTACTTTTGTTCATATTGAATTAAACCCAGACTAACAAGAGCTATGACCTTCAGAAAAGGGGATGGATGTTGGATCTTCCCTGGCCTTCATCTATAATAATTCCTATCATCTAGGCCTCATTTGATAGCCTTTTATGATACTGCCATTTGCAAAATTGTCCAAATCTTTTTTATATTCATTCCCATTCATTTATACATCCTCCTTAGGTTACCTCTTAATTAATGTCTCACAAGTTTATTGTTCTAAAATCACCTCCCTGAAATGTCAAAGGCAGTTTCCCCAGCCCAGTGTTTTGGGATTTGGTAACCATACTGCAATTTTTTTTATTTATAATTTTATATATTCTGCCAGTGTCTTAGCTCAGGCTTTTCCCTTTGTGGATCCTACAATGTGCCTACTTTATATTATTTATTCTTCATTCAACAAACATTTAACTGGGTTCCCTTTAAGTGTTGCTGATAAGGGAAGGACCACAAAGGTGGTCCCTTTCCTCAGAGTCATTACATACTAGTAGGCAAAGACAGACAAGAAATAGGTAAACAAGCAAATGAATAAAACAATTGCAGTGTAATGAAGGGTAAAAAAGTATGAAGAAGAGAACAAACAAAAGGCTGAGATGGAGCGCACTGGAGAGAAAGTTGTCCCCACTAAGGAAGAGGTGAAAGAGCTCCTGAGACACTGTAACTCAGGGGCCTACATCCCGATGAGCTTGGGGAAGGAAGACAGCAAGTGGGGTGAAGGGATGGGCTGGGGCCAGATTTCAAAGAGCTTTGTATCCAGCTTCTCTATTTATTGTTCAAAAGGAGCCTGAACTTTATTTTAAACGTGTTGAAAAGTTGTTGAAAGATTTCACTCATGGCAGTAACGCAATCAGATGCGTGCTTTGAAAGACTAGCTTGGCCATCAACTGGAACATGGGTTAAGTTTGGAAAGAGGAAAACATTGTAAATTTGGAGTCTGTTGCTGTAATGTAAATGAGAGCTGATGGTGGCTGGGACCAGGGAAAAAAAGTAGGTAGCTTTCCAGGTACACTTCCGAATCAGGAGAGGACTGACAGGATTCGCTGATGGAAGGCCACCAAGCAAGTAGGTTGAGGGAAAAAATGATCAAGGAGGAAGCAGGATGAGGGAACAAACTATCAAGGGTGATTTCTGAGTTTCTCCATGGAGTCAATGGGTCAGTGTATGGCAGTGTTATTAATGAGATGGGTAAGATACAAAGCAGAGGGTAGAGAATCAAGTGTCCTTTTTCAGACACACATTAATTTTGCGATGTCTGACAGGTGTGATGTGTCACAAAGGTGGATGGGTATCTGAGTCTGGAGCTCATAAACCTCACCTGACATGAATTTGGAAGCCATAGCATGAAGATGACCTAGTAATCCACAGGAGTTGATCCCCTCACCTCCCTCCTGCTAAACATTTCAGCTCCTCTCCCTCCCGAAGACACAATCCAATGCTATTATATTTGTTGAGTGGCCACCAGGACTGAGCTCACAGATCTCAAGGTCTGACCAGGGAGTCTTGCTATTACTTGAATTCAGTTTAAATACCATATAAACCTTAAGTGTTTGTATTTTCCCTATGAATACGTTACTGTTTCTGTTAGAAAGATTTAACTTCTCATTTATTTCTTTGCACCTAATCTCTGCCCATTAGATATTTTTTAGCTTCTGATGTTTGGTAAGTTGCTTACTCTCTAAGAAGATTTCTAACACATGCCAATTTAATATAGACATTTCTAATGTATTGATTTTCTAGTTAACATACAAAGAAAATGTGGGTGAAAGAGAGATTTCTTGATCTTTTTCTTATGGTAGTACATGTGCCTAAGCAAGCCAGAAGCTAAAATTAGAAATGTTCTCTCTGACTCCACAAAAAGTACACAAAGTTTATAAAAGGCCCGGGAATTGAACAGAATGGGAATAGAAAACTAACAAGCCATGATAAGGAAACACTTAATGGCCTGGTATCCATTTATGGAGATGCTTGGGTTCACTCTAGTTGTGTACAAATCCCTCTTGCTCTCCTGGTTTCTATCTGAGATGTTGATTACAAAATCATAGTCATAACATGCAGGTGTCTCAACATAATTGTGGGCTTTTCATTTCAACTCCATTAGTGGAAGATTTTTTTTTTTTCACAGTCAGAGAAGAAGGAAGCATACTATCCAAATCATCCAAAAGAAAAACAAACAAACCCTTTAAGAAGTATCTCAAGAAACTTTTCTCAGAAATGCTTCTTGACACAAAACATCTTAATAAGAATATCAATTCAATAGTGGGTCAGAGATAAAATGATGAAACAAAAGTGTTAAGAAAAAGAAAATGAAGACCTATGGAAGCAAATTGAAAACCAGAGCAGTATAATTAAAAAAATAACCAATAGATTGGAAAAAGCAAGGAGCTGTAAAAATACCACTGATAATCAAATTATGGCATAGAATAAAGGCTTGAGATAATTAAGGTACATGCATATTTAAAAAGATAAAGCAATAAAAATACAATTTATATAAGAGACATAGGATAACTGATATTACTGAAAAATACTAATATGTGGATTAAATGTTAAGTATTAAAAATACAAATTTAAAAAGAAAGTTTATCTGAGTTGAAGAAAAAATTTTAAAATTATCTATAGTTGGAAAGAACATGTGTTCTGAGAAAATGAAATACAAGACTCTCTTCACCAAGAAACATTCTGGTTAAGCTCCTGAATTTCAGGAATAAAACTATTTCAGGCATTTGGACAGAAAAAGAAAATAATCTACAAGGGATGAAAATCAGGCTTCCTTTGATCAATGGAACAATTGTTCTGAGGTGAAAATGGCATGACCCAATAATGTTATACCCAAGATGGCAATCAAATATAAAAGCATTATTAACTGTGAAAGGACTAAGGGATCATGCTGAAACAATCTAGATAATGAAAACCTGCCAATTCATTTGTAATCAAAATTTAAAACTCAGAAATAGAGAAGGTCTGATTTTAAAAAAATACTTATGGTAAGCATTCAGTCCACCTAAATATTAACTAATAAACATAGGTAAATTAAAGTTACAGGGAAAAAATGTAATGTCATAAAGCCAAACAATGTAAAAATAATAAAACACAAAAATTAAAGGTAAAAAAAAAAACAGAAAAATTGTGAAAATATGTGACAATATTATTCTCCTATTCTTTCATTGCAAGGAGTAAATTTAAAATGTTGAAAATTAAAATATGTAACTTTAATATTTTTAATTCCAACATCACTTTTTTTCATGTTTTCTTAACTTTAGAAAGCCTTCTTGTGAAATATTTCTTGAGATGAGGAAATAAGTATTGGAAGTTCAATAGCTCCTCTAGTCTTAATTTCTATAGATTTAAGTAACATTAAATTAAATAATTTGTTATTTTAAAATAGCATTTATAATTTTATAAACATAATAATAAATTACTTTTATTTTTTAAATGACTGGAAGCATATATGCCAGGACATTATCATCTTTTTAAGTAATAAAATAGAGATTATTTTATTTTTGCTCTTCTTCTGTAATTATTTTAATTTAAAAAAATTAAAGCAAGAGGTAGAACTGTACCAGAGGTATCTGATAAAAATTTTCTCTGATTTTCCCAATTCTAGGGAGAATTTTTGTCTTGAGCAACTGAGGAACTTATAAAGCTAATTATATACTTTATCATGCACATATTATAATATGTGTGTATGTTTGTATAAATGTTTTTACTACTGGAAAAAATAATTTTTCATTTAATGTCTACTCCTCCTACTCTCCCCCGCTCTTCAAATCATGACTTCTACCTGTTCTTCCCTTTGTTCAGTGGATTGAAGGAAATACAAGGTGGTATAATGAAAAGGTTGGCTTCCTACTTCCTCACTTAGCCTCAAGGTAGTAGCTTCTCTTTCCAGGCATTCTGCCTCATCTATAACAATGCCTGATGATAGGACTTCGGTAAACTACTCTGAAAAGACACTTGGGTTGGAATTGGGGAGCATGAAAAAGAACTGAATATTCTCAATCAGACTACATATCCCATCGGCCACAAGTGGGGCACCAGGACCGTTGGTAGGTAGCTGGCTTGTAGCTGAACCAAGATGCTTAGCCTTGAAGACGAAGGCCAACAGCACAAACACATTGGTTACTTTTTAAACTCTTAAATTTTCCTATTATTTTTCTTTCTTTCTTTACTTTAGTAGTACATTTAATTTAATTTCCTATTCTTTTTGAAGAACTTAAAAGGGGGTAAGATTGGGAGGACATAGTACAGAAAGCAAGAAAGCATATTCCATAACTTCATTATTATGCAAAGAAAAGATAATTTAGGGAGGGACAAAGGTGCAAAGTAGCCATTTGAGAGCTCTTTCAGTAAAATCCTTGCTTAGCTCAGGACTTCACCCCTGCACCTTCCTTTATCCTCACAACAAAGAGTTAAAGAGAAGTGTCATCACTGTGGTCCCCATTTTACGGTATAAATAACAGGGAGGGGCTCAGCCCAGTCAGGGATTTCTCCAAGGTCACTGTGATAGTGAGCGAGATAGTAAGGATTCCAAGCCAGATCTGCTTACACCGAAGCTGATGCTTTTTCCTGTACTGCCATCTTTCATAGATAAAGCCATTATAGCCCTAAGTTCATTTAGCAAATGAACAAAGCAGAGAACCTGAAGAAATACATGAAAACAGCTTTCCCAATTTCCTAGTCCCGTGTAGTGAAACCTCTCACTCCTGACTTGACCTGTACCTTTTTCTCCATGGAAAGCATTCCATCCACCTGCTTGGGAGTCCTCCACACGCAGTACACAGGGCTCAGCTGGAGCTGATGCAGAGGAAGTGAAATCGCTTGTGGGGAGGCTGTGGAGTCACACACATGAACTTGCCCCTGAGAACTTCATTCCCCATATCCTCTCATGTCCATATGTATATGACTTAATTGATCTGCTTGCAGCCTCGTCAGCTCACCAGTCGGTGCCATGGAATTATTCTTACATCTAAAGAAAAGAATAAAGTTTTTAGAAAATATTGATGTGCTATATATTTCTAGGATGCTGGGGAGACTTTAGTTCTCTGTCTTTTCAAGTATCCCTTTTACACATGGGTTTTTATATTTTAAAAAAATTAGATCCTAAGACCACAATACCAAGCTTCACTCACACCATGGCTTTTGGAGATTAAAAACCAGGTTAGATTAGATTAGACTCATTACAAATAAATTCTTTTAAGAAGTTAAATACCCATTATTTAATTTCTAGTTGGATCCCAGGTGAACAAATGACCTTTGACCTTGATTTTAGCACCTCCACCACCATGACACAACTAATTTAAGTTGCACAAGTTTAGAAGCTCAATTATGCTTCCCAATATTATGCAAGTACTTAAGAATCTGATCAGTAAAGACTTTTATTTATTGTCATTTCCTTCTCTCTCCCTTTTTCTACCTGTTTCTAACTGGTGGCCTCATTTCTTAGCCAGCAAAGAGTCTCATGCTCAGAAACACCTATCAACATTAAAATATTTTCTTTAAAATTTTTCTTTTGGTGCCCAATTGATAAGGAAAGGCCAGCTAGAAATGGTGATGAAAACAGAATGGAAAGAGGATGGTAAAATTCAAATTCAGGAAGGATATGGGTGAGACAAAATCCAATGAAAGGCAGAAAGTTTGGGGTCCAGATGTAGCCAGCCCTTAAGCTCAGTGTACAGAATTAGCATCATCAGTAAATTGAGCTGAAGATGAAGTTAGCCACTTAAAAATCCATTCCAATCAACTTTTTTACTTGGCCAGATAAGCACAAGCTGGTTGAGATTGCTATGAGGTTTCCTTCCCTCCATTTCTCATTTTCTACCTAATTTCTATCTTTGCCCAATATATTTCTGAGAATTGCTTTGGCCATTTTCAGATAGAGAGTGTTGTTCCACTGGGTCCTATTCAGAATTTCTATGAGTGCTTTGAAAGAAAAGGGCTGGTTCACAAAGCAGAGTTTGGATTGATCTGGAGACCTTGGACTCATAATTGTGATACTTTGGTCTGGGTGATGTCAGAGACAATTTCTTCTGACACAACAAATAGAGCCTTTCTACCTTCAGTAGATTTTCAAATGCCAATTGTACATTAAGTGGCTAAAAACTAAGGCTAATAAACTCTTTATTCTCCCATAACAACAACAAAAGTAGAGTGCTCATAATAAGAAACTTCAGTATTCAAATGTCATTTACTAAGAATACTATATCCTTATAATAAAAAAAATTAAGAAATGAACAGTACACCAGAGCTATTTCTTCTTCTTTCTTCAAATTTTCCAAATATAATAAAAAGACTTTCATGTTTAGGTTTGCCTTCTTATAGTCCTGAAATGATTCAGTCTGCCTAGTTTACACTCCCAACCCCACCTTCCGGAACCCCACCCCACCCCCCACAATATAATGATTGAAAGGAAGTTCTGGAAGTTCTGAAAGGCTCTGCTCTACCTTTAATCTGTTTAGAATGTTACATTTGGTCTCCAGATCTGCAGTATTGCATAGATGATCCCAAATATGTGTGTCTAATACAAGAGACAAACCATAGAGCAAGACCACTAGAAGTGTACCCCGTATTGATATTAAGCCAAACAAATCTCATTTCCTCTTTTACTTAACAAGTAAACATTTGACAAAGATGAAAGTTATTGTTCCCTTGGATGGCATCAGCAAGCTACATATTCAGGGAGGAATGCATTTGTATAATGTGTGGTTAGAGGTTAATCAATATTTCATTTCTATTTCACGGCAACCAAATGCTCACATAGGTTATTTGGTTGTTCTTCAGCATTTTTTAGTTAAATGAAATTAATTTATTCCACAACTATGTATTAAGTGCCTACAACAGTCATTGTTACATAGTAGGCATTTAGTCACTGTTGATTCATAGAGTATTTCTTGAGAACTTGCTAGATGCAGACTCGATACTGAGTTCCCTGGCTGAAATCATTCATAAGCAGGCATGGAAATGTTCCCCTGTCAGAGCCCAGAATCTATGACTATGAAATCATTTGCATATCGAGCATTCCTGGCCTCTTCCTTCTTCTACCCGCAGCCATTCTCACCACTGCTAATGAGACAAGTGATCTGATCTCTTGAGCTATGTGCCCGTAAATCCATCTCTAAGGCTCTGCTCTACTGTCTGTCCTCCCCTGGGCCCACTGCAGGAAAATAGGCACCATTTGAAACCTGAACCATCCGCTGCCATAGAAAAGCACATGAATCAAAAGCCCACGGCAAAGTCTGATGCTCGCTGGCTCATTCTCTGTGTAAGTCCAATCATGGATGTCATATTGGTTTGTTCAAAAGAGCAGACTCATCAAAAGCTACCACCCCAACAGCTCTTGTGCTACTGGGGAGCTTAGAGATGAAAATAAGCCTACTACTCCCCTCGAGGATCTCCTCACCTGGGCGCATTCCTGGACCCCCCTTTTCTTCAGCAGAAACCCATGTGTTCTTTGTGCCTCCCCCTGCTCTTCAAAAAACTCTCAGAAATATCAATCATCACATTCTAATAAAATTATTTGTTTGCATGCTTCTTGACAACAGGCACTTTGGCTTATTCATCTTTGAAGCTTCAGCACCTCACATGGATGGTTTTCAGATAGATTTTCTTTGTTCTTAATAAGCCAATGAACAAATATCTCTTAGCCAGAGCCCGTGAGCCATATAGACATTGGAAGTATCTATTCAACCTGCTGCCTACCCACCTAACAGTCCTAAAGGTCCTTCCTATATCATCAAATTATGTAAAACCTAGAAAATATTTTGCTCAATTATGCTATTAAAATTAAACCACGTAACTTTTGAACAGGTGTGACCTTGGATCTACTACAAATCCCTTAATTACACAGATGAGGAATCTGAAGTCCCAAGAAGTATAATCAAGGTCATACAGCTAATGAATGGCAGAGAGAGTATAGAATGCAATTCTCCCTGCTCCCTGCCCAGTGCTTGGCTTACGGTCCACAGTCCAGAATCAGCCTGTTGAGGTTCCATTTCTGAGAGGCTTGTGAAGGAGCGTGGGGAAGACACTGGCAGTTGAGCTAGATTCACACAGAGGGAGACAACCTCCACCAGCTTCTCTATTTGTTTTTCCTTCCCAAAGGCATAAAGACTGGCCAAAAAGCTGTCTTGGTACAAAGAGTAAGAAAGAGAGAAATCATGGAAATCTACATGATATGTAGCTAATGACATCTAAAGAGGCACCTTAGGGCAGTTTCAGATTTATAATCAAGGATCAAGATGGGCTGTCTCCGGGTCAGATCTTCCGTAGTAACTGAGCTCCAGAAGAGAACTTTGGACCTTCCCTGTTATGAATCTGTGTCCCTGAGACGGATCTAAAATGTGTATAGCCCATAAACTTTGAAAAGTGAGAAGGAAACACTTCCTGAAGCTTTCATCATGCAATACTTCATCCCTCAACTCACCAAATGTCCATGGAGTATGTACTACCAGGCAAGGAGCTGAGCACTGTGGCTACAAAGATGAATAAAACAGAATCTCCCTCTGCTCTAGGGTGCTCATGGTCTGTGATATCTCCCACTGAGAACTCTTTAGAGGGCCT
The DNA here is from genome assembly GCF_027574615.1 of Eptesicus fuscus. NCBI lineage: Eukaryota > Metazoa > Chordata > Mammalia > Chiroptera > Vespertilionidae > Eptesicus > Eptesicus fuscus. The sequence goes on along the minus strand of NC_072488.1, from coordinate 31,573,512 downwards.
AGTATAAGTCACACATGTGCACACACATGCAGTCACATATACATATGCACACACCTACACACACCTACACACACACACACACACACACACAATGTATTAGAAACACATTAGAGTCTCGCTCACAACTCACTATTTGATACTCAACACCTACACCCAGAACCCTAAGCTTTCTGTCTCTCTGCTTAGGCTTCTCCATATCTCTTGTCCTATCTCCTAAAAAAAAGGCAAGTGTGTCCGAATGCTGTAAAGGTTTATGGATTGTGTCACTGCAAAGGTCGAAATGGACACTGCTTCAGAACAGAGGAGGATTTGAGCAGCAGAAGTCCTTAGGCAAGAGAAAGGGCAAGTTAATTCCCTTACCAAACCTTCCCTCTCAGACAGAATGAATGCGATCCTAACATAACCGAGAGGTACTGCTTCTCTTCCGGTAGCAAATTGTGATTCTGGAGGTATTCACAATCAGCACTATATTTGAAATAGTCGCAGACAGAAGTTGAAGAATATTTCACAATATTAAGCAATGCTTGTTAATCTTGAATTTATCCTTATGTAGATATGGACATAATACATGTGAAGTATAATAAAAATTATATTGGCAACCAAATGAACATTGTGGTGTTTTTATATTTATAAAAATAGCCAAACATAAAAGTAAAATTTAAATGCCAGCTTTATCTAAAATTTGTTATTTTCATTGATTACAATTGGTATTTACCTATTATTTTTAATAAATCTTGAATATTTTAGGGTGAATGTAATTTTTAAAACATATGATAATTTTAATTTTTTATCTTTACAATTACTCTAACTCATATTTTTTCAAAATGTAATGAAATTTTACACTATTGAGGAAAAATACATTTTACCTCTAATCCTTCAGTTTATTTCTATAAATAGAACTTTAATTATGAAAAATATTAAGTAAAACAACATAACTAATGATTTTGCTATAAAGAGAAAGATATCTTACAGAATAAATACATTATAATTGATGAAATATGCATGTGTTTTATTCAATCAGACATCATTAGCCCATAATAGAATACCAGGACATACACAGTGATAATTAAATTTAGTCATCTTTAACATCATGCCAACTTTTTTATTATATAAAAACCATGGCTTCACCCACATTCATTTTATTCTGTTATTATGAAGAAATATCTGTCAAAGTAGAAAGAACAAATTTCATTTCACAGTTTGTTAGCTTGATTTGGAACCTCTGTGCATGTATGGTTTGTGGGCCTCTGTTTGTCCTCTCATCCCAAGTGCTGAAGTGTTAGGGGCAGCCAGTGTATAAGTCACCAAAAGTTAACATAAAATGATTGAAGCTCCAAAGTAAGACAACAATGTCAGTAGGAAAACAAGTCTCTTCCCTCTTCTTGAAGTCAGGACTCCTTTTCTTGAATACTCACCTCACAGGCACACAAAGCCACGGAGACTGTTACATCATGGAGCCGGTATCAGAGAAAGACTGACTGGCTTTGCCTAGTGTTCCTGGGAGGACTGCTCTATGCAGACAGAGGTAGTTTGTGTGGTTTAAGGGTTCCACAAAGTACAAAAAAATGCAAACATATGGTATATCTACACAATGGAATACTGTGCTGCCATAAAAAAGAAGGAATTCTTACCATTTGCAGCAACCTGGATGGAATTGGAGAACATTATGCTGAGTGAAATAAGCCAGTCAATGAAAGAAAAATACCACATGATCTCACTCATTTATGGATAATAAAGAACATTATAAACTGTTGAACAAAAAGATAGATACAGAGGCAGTAAAGCATCAAAAAGACTGTCAAATTACAGCAGGAAGGTTAGGGAGAGGTGGGGGAGATAAGAGATCAACCGAAGGACTTGTATGCATGCATATAAGCATAACCAATGGGTGCAAAACTCTGGGGGGTGAGGGCATATATGGGAGTGGGGTGGGGGCAATGGTAAGATATGTACACATATAATACCTTAATTTAAAAAATTGAAAAAATAAAAATAAAAAAAAATAAAAAGTTAGAAAAAAATGCAAATATAACTAAGGGATTTTCAGGTTTAGAGGCTCTGCCAGTGGTTGCCATGTCCTGATTGCCCTGGGACTTCGGGGTGATCAGCCCTGGAAATCCCCAGCTTGGCTCTAATTGGATGGTCTCAGTGGGTCTGCTCCATTGCAGTGTTCACAATGATCTAAGCAAGGCTATGGTGAAACACAATTATCCTATTTTTTAGTTTTCATTTCAGAACCCTTGGAGAGAAATACATTAATCTTCCATTCGTAATATCTTACACTTTCTTTACCTTTTATGAAGCTTTTGGTATGTTTCTTGACTTCGCCATTTAATCTCCCAAAACAACCTTACTCTTAGATTGTACCTCATTCCTCACAAAGAGACATGATTAAAGTCTGGTACATTTTCTCTCTTGTAGATAAGGCAAGTTTTATACAGTTATTTTGAAGTTAGCTAAAATGTCTCTCAATTGACACAGGTTGCCTGTGTCTGTCTTCATGCCTTAATCACCTTTCACATTATAGAATAGAATCTTACATTATCAGGCACCCACTGGCCTTATGAAAAATTAAATAAACAAACAAAAGAGGAAGAGAATGGCAGCATGAGTAAAAGGGAACCCCATTTAAATAGTGCAGGCAACACCTCCCCGCCCCGCTTTCCACACACACACCTACACTACCCCCCATCCCATACCACCCAAAGAACACATGCTTGAATGAGCCTGAGTTGGGAACCTTGAATCTGCCATGTCCCATGTACTGAATATGATTCTAGACATTCTTTTCAGATATTATCCCTAAATGCAAGCCAGCCACACATGAGAATCAACTGCAGAAGCAACATTCTGTTCCAAAGTTGGAGGAAAACGACCTGTGCTGAGGTAAACCTTTATGTAAGCTATGAAGTATAGTTCTTTTTAAAATATATTTTATTGATTTTTTACAGAGAGGAAGGGAAAGGGATAGAGAGTTAGAAACAACAATGTGAGAGAAACATCGATCAGCTGCCCACTGCACACCCCCTACTAGGGATGTGCCTGCAACCAAGGTACATGCCCTTGACCAGAATCGAACCTGGGACCCTTCAGTCCGCAGGCTGACGCTCTGTCCAATGAGCCAAACCAGTTAGTGCTGAAGTATAGTTTTAAGTGTAGCCCCACCTGCCTCTAGGTCCTTAGCGAATAGCATCTGTATTTGATCCATCCTTTGTGTCCCCTGCAGCTAAACACAGTGCCTTGAACTGAGAGGTGTGTGTTTAGAGACACTGTTTTGAATGAATGAATAAAAAAATAACTTTCCAAGTATTGAAAAGTGTGTCTCTCTCGTGGCTTCGGTGATCCATGTAATGAAATGAAATGTTCATCAGATGGCTAATACAATATTGATACTAGCTATTTCTAAGATCCTGCTAAAAATAGTGTTTCTCCAAACGTGGTCACCAGATCACCTGCTTCAGAATTAGTCATTTAAAAGCAAATGCATGGGCCCATCCTACGTCTCTTGATTAAGCATCTCTGGGAGGGAGGCCCAGACCTTGCGTTTCCTCACTCTCGCCCGGTGATTGTGGTGCACCGCAGAATTTGAGGCCCAGTGTGTAGGCGGCTCTCAGCAGTGTCTGTGCCTTAGAATCACCTTGGGAGGTTTTGTTTAACTAACAATACCTGTGCCACCGCAGACTAATAAATTAGAATCTCGGTGATGGGCCTGCCATCATCATCATGTGTTTAAAGCTTCTCGGTGATTCTAACGTGCAGTCAAGGTCTGAGAGCCACAGCTTCAGATGCATCTTTCTTCCACTCCAGCCCGCTTACAGTCTATAGTCTCAGCTACATTCAGCAAACAGTGGATACTAGGCGAGAACCAGAGAGGAACAAGGAAAACAAAACCTACAAATGTCAGAGTCTGTGGGAAAGCTCAACTCTGGGCAAACTGCCTCTCGGCGCAGGCTTTCAAAAGCAGTCAGCAAGACAGTCAAAATCACTGTTTCTCACCATGCCAGTAAGAGAGTGACATTTGATGGAGGCACCGTAAAGAGGTTCTTTGATACCTTATGCATGTTACCTATTAATAATTAAATTGAATTCATGTCACTATTCTTTGGACTATTTCATGATACATCTCGTTGAAATTAGAAAAGAGGAAAATTTAATCTATTTTAAAGAACAAAATGTTTAACTGTTCTCTGAAGAAAATAATACTTATTTTACATAAGCAGTTGGTATAAATCTATGTCTATTGCTTCTTATGAGCCTCCCAATCAATATGAGCTGTAAGAAGGAAATTACTGCTGTCCCCATTTTAGACAGTGTAAAACTCAAGTGGAAAAGGTTAAGTATCCTGCCCAAAGCCACATACTTAGCAAGTGTAAGAGTCAGTATACAACCCAGGCTTCTGACCCAAATCAGGTTATTTCTTTATTCCATTCAAGTTCATCAATACTATCCTTCCACTAAAAAAGAAAAAGGATTCAGATTATATAGAAAAAAATCCCACTTGCCTGCATCACCCTTATAATACTTATTACTTTCTGTTTTGCATTTTATAATTACTTACAGAGCCAGATCTGTCTTGCTATTCTGCTTACAGAGGAATGGTATATGTCTGATTCATATTTCTGTTTTCCCACAATGCCTAGCTCTGAAAAATCATAGGTGGTCAACACATTTTTCTTGGATAGTTAAATGAAAATAAGAATAAAAATTTTTTACATTTTCAAATTGCAAAGCCTTCATCCCAGAACAAATATAATCCTGTTAATTACCAACTAATGTTCTTTTCTTTAACAAATGGGACTACATCAAAATAAAAAGCTTTTTCACAGCAAAAGAAACCATCAACAAAACAACAAGAAGGCCTACTGCATGGGAAAACATATTTGCAAATGGCATCACTGATAAAGGTTTAATCTCCAACATCTACAGGCAGCTTATACAACTTAATAAAAGGAAGATAAATGATCCAATAAAAAAATGGGCAACAGACCTAAATAGAATCTTTTCAAAAGAAGACAGAAGGAAGGCCAAGAGACACATGAAAACATGCTCAAAGTCACTAATTATCCGAGAGATGCAAATCAAAACAACAATGCGGTACCATCTCACACGTGTCAGAATGGCTATCATCAACAAATCAACAAACGACAAGTGTTGGCGAGGATGCGGAGAAAAAGGAACCCTTGTGCACTGCTGGTGGGAATGCAGACTGGTGCAGCCACTGTGGAAAACAGTATGGAGTTTCCTCAAAAAACTGAAAATGGAACTCCCATTTGACCCAGTAATCCCACTCCTGGGAATATATCCGAAGAAACTAGAAACACCAATCAGAAAGGATATAAGCACCCCTATGTTCATAGCAGCACAATTCACCATAGCTAAGATTTGGAAACAGCCTAGGTGCCCGTCAGCAGATGACTGGATCAGAAAACTATGGTACATCTACACAATGGAATACTATGCTGCCATAAAAAGAAGGAATTCTCATCATTTGCAGCAACCTGGATGGAATTGGAGAACATTATGTTAAGTGAAATAAGCCAGTCAATGAAAGAAAAATACCACATGATCTCACTCATTTATGGACAATAAAGAACATTATAAACTTGAACAAAAAGATAGATACAGAGACAGTAAAGCATCAAACAGACTGTCAAATTACAGGGGGCAAGTTAGGGAGAGGTGGGGGAGATAAGAGATCAATCAAAGGACTTGTATACATGCATATAAGCATAACCAACGGATGCAAAACTCTGGGGGGTGAGGGCATATATGGGAGTGGGGTGGGGGGTGGCAATGGTAAGATATGTACACATATAATACCTTAATTAAAAAATTGAAGGAGAAAAATAAATAAATAAATTCTTAGTGCAAAGATTAAAAAAAAAGAATATTCCTCTGTTTTCCTCTTACAGTGGTATTACCAATATCATTACTAATCTTGTTGTCAGCCCAAATTTTAACCAAAGATGGTAATTATATACCAGGAGTCAATATGGTTTAAGAAATCAATGTTTTAATTCCAGACCAAAAAATTCTTTCTTTTATTTTTTAGAATTATTGAGGTATAACTGATTAATAAAATTATAATATATTTAAAGTGTACAACATGATGATTTGATATACATACACATTGTGAAATGATTCTCACCATAAATGAACATATTCATCACTTCAGATAATTACCTGTTTTAGATACAAGTTCTACTCTCATCTAATTTCAAGTGTACAATTCAGTATTATCAACTATGATTACTACAATATAATTAGATCCTTATAACTTAACATCCTATAACTAGAAGTTTGTATCCTTTTACCAATCTCTCATTTCCTCCATTCCCCAGCCCCTGGCAACCACTATTCTACCCTCTATTTCTATAAATTTGACTTTTTAAAAAAAGATTCCACCTGTGATACCATGCAGTATTTGTCTTTCTCTATCTGGCTCATTCACTTATAAATGAATAAAAAGTAATTACATTTTCTTTATTCATTTATCTATTGATGGACACTTTGGTTGTTTCCTTACCTTGTGACTACTGTGACTAATTCTGCAATGAACATGACAACAGATACCTCTTTGAGATAGTGAATTTATTACTTTGGATATATACCCAGAATGGGATTGCTGGATGAAATGGTAGTTCTCTTTTTAATTTCTTGAAAAATCGCCATATTGTTTTCCATAGTAGCTGTATCAGTTTACACTCCCACCAATAGTATCAAGGGTTCTCTTTTCTCTACATTCTTGCCAGCATTTATCTCATTTTGTTTGTTTTTTTCAAAATAGACATTCTAATTGGTGAAGGTGACATTGAGTTTTTGTTAGTTTTTCTTACTTGTTGCTTCCAGTTTTATATATTACATATGAGTGAAATCATATGGTTCTTGACTTTTATTGTCTGGCTTATTTCACTTAGCATATTCTCAAGGTCCATCCAGGTAGTCACACATGGCTGTATTTCATCTTTTGTTATGACTGAGTAGTATTCCACTGGATATATGTACCATGTCTTCTTTATCCAATCATCTATCAAAGGATACTTTGGTATTTCCATGTCTTGGCCACCGTGAATAATGTTGCAATGAACATTATTGTGGTTTTGATTTATATTTTCCTCATAATTAGTGATATTGAGCATTTTTTCATATATCTGTTGGCCATTTGCATGTCTTCTTTGGAAAATGTCTACTCAAGGCCTTTGTCCATTTTTAATTAGTTTTATTCCTATTGAATTGTATGAGTTCTTTGAATATTTTGAATATTAACCCCTTATTGGATATGTGGTTTACAAATATTTTCTTCCATTTAATACATTGCCTTTTCATTTTGTTAATGGTTTTTGTTTTTTCTTTGCTGTGCAGAAGCTTTTGAGTTTTATGTACTCCTTCTCATCTATTTTGCTTTTATTGCCTGGGCTTTTGGCCCAATATCAAAGAGCTTACCCCCTATGTTTTCTTTTAAGAGTTTTACAGTTTAAGGTCTTACATTCAAATATTTAATCCATTTTGAGTTGATTTTTGTTTATGGTTTGAGTAGGAGTAGAGATTCATTATTTTGCCTGTGGATATCCAGTTTTCCCAGAACCATTTGTTAAAGAAACTATTCTTTCCCCATTGTATATTCTTGGCTCCTTTGTCTAAGATTAATTGACCATACATGCATGAATCTATTTCTGGGCTCTCTATTCAGTTTCATTGATCTGGTATTTGTTTTTATGTCAATTGCATATACTGCTTTTATTACTATAACTTTGTGATGTAGTTTGAAATCAGGAAGTATGATACCTCCAGTTTTGTTCATTTTTCTCAAGATTGCCTTGGCTATTTGGGTCTTTTATGATTCCATACAAATTTTAGGATCATTTGTTCTATTTCTGTAAAAAATGACATTGGGATTTTGGATAGGAATTGCATTGCATATGTAAATCACTTTGGGTAGTATGGACATTTAAACAATATTTATTCTTCCAATGCATGAATGTATGAGCACAGATGATCTTTCCATTTATTTGTATCTTTTTTCAATTTCTTTCATCAATGTTTTATAGTTTTAAATGTACAGATTTTTACCTCCTTAAATTTATTTATCAGTATTTTATTCATTTTGATGCTATTGTAATTGGGGTTTTCTCAATTCTTCTTTCAGATAGTTTGTTGTTAATGTAGAGAAATACATTGTTTTTGTATATTGATATTGTCTTCTACAACTTCACTGAATGTGTTTATTAGTTCTAACAGTTTTTGTGTGTGGAGTCTTTAGAGTCTTCTGGATATACTATCATGTAATATGCAAACAGAGACAATTTTATTTCCTCCTTCCCAATTTACTTTCTTTTCCTTGCCTGACTGATCTGGCTAAGACTTCCAGTACTATGTTGAATAAACAAGGTGAGAGTACACACTCCTGTCTCATTACTTGCCTTACTCCTGATCTTAAACTCTTCCAAAAAATAGAAGAGAAGGGGACACTCCCAGACTTATTTTATGATGCCAGCATTACCCTGATATCAAAGCCAGACAAGGACACTACAAGAAAAGAAAATTACAGGTCAATATCCCTGATAAACATATATGCAAAAATCCTCAACAAAATATTAGCAAAACAAATTCAATATTACATTAAAAGGATTGGACAACCATGATCAAGTTGCATTTATCCCAGGGATGCAAGGATGATTTCACATACACAAAACAACAAGTATGATATGCCACCTTAACATGTAAATGATTAAAATCATAACATCATCTCAATAGATGCAGAAAAAAATTGACTAAATTCAACATCCTTTCATAATAAAAACTATCCAAAAAATTGGGTACAGAAGGCACATACCTCAACATAATATAGGTCATATATAATAAGCCCACAGCTAACGTCGCCTTCTTTCTGGACTTTACAAAATGATTCCTATATTGTTGTTTTTTAGGACACAATTTTTATTCTTGAAGCTGGAGGAAATAAATTCAACAGTTCGAAACAGCCAACAGTAACACATGCTCCTTTTCCAGTAAAGATCCCTATTTGACAAAAGCCAAACTCCTTGGCTCTGTCTGGTGGGTTCTAGAATAATAAAGAAATTCACATGTTGCACTTAAAATCCTTGTCAAGAACTGTACTCTGGTCCTGGACAGTGTGGCTCAGTTGGTTGGGCATCATCCCATGCATCAAAAGGTTGCCAGTTCCATTCCTGGGTTGCAGGTTCGATCCCTGTTAAGGGGCATGCAGGAGGCAGTTGATAGATGTTTGGCTCTCACATAAATGTTTCTCCCTCTCTCTCCCTCCCTCCCTCCTTCTCCCTTCTTCTCTCCCTAAAAATCATTAAAGAATTATTTAAAGAAAAAAAAAAGAAAAGAATGTACTCTGTTCCCAGACAACTCTGAAGTTGCAGACATTGAGCTTCTTCTGATGATGAAATGAGTTCCTATTCCCAGTACTTAGGATAATGGTACATGAGGCCAATAAAACATTTTTGCAATTCCATTAATTTCAGGTAGTGTCTTCATTCCAAGTAGGTTATGAGATCAAATATATGGAAATGACACTCCAAATTTAAAACAGGACTTTCATGCACATGAGTAAAAGCTTCTTCTCTAAGTTAAGATCTGGGGGAAGTTTTTAAATTTCAGATGGATGTTTTCCCTTTTGATATCAATGTCTGCCAGTAAATAAAAATTTGGGTTGCTCCAAATCAATATATTGGATCTAGAAAACATTTTACCTCCCTCTCTATCTCAAACCCATTGAAAGAACAACAAAGATACACAAAAAGAATAAAAATTTTAAAAGTTCTAAGAACTGAAGAATAGGACATAAGTGGGCCAAAGATGTGGTAAATTATCTTGAAGACGAATGGCATATGAGATTACACTAATGGAAAAAACAGAAAAGAGAAAAGGGTACAACTTGGAGTATAAGAAAAGGCACAAGAGAAGGTACAGTGAATGTGGGAGCTACTACTCCACAAAAAGACCTCTGAAATTGGAGGTCTGGAAGTGAGCAGACACTAATGCGGCTGATTGAAGAATCTATGGGCTGGGCTTCTAGGTGGTGCATAACGAAGAAGGCTATGTTTCTGATGTCAACAAGAAAAATGAAAGAAAACTAGAAATTCCAATAAAAATAAAATGCTGTACAAAACATCATGGCAAAAATATGAAGCATGATTACAAGAAATTTGTAGAATCTAAGAAAAGAGAATATTGAACTTGGAACTTGAAATATCCTACTTCAAACAGTCTTGATTTAAGAACATAAATTATATTGCCTCTCTAGCCACACTCTGATTCTGCAGTGAATAATATTAAGCAATATTATAATATTGTCAATGATGCTGATTACTTTTTGGTTTTTCAGAATCAATGTGCAGATAAAGCAGGAAACACTTAATTAAAGTTACCATTCAGAATGTTAATGTTGTCAACCTTGGCAATCATCATACCTAATAAAATTGTAATATGCAAATTACCATCACTCCGCTATGCCCACGATTGGGCTGGCTGGAGGCGTGGGGGGCGGGACTCAGGGTGGCCGATTGGCTGGCATTAGGAGCGGGGGGCAGGGACTCGCGAGTCCCCGCCCCCCCGCTCCTCCCCCCGGCTTAAACGGCCGGCGCTGGTGGCGGAACTCGGGGTGGCCTATTTCGTGGCTGCTGGCACCAGTTTTCCGCCAGGGCAGTTTTCCTCTGGCCACCAGCCCGATCAGAGTGCCTCCCGATCGGAGTTCCTCTCGGGATGGCCGATCGTGCTGGCGGGAGGCGCTCTGATCGGTGGGTGGCCAGAGGAAAACTGCTGCTGGCAGATAACTGGTGCAGGCAGCCAGGTGAAGGAAAAGTCTATTGCAGGAAACTTCGTGCAACGGGCTCCTAGTATAAAGATCATAGAACTGACCTACGGTAGGTGTTACAGGAGGGAAAGAGATAGGAAAGAATGTAGAAGTGATCCACTCCATCACATCTTACATCATGGGTAGTTATTCAGTATATCTGAAGCTGGTGGTTATTCAGTATATCTGAAGCTGTTTAAAAGTATAAACAGTAAAAGATACAAAAGAAAAAAGAGGGGAGAAGGTACAGTGAAAAGGAAGAGGATGGTCAATGAGAGCTGATTAGTCATTTCAGTTATTTTTTACAGCAAGGACTTAAAAGACAAGCTTGAATTTATAAGCTAAGAAATAGATATTTAAAGTTCCATGAAATAGATATTTAGAGATATAGTGGTAATCTCTAGAAGGCTAAAAACAAAAAATATCACAGCTGGTGGCCTCCTGGGAATTGGGCTATAGCTAATGGAAAGACACAGACGTTTCATTTGGCACCCTTATCTTTGATCCAAATTTTATTCCTATGAGCATGTACATTCACATGCTGATTTATAACACCCTAAGTTTCCCATCTTTTCCATTTTAAGGCCCTCAATCAATGAGAAAATGACTCCATACAATAATAGAAACCTGACAGCAGGTTACATTTCCATGGTCTTCAACTCCAAGGTCAGTGGCCACCTCACGGAATTCTACAAGTCTGCTATGTGTAACTTTCTGGGGTGTAGGAGCAGATCTTCTAAGATATTACCAACTGCTTGTTTTTCCTGCCAGAATCAGCATTTTTCTGTGGATGCCATCTTATCTTACAACCAAGCATCATATATCTCTCTGTATTTCTCTTTAATAATGTGTGCTGGTCAAGTCCAGGAATTCCTCACTTTTGAACTACCAGAAAAAAAAAAAAGCTGTCAGAACTGACATCCTAAAAATAAGACATTTCTACTTTGAGCTCTAGCAGAGGGTACACTTCTGGAGCACTCTTAGAAACTTCTGAATCCTAATGACAAGGATGGAAAAATGGCTATTAAATTCTAGAAATAGTCCCTCTGCCTAGTTTAAATGTCAAAGCCAAGTGCTAAAGAACCAAAGGATAAAATGGAATGCTGTGCAATCTGCTTCAGGAGATGAGAGGTTGCCCTATTTTTCCTCCACTCCATCTTCCTCCAGCCTCTAAGCATACCTTTAACTTCACTTAACCTTGCTTGATTTAGCATACTCCTAGCATCACTTCACTTTGCTTGGTTTAATTTGTCTTAGCATCACTTCATCTTCTTTGAACACATGATATAATACTGAGAGAACAAATTAAATTATCAAAATTTCTTAAAAGAATAGACATTCAATTTGACAAAGTTGTTTTAAAGCACATAGATTTTTAAGGAATACAAACTTATTGTAGGGTTTCAAATTAGAAAGTTTAAATAAGTTGGGTAAGGGCACACAGCCTGCAAGTATTAGAATGCAGCTTAGAATTGTTGTCTTAACTGAATAATGATTAGGCATATGAAGAGATAATAATCTCTATACACCTCAAACCTATACATCTACAACAGACTTGGCGAGCATTGCCTGACCTGAAAATTGATGATGGTACAAAGTTTTTCTATATATTGGCAAATTTCTACTGAGGTTTATTCTAAACTTTTAGGGGTTACTTAAGTTCAGGGAAATAAAAATGTGTATTTTTTTTCCCTTCAGATAAATCACAAAGAGATTGAGACAAAAAAAATCATTCCGTCTGATTATACCAATCCCTGAGAAAATTAAACAGCAAAGTGTTCTATTCTGTAATAAAAAGGATTTTTTAAAAGGCTAACCTATTTTCATTCCAGTATTGCAGAATTAACATAAAATATATTTTTTCTAAAATGTATCAAATTTTAGCTTAATTTTTCTTCTCTTTATATGCCTAAATGTAAATACATAATGTCTTAATTATTATGGACAACAGTCAAAAATTTTAAGAACACTGCCCTAAATTTACACTGACCATTTTTATAATGTATCTCTCTCTATTTTACCTTAAACCTGGTCTATATTACCTGGGAATTTATATTGCTTGCTAGGATTAATCTGAAAATAGATTATGTTTTACCAGGCAATACCAAGTGGTAATAATAGTTGCTTGGAGCATTGTGTTAAGAAAGATTTTAATGTTCCAAGTTCAGTGGTAAGAAAGACCCTAATCAATTAATATATTTACTATGGAAGCAAAAAGAGTAAAATGACATTATGTGCTTGTTATTCTGTCAGATGCTCAAATCTAACACAGTTTCAAATGTCAAATAGTTTGTATTTTCTAAATAAAATACAATTTCATAAATTGAAATTCTTAATATAAAAATCTATACTGAGTCTTCAGAAATTACCAAAATTGTCAGTTACCCAACTGCCCCCAAAAGAAGATGGAAATAATCCAATATAAATATCAACTTGTCATTCAGAGTCCTGGAAGTTAAAGTCATAGGAATCATATGACATGGTAACTTAAGTCATCTAACTTAACGCCATCTTTTTCTAAATCTAGTTGATTTCTCTAGGGCTTATTACTATACATACACTAGAAATATTTTCTTTATTTTTAAAAAATATTTTCTTTTGAATAAATAGGGTTGCATGGTAACAGACCCATGTAAATATATCTAAACTACATGTGATCAAGGAGATATCACAGATAAGTGAAAAAGGGGGAGATGATTCTGGGACAACTAATTAACTACTAGCATTTTTTAAATGTTTCAGTTAGATCCTCATCTCACAAAAATATTAAAATTAATTCCATATGGATTAGATTTAAATGTGAAAGGTTATATCATTTTTTCATACCTACAAAAAAATAGGTAAATTTTTACCTAATCTCTGATTAGGGAAAGAATATTTAAGTTGAAATACAATGGACATAGTGACAAAGAAAAAGATCAAAGATAATAACTGAATTTTTTTTTTCTTTAACAAAAACTAGAGGCCTGATTCATGAATTCATGCACCAGTGGGATTCCCTCAGCCTGGCCTGCGGAATCGGGCCGAAACCAGCTCTCCAACATCTCCCAAGAGGTCCTGGATTTCAAGATGGCATAGGCCAGGCCGAGGGACCCCACCAGTGCATGATTGGGGCCAAGAGGGATGCAGGATGTTGGCCAGCCAGGGAGGAACTGCAAGAGGGCTCCAGAGCATGTCTGGCCTATCTCGCTCAGTCCCAATCAGCCAGACCCCAGCAGCAAGCTAACCTACCGGTCAGAGTATCTGCCCCCTGGTGGTCAGTGCACATCATAGCGAGCGGTTGAGTGGCCTTAGCATATCATTAGCATATTATGCTTTGATTGGTTGAACGGACAACCAGATGACCAGACACTTAGCATATTAGGCTTTTATTATATAGGACTAGAGGCTCAGTGCATGAAATTCGTGCACTGGGGGGGAGTGTCCCTCAGGCCAACCTGCACCCTCTAGCAGTCTAGGACCCCTCAGGGGATGTCCACCTGCCGGTTTAGGCCTGCTCCCTGTAAGCCAGCAGTTGGACATCCCTCTCGCACTCTGGGACCCCTTGCTCCTTACCTCCCGCCTGCTTGCTGCTCCTTACCACTCAGCTCACTGCTCCTTAGCACTGCTGCAGAGGCGTGAGAGGTTCCCACCACCACCACTGCACTGGCCGGCCATGAACCTGGCTTCTGGCTGAGCGGCGCTCCCCCTGTGAGAGCACACTGACCACCAGGGGCAGCTCCTGCATTGAGCGTCTGCCCCCTAGTGGTCAGTGCGCATCATAGCAACTGGTTGTTCTGGTTGTTCTGCTGTAAGGGTCGCTTAGGCTTTTATTATATAGATTTTATAAATAGCTGTCTCAAATTATTAAAAATGTTAAAGCATATACATTTTTTCAAAACACCGAAAGCAAAAACTGAAAACACACATACCTAAAGGTTAAATAAATTGCTCTAGTTAAGAATGTTTGGTTTAAAGGAATGGTTATCTATTCCAATGATTTCCTAAGAAAAGCTTATAGGGAATCTAACTGAAATGAAGTATAGGAAGCATAGCTAGATCTCATGGGAAGAGGAAAATGACTAGGTAGCTCTTCTCTCCATCTCCATCTCTCTCTGATGCACCTGGTCTTCTTTTCTCTGGTCCTCGGCACACCTCCTGTGCTTTTCTTCTGAAGGAAACAGTGCCCACTCTTCCTCTATAACTTCAATTTATATGGGGCTTTAATTGGTCTTGGTGCCAATTTTAGCTCCAGAACTCATTACCATCATACTGACTCAGTCTTTCAGTATCATAGTCCCAAACTTATGGGAAGAAGATATAATAGGCCCAACGTGGTCATGTTTCTACACATGGTTCCACCAGGTATGCCCACTGTGCAAAAGGGTGTCTCATGGACATAGAACTGGTGAGGCCCACCTATTATTCCATAGGTCTGGGTACAATGCATCTCCAAAGATAGGGACATATGCCCTAACCGGTTTGGCTCAGTGAATAGAGCGTTGGCCTGTGGACTGAAGGGTCCCAGGTTCGATTCTGGTCAAGGGCATGTACCTTGGTTGCGGGCACACACCCAGTGAGGGGTGTGCAGGAGGCAGCTGATTGATGTTTCTCTCTCATCAATGTTTCTGACTCTCTCTTCCTCTCTGAAATTAATAAAAAAATATTTTTAAAATATGGAAAATCTTTATCTAGAGGATG
The DNA here is from genome assembly GCF_027574615.1 of Eptesicus fuscus. NCBI lineage: Eukaryota > Metazoa > Chordata > Mammalia > Chiroptera > Vespertilionidae > Eptesicus > Eptesicus fuscus. The sequence goes on along the minus strand of NC_072488.1, from coordinate 31,558,010 downwards.
TGAACTTGAATTTTTTAATCAGTCAAGTTCCCTTAGAGCTTTCTGGTAAATAAGATGGGTGGAAGAGACTGAATTCATCCACTCATTCATTCAACAAATACTTAGGTTGACAGTGACTGTGTGCCAGGCACTATTCTAGGTGCTAGATTATTTGGTTGGTCCAAAAGAAAATGTGACTATAAAGCAAGATGATGGGCTTTGTTATGAGATGTTAAACTGATTCTGAAGGGTTCCAAAGATGTCTCACACAACAGCTGCACAAACAAAACAGAAGCAAAGCTTGAGAAAACAACCACTCGGGGTGCAGATGTGGAGATCCTGGCATCTTTGTTTTTAAAAGACAGGTTTCAGCCTTTTCTGATTCCACATTCTATAAATAGATTCTCTTGGGTTCCCAAAGAGGCAGGAAGGAGAGGGGTGCTATAGTGAGATCTCCTCCAAATTATTCTGGACATTGCAATGTGGGAAATGAGTGAGCCTGCAAGTTGAAGCTGAGACAGTTTGGGGGTTCACAGCGACAGGGGAAACAATTTTAAGATATAAGTAAAAATCCTAAAGACATACATGTGAATAATATATGCAAATAAATAGCTCATATTTGATATTGTTGTTTGTTTCTTCCCACTCAGGGTCCAGAACGGAAATTACTTAGTTAGTAATCCTGGCTTATAACACAATTCTTTAGAACAAGATGGTCTAAATCGAATCCTAATGATGCTAAATACTTGTCTACACCTAACAGTGCTTGAAAGTTCTAGTCTATTGTGTATGTGGTAAATTCTACAGCCCGGCCAACTCAGAATTCATCAGTACCAAATTGTGAAGCACCAGATTTTGCTTTGCCTTCTCTAAATGACTGTCTTTGCAGGTTCTTCATTCCCCACAACACCTTGCACTTTGTGTTTAGTTACAAAAAAATATTTCTCCAGCAACTCCACCTGGGAGCCTTCTGGTAGAAATTATTTTTGGTGGCTCCCCTGCTTCCACAACCTTTCAAGTACAGCAGACCCCGAGAGCCGGATGTCCAAATTATAACAGTTAAATCCACATGGCTGCAGGACCCAGACAGCAGTGGCTTCCGTCAGCTCTTAAATAAAATATTAGATGTGTGCCTATTGTTTGTGAGCTGTCCACCACCCCTTGTTCAGCTGGCTGGGGTTAAAGGGTATGTAGATTAGTTGGCCAGCTGTTTGGTAATTGTCAAAGCCAGTTACTTGGTAACCCATAGAATACCATTCTCTGGAGGTAGAGTCTTTGTTGCTAAGCAGTAAATCCAGGTAAAATAACCTTTCCCTAGTTCTTATGTCCAGTTTTAAAACACAGGGTATAGGTTGGCTTGTCTACACTACAGGCTGCCCACCTCTTTTGTTTGTTTGTTTTTTGCCCAGGCCATGAAATGAGTGCTGATAACTTGGTCAGCCCTCATGTGCTGGAACTAGTTCACTGCTGGTGCAGGCTGGGAAGCAGGCAAATGCAGGGGGCAGGTTTTGTGGGTCATGGTATCTCCCCTGCCAGGTAAGTACGGAAGGGGGCAGGTTTTATTCAGCTGTGCTCACAGGTTGCCACTGGAATAATGTACCTTCCAGATCTTGGTTTGTGATTGGCCAATATATCAGTCAGATAGGCACAGAGAAGATCAAAACAATTACAGAGATTTAATGAAAAGGAAGGAAAGTGTGTGCCTGATGCTATAACAACTCTGTTGCTATTGTTGTTATTATTTGTTCCATTTTAAAACAGCTATTGCCCTCAATACTCACATAAATGCTTTTTTTCTTTTCTTTTTTTGATGAGCAAAAGCACTGAGAAGGAGGGGACTCAGGTAGGAAATTCTCACTTCAGTCTCCAGAGACTGAACCGACTTCCACCTCTAAGGGGTTGATTGCATACGAGATAATCAACCCCCTCCACAAAACAACGATACCTCCTACTACCTCAGAATTTTTGAGGAGGTCAGGAAATAATGTTACAGGTGAACATCTCAGGTAAATTCCACTCACTATTTTTATTGTCTCATCTGGCAGCGTTTGAGTAGAAGAGATATAAGAAAGTGGTGTTTTGGTTTCCTTAATCAACTATGAATTCAAGGACATTATGTTAACTGAAATAAGTTAGAGGGAAAAAGACAGTACCTATGATTTCACATATATGTGGAATATAAAACAACAAAGTAACAAACTAACAATATAAAACAAAAACAAACTCACAGATACAGACCAACAGAATGGTGGTTGGGGGAAGGTAAATTGGGATCAAATATATAGCAACAGTTGGAAACTAGACTTTTGATTGTGAGCACACAATAGAGTACATATATATATATGTGTATGTGTATGTGTGTGTATGTGTATATGTATATGTATATGTATATGTATATATTAGTATATATATGTATACTAGAGCCCCAATGCATGAAATTCATGCAAGAGTAGGCCTTCCTTCCCCTGGCTGCCAGCACCGGCTTCCCTCTGGCACCCAGGACCTGGGCTTCCCTCACAGCCCTGGCTTTGTCTGGAAGGTCATCCAGAAGGACGTCTGGAAGGACGTCCAGTCTAATTAGCGTATTATGCTTTTATTATTATAGATATCAAAATATAGTGTACATCTGACATTTATATAATATTATTAACCAATGTTATCTCAATAAATTTAACTAAAATAAAACCTATGAATTCAGTTGAGCATACTTGCCACTTGCCTGGAAAGTCACTGTCCTCAAAGACAGCGTTTGGATGCTGCCTGAAATTCTCATTTGATGGGGCCTTACCTTAGGTAGATCCCATTCATTAGTACCAGACCTGTCCTAACAGATAATTTAATAGGCAAACATTTTCTTTCCCAAAAGTTGTATTTATATTCAAAAGGATTCACAAAAATTCCTCCCAATAGCAATTTCCACTAATAGGTTTAAAATGTGTTTCCTCTTTTTTTTTTCATTATAAACTAAAATGTACACAAGGGTAGAAAAATTATGGGCTTTCAACATAGTCAGGGTCAGTACAGAAGCCATTTCCACAAGGATAGCCTCTCTCAAGACTCCCAGCTGGAAATGAAGGGCCTTTGCCAGCTGCCACTGCTACTCCACACTGGGTGATGGATAAGAGTAATAGGTACTGAAATGCAATTCCCCCATTTATTAACTGGACAGCCTTGAGCAAGTTACTTGACCTCTCCCCACCTCAATGTCTTCATCTTTAAAATGGGCATAAAAGTATTTTTTATTTAAAAACAGGTTGTTGTGAAAACTACATGAAATAATGCATGTAAACCCCCTCACCACATAATAATTGTCAGCTTTGATTATAATTACTTCTCCTTTGGTGGCCACATTGTCTCAAACTAACACTAACAGATGCCTATTGAGTGTGCACTGTGGGCAAGTCTCTGTGCTGGTCACTCAGAATCATGCTAGAGTTAATGAAGATAAAACATTAAAACAAAGACTTCTTTGGGCATTCATTACTTAGTGAAATTACATGTGTTGTTTTTTTGGGTTTTTTTTTTGAGAAATGAGACTGCAGAGAGCACAAAGGAGCAACACGGCAGAAGCCTCGTCGGTGAGTGACACTCCTCCAGCTGGGCAGCAGCAGCGTGGACGCCTGTGCTTGCTCAGCAAGTTCCCTGTACTGCGAGAGGGCACCAGCACTTAGCTTTGCAGCTTCCTCTCGCCCAGGAAATCACCAGCCCAGAGTAAGTGGTCAATAAACATTTGCTCAAGATGTTGAGTCAGGAAAAGATGAGGCAGAGAAAATGAAGAGGCCAGGTTCAAAGGTTTTCCTATAGCTTTTGCTGTTCTTTTCTTGTCTATTTCCCTTTAGAATATAAAATGCTCACGGTCCTTTATGGACTCCTTCGCAATATGGGTAAGTAGAGAGGCATCTTACTATCCCCAGTGCATGGAGGTAAGATTATTGAGGCAACATGCAACTGGACTGGAGCCCCAAACTCTTAACAACCACATAAACAACAAAACATTAATTTGAACAAAATTCCACGCAGGCCTCCTCCCATACCTTCACAGAGTTTCCCCTGAAATGGCAATTTAGATAAATCAGTGCTTTGTGCAAAAAAGGAGATACTCAGAGACTTTCAATAAAAGGATCTTAACCATAAGAAGAGAGAGAAGTATTTCTCTGAGCACAGAAGGGCCAAACGCCCAGGTGGGCTGGCCAAACTCCACGCAGACATACCCCTTGCAGCTCCGTTCTACAGAATCTTCTTTGGACAGACCCTATGAAAAACCTGGACCAAGGACAAGGGCCACAAAATAAAACTGACAGAGGAAAAAGACAGAAAGAATTCCCCAGCATAGAGTAGTTGTTTTGGGTTAAAAGGGATTCTTTTAGCCATGAAGTAAGCTAAAGAAGCCATTATACTTCTCATCTGCAATGGGTGCGTGGTGAATGTGTTGGTTGATGACTCTATGTAGAACTCAAATGAAAATATCCTGTCACCTGCATAACATGCTCAATTGTTTTTGTTCCGAAACTTCACCCTTTGTTAGATTGATAATCAATTGTCACATAGGATACAAAAAATATGTTTAAAGGACTTTTACAGCCTTTTCATGCCTTATATTTGCACTATAACCTTCTTACAACAATTTACTCATTGTAACAATCTCCTTGTATATTGGGATGAGCCTTTGAATAGCATTACCTCATAAAGAAGTCACTTCCCTATTTCAGGAATAAAACTACCTTTGGATAGAGTCCAAGAGCCACTGCCACTTTAAAACAAATTGGTCTTTGTGACAAGCCATATATTAAGACTCCTGTGTGCTTTAACGTGAGTCCTAAAGAGCACTCTATCTCTGAGGCTCACAGGTCAGAATCCCAAACTAAGACGTTCACTTTTTGCTATGCCCTGTCTCCAAGCATTAAAAGCCACGATATCTTGACAGTGGAGGCACATTCTATATTTATAATTCACACAAACAAGGCACATGTGCACATTTTAACACAAAATAAACCTAGATAAATATCCCTTTCTGCCTTGTGCATGTCATTCAGCCAAGGAGGCATAATTTTTTGTCTCCTTATTCTAGTTTTTTGAGCAAGTTGCATTTTCACTAAACTTTCTCCTTTTTTTCTGGAGTTAGCAGTGTCTCCTTGCCCTGCACAATTAGAGGGCATCGCCCTCTCTGTATATCATTTCTGCTTCCTGAACCTACAGCTCTTCAGAGCTGGGGACAATTCGTTCTTATTTTGAGACAAGGGTAGATTCAGAGACAGTAAAGGGTCTCCCAAAAGTGGGCTCTTTTTCAAACATGCTTTTCTTTAGCATGTTACAAATCTGCTTGATTATTTTTACCTAGACAAAACTCTGATAAGGATATTTTTTGTGAGGTTTAGGTTTTTTGTTTTTCCTTTTTCTGTCTCACAAAAACCAAGTGTTCTCCAGCAATGAGGCAACGGAAAAAATCAATACTTGCCATGTACCATGTAACCAATAGAATAAGGGGAATGATTTATGTATGGATGGATGCAGCCTGAATCAGCTGGGGCCTCGCACAGAGAGTGAGAAAGAGAGAGAGAGAGAGAGACCGAGAGAGAGAGAATAGGGGGAGGTGGGGGGCAAGCCAAACTGCGGAGATTATTTCTACAGTGCGGCCAGATTTTTTTTTTTCCTGCGGTAATAATCCCCTTCTCCAGCTCTGCAGGACACAGGGAGAACCTGCAATCTGTGGAATAGATGATGGCTCAGTTCTCCCTTCTTCCCTCAGAGTCATGATGCCATGCTCATATTAAGGCACACTGAGAAGAAGAAAATAATGTATGGCCTGCAGCCCTTCAACCTTCCAGTCATCTCCACCCTAAGAAAGGCTAGCGATGGGTCGCGAGCACTAGTTGACAGAGAGGCAAATTATCAAGAGGATTAAAGAAATGTTCCAGCACCGCTTCAGAAGAAGACCTGCGGGAAGGGCTTACAGAAAACTACTCCGTACCCCAGGAGTTTCTGCTGGAAATAGAGTTTGGATAACTGGAAATCCAGGCACAGAAGCATTTAAAGGTATTTCATCCTGAAGGTAACTTTTAGGGGAGCTGAGACTCTTGCTCAAAGCTTAGATATTAACTGTAGTTACGTGCTTGTGGTCTGAAGGTGCAAATAGCACCAAACCCAGCTACCTTCCGGCTGGATACGTGGTACTAGTGTATATTATACTCTGTGGTTGTGACTTTAAGCTAAACCTTTGCCTTAGAATTGATATTATGTATATTTTTAAATGACAAAAATTCCTACTTCCTGCTTCAAACTCGGGTGAACCATATAAGACTTTGTAAAAGGCAAATGTGACCATTTCTTTGGAATAACTTTGCTTTTTTGAGATGTGTTTAAATAGATCTAAATGTACAAGTTACCCTTCTTTCTACATTGTACTTGAAACTACAGGAAGCTTGACAGCTTTATATTTCCATCAGTCTGTTGAAGAAGACTGAATTATGTGCTTTTATGAGGACATGGGTACTGTGTGATTTTTTACAATGTTTTTGCATCCGTTAAGCCAGTTACAGTGTCAGTGTCACAGTTAGGCATTCCCCTAAAATATCCGGTGTTCCATATATGATTCATTACACTGTACATTATGCATAGAAATATATTACAAATATAAAGTATGGCAAAATAATGCCATCCCATTCATGAATGCTTAATTCGGTACTGGTAGTGTTAATACCCATAAGCTATTAAAATAGCATTTCCTCCCCTTCAGTTGAAAGTGTCCATTCAACTCAACATTATTTGTAAACTTGCCTTACACAATGCTGTTATTTTAAAAATATGTATGTTAACCTTAAACAAAATATTTTTGAACTCTCTTGATAAAATGCCATATTGTTTTTAAATATGTGTGTTAACCCTATAAAAATTATCTTAAAGTCTCTTAACAAAATCCCATGTTGGTTTTTAAATACACATATTTAAAGTGTACTGGATGGCAATATTTAGCATTTTTCCTCATATATGTTCACTTTTTAATTTTTTCTTTCATTTAACACATAATTATCTTTTTTGTTCCTGGCATATTGTATTTAATTCCTTATTTACATTGCACAGTTTATAAGTTTATTTAGTAGTTAAGTGTGCATACACAGGATTAAGGATTAAATGTAAAGTGTAGATAACTAAAAAAATATAAAGAGCTATTCTCAGCAGTCTGCATTTTTTAAATGACTCTTCATACTTTAATACATTTTTATAGGTGTTATTGAAGAGGGCTTAAGTTGAAGTACTATTAGTTACAAATGAGTAAATATTCTCATGTCTTCACATAAATATCTAGTCAAAATTATTTTGGGAAGATTTCTATGGAAACTAAATAAATATATATGATATCTTTCCTCTAAGGAAAATTAGAGTAATAAAAAATGCACTCCACAAGTAAACTACATGTAGTAAAATAGCTTTCAATAGTTGTAATACAGAATAGATGTACTACAAACCAGCAGACACTATACATAACCCTTTTGAAAAGGGGAGATCAAGTAGATATCTGCTGCCTCCACTTACAGACAAATTTTTTTACCTTTTGATCTTGATATCATTTTTTCTCTCGCTCTTCTATTGGCCCAAACAGGTTAAGACAACAGAAACCCACTACCATCTTCACTTTTGGTCCTGCTGCCTCCGACAAGCTGTCCAACGGGGGGTTAATAAACACAGGAAACCTGGTGATGGTCCAAATATAGTGAGGACCATGAAGACCAAGCTCAACCCTCTGCCTGAAGGAACGTTCTTCGCGCCTTACAAGTAGGTATGGGCTCACGGAAAAGCTAAAGCACATAGAAATGAAGAAGTGCGGTCACAAGCAAGGTGCTCCGGAACTGTAAGGTAAGCTCAAGCAGGACCTTTTTGCAGGTTTATTTTTAGAGATGTGTTACTGCCATTAATGAAAAACTGTTAACTGTAGCAGAGAAAAAGATTAAAAGCCTGCCAAAGACCACAAATAGTGTTTAATGAGTCCAGCTGCGTCTGGTATATTATTTCAGGTGCTTTTTATGACTACCTGGCACGTTGGCAAACAGAGGATCCTGGCCCTAACAATAGGAGAAATGCACAAAATGAGTGATAAACTAAGTGTAGGCGGGAGAGAGCTAAATAAGAAGCCCGGGAACTGTATTTCATTGTTAGTTAAGAGAGTGCCAACATCATCTTTTTGTTTAAAAAGTTTAAGTGTATGAAACATAACTTTCCAAGTTCTAACAAAAGCCAAATAATCCTTTCCCCAATATGAGATAAATTTCCCATAAATGTCTGGAGTTAAAATGCACAAATGAAACTCATGTTGGCATCTTCTGCTATGACAAAAAAAAAAAAAAAAAAACCTTATTGTGAACAGGGTCTCCAGTGAACACCTGCTATGGTTTATTCTTTTCCATCGGTGGTTACAATTTCACTCATGAAATACCCATTAAAAAGAAAATCAATATCTGAGCTTAACCGCCTGCTTTGTTTTAGTAACTCAAATTATTTTAAAAACTGATTAACATAAAGAACTCACTATTTAGGAAATATAAGTGAATGTTTCACAATGCTATAATTCCTTAAAAAGAAAGAAAAGATATGGTTATCATTTACTTAACAATTCATTCATCCACTTAATAAAAATAAATGAAAGAACTAATAAAAACATGTACATTTTTACCTCGCAAAGTCTAATTTCTTCCTTGCATTAATATAAAATATAAATGCAAACTAAAATGAATATACATAAAAACATTCTACTGTCAAAAACAGATATTATTACTTCTAAGTATGTCTGCTTATACCTAAGAGATAACTTGCAAGCTCTCCATAAACACACACACACACACACACCTGCTTCCTACTCACTTTATTTCTTTTTCCTTCAATTAGTCTCTAGCAGTCAGAGCATTTGTGTGAGTGTAGTTTAATCTGAACATAATTGAATAGCAAGTTTCTATTTTCTAACCTAAACAAACTCACCTTAAAATGCATAGAATTTGGATTCTATTTAACAGAAAAGTTAAATAAGGACAACAAAATGTGACATTGCATTTCTATTCACTGATACACTGTTTAATATGATTCCCTGTACTTTCTAGACCTTACCAAGGCATAGAAGCACAGACAACAATCTACTGAAAATATTAACAGAAGGATTCCCAAGCCTGCACCTCAACCAGTAGCATGAGGTTTCTAGGCCCTTGTCCTGGCTGCTTGCATTTGCATCTTTATAGATTATATGGAGATATAGATCCTTTCATCTCTCAAAAAGCTGTCTAGTTCTAGCCACAACTTACATGGTTTTACTATATGGGCTGCCTCATGTATTCGAGCAGAATTTTTCTCTCATAAGATCTAAATGAGAGCACATCTACCTCCTCCCCAGGGAATAATCCAAGAGAAAGGAGGTTCTTAATAAAACAATTAATTGTGATAAATTTCTGATTTTTGCTCCTTCGTCCAGGGCTATTTCCATGGCAACATCCTCTCATCCTATTGTTGGATTGTTCTTCATTCGCACAGCAGGTTAAGCCCAGGGCAGCCAGGGCAGGCCGATGGTCAGCCTTTATTTTCTCTGGCCCTTCAACAAAGGTTAGTTGAGGTCACCAGAAGCCAAAGGGTAATTACTTTTTCTCCACAGGGTTAAAGGTACACAGATTGCTATTGGGACAACTATATGGATGACCTTCAGCTCCTAATGTTCAATCTTCTTTTCTTTCATCACAGTGAATAAGTATGATATAACAGTGGCAATGCAACCCCACTGTAATTTCTATACCGTAATTCAGAATAGAAAGCCAAATGTCTTTTTATTTTAGAAAGCTACTATGTATTAGCATAATATACTCTTGGAATCAATTGGAAAACCCAATGTATAAAAGGTTTCCTATCTCTGAAATAGGAAAAAAAAAAAAAAAAACAAACCATGGCAGAAAATTACAGCCATTTAGTGGTGTCCTTATTCAGTTAATCTGATATTCATAATTTCCCAGGCTTCAGTCATTTTCCTGACAGTGTGTTCTTTAAGAATGAGAAGAAAATAGAAGCTTTCCTGGCTCCATGAGCACCTGGGGCTCTATTTTTTTCCCCGTTCAAACACAAATTGTGGCCTTGTCTCTCTGAACTGATTAAGAGTTAAGTCAGATTAAAATTAGTTTTTTCCCTTTGCTTCTCTGTTCTCAAAGAAAGACAATAGTTTAGGGCAGAGGGGATCTTTTGAAACGGAATACTTAAAACATTTTTTCCCACTCAATTTGAAGAGCCATATGGAGATTTCAGTGCTTTAATTTAATCTGGAATTTTTTAAAAGTAATCATTATAGGCTCCAAAAACAGAGCCAGCCACCAGCCCTATGGATGTATTTGCTATTGCTCTACCTGGACATCATGGCTTTGCTGATGGTTTACCTCAACAGATGCACTGAAGGAAGTATGAGCCCCTTCCTGAGGGAGGGACCAAGATGATTAGAAAGAGCCACATGAACCTAGCCAGCACGGCTCAGTGGTTGAGCATCGACATATGAACCAGAAGGTCACTGTTCAATTCCAGGTCGGGGCATATGCCTGGGGTGCGGGCTTGATCCCCAGTGTGGGGCATGCAGAAGGCAGCTGCTCAATGATTCTCTCTCATCATTGATATTTCTATCTCTCTCTCCCTCTCCCTTCCTCTCTGAAATCAATAATATATACATATATACATTTTTTTTAAAAAAAGGAAGAGCCATGTGACCCATTCTGCAGCTTTAGCCAGAGGGAACCATCCCCCTGAGTCTCATCATCTTTGCCTAAGAGGTTGCCTTGAATAAAGGAGGATAAGGAAAACTGAAGGAGACCACTCATCCTAACCCTAAGAGATGGAGACATTGTTTCTGCCCATTTTTCAGATTCACCCATGTATGATCTGAGAGCAACCGGACTCTTTGTTTTCCTCCAGTCCTGTCTCCCTTGATCACTCTGACCTCCCTGTCTCTCCAGCCCTTCCCTCACACTCCTCCTTTGAAGTCATCCTTCTGCTTGTGAACTCACTGGGGACTCTCCAGATCCACCTCCCAAAGCTACCACTCCAGGTGTCTTTATCCCTTGGTCCCTCCATTTGGCTTGAACTTAATGGCTCAGTCTTCCCTGATAAGCTACTGGGACTTAGTCAAGCAGTCTGTAGCCTCATGTGCGTGAATTCACCCTCCCTGGGCTTAATGCCATCCCCTCTAAATGCCAATCCTCTCTTCCTATTTCTGCTTCTTTTAAAAATTGTTTTAAAATTTAGTTCCTTCAGGAATCACCCCATATTTTAACCTCTGCTGAATTTAAATAAATTAAATAAATACATTTAATGGAATATAAATTCCATATTGTATATCTATTGTATATAACATATACATACATAAATGTACAATGGAGTGTAGAAAATAAATCTAAATATCTAACTCATTAAATAGCAACTTTAAAAACCCAAAGCCTTAAATTACTCCCATATACAAATTCTGGGGCCTCTTACAGCACTATTGTTTCACATAAGACAATTTATTACATAGTGTCATCAGTATTTTTAAAATATTTTTATTGATTTCAGAGAGGAAGGGAAATAGAGATAGAAACATCAATAATGAGAGAGAATCATTGATCAGCTGCCTCCTGCATGCCCCACACTGGGGAATGAGCCCGAAACCTGAGCATGTGCCCTGACCAGGAATAGAACCGAGACTTTCTGGTTCATGGGTCGATGCTCAACCACTGAATCACACCAGCTGGGCTCATCAGTATTTTCTTTTTTGGCAAGTCCTATTTTATTCACGTTATTTTCTATTGTCCTTTCTACATCTCTACAAAATTCTCAGGGCTGTCATTCTTGAGAGAGAAACATTTTGGTATTATATCACAAAATCCCAAGATAATCTCTTTCCTGTTCTCAATGACCATGAACTAAAATGTGCTAACTGATAATTAAGGAAATAACAAAAAGTAAAACAAAATATAACCACCCCCAGGGATATTTTGTTTAAGAAGGGATTTCTGAAGCCTTCAAGACCCAGAGAGCACAATATTTGGAAAAGGAGATAAGAAACCTAAGGAGGCATGTATCAGAGTCTGGCATGTGACCTGGCTGCATATACCCAGGTGAGGGAAAGATCTATCACTGTCCACAGCTGGTGCACAGCAATGCCCTCACTAGTAAAAGAAATTGCCCTTTTCTCAACTACAGACTATAGCCAAAACGACCAATTGCCTTCTCTGATCAGGGCTCCCTAACCAGAATTTAATGAAGGCAAAGCTGTCAATTCCTAAAGCTGGCTCTAGGCTGGTTATCTGGGGCTTAAGGCAGTGTCAAGAAGAGTCTTGGGTTCACACAAGGTAAATCTTAGGAAAACGATCCTTTTCCTTTCTGCATAATTTCTCCCTTTTCTGATTCCCTCCCTATCATCCCCACATGCCCCAGCTCCCCAGACTTCCATCTCACATGGGGGTTTTTATCATCAACAGACCATATTTTCCTCAGATCTGTTAAGAAAGGTACCTAGATGAAATAGATGTAAACAATGCATCTCTAACAAAGGCATTTCAGGCATTTTGGATTTTGGTGAGGGAGATATTCAGAAGTATCACCTTCCCAGATCCTGCCAGATCACCCTTTGAGTGCTCTCTGGGCCAGTGACACATTGAAAGCAAAGTACCTGAGATGTAGTAGGTAGAAGCTTCAGGCAACCAACAGGTCACACACTCATTCATTCCAAAATGGACATGAACACTCTTCCTCTTTAGGCCAGAAATTCAAGTATTTGCCCTTGGCTTCTTACTATTTCTTTAAATTTCTCTTATTTTTCCTTGAAATACAGAACCATTGGGTTCTCTGTCCCAGAGTAGGCTTCTCTTTTTGCCATTTTGTAGAGAAAGAGTTACTAAAAGGTTCAACATAGAATTTTCACAATCACAATAGATTCTTCCTCACACACCAGAAATAGATATGACTTGTCATCTCTTCTAATTGGTGTCTTTACATGCGGGCTGTAAGGGTGTATGGAACCTGCAGCAGAAACTTCTCCAGCAGTTGTTGAGTAGGTACAGAGTGGCGGGGAAGTGCCATGGTCCACAGCACCAGGCCTCGGTGCCAAATGAGTGGTCAGTGCTCAGGGTTCCAGCATTGACCGCCTGGCATCTCAGGGTGACATGGTATTCCAAAGCTCTGCCAGGCCTGACATAAACTGGGATCTGGGAAGAAGACTGTCACAGTGCTGCTTGAATTTTAGCACACTTAAGAAACAGATTTCCAGATCTCACTTCCCGAGAAGCTGACTCAGTAGGCCCCATGTCTGCATCAGGTGATGATGCCGCTTCCCAGCTACGGACCCCACGTGGAGTAGTATGCACTGTGGTTGATTTCGTTTGTCTGGGTTTCATGCATCGCACCTCCAAAATGGACCACCATTGCATTGGTAAAAGGGTTTCTGGCCTGTTCAGAAATGCTTGTGATTTCTGGACACTGCTCTTTCACTTTTCTGCCTCTCTATTCTAGCTTTCACTTCATTTTGACATAGCCCTTTCGTTTAAATAGATTATATGGGCCCTTAAGAATAGCGCTTTTCATATTTTTATTCAACCACAAGGCAACTCCTGTTTCCTGCCGAGACAGGAAAATATTCTTGGTCTTCACCAATCTTCTGTATCCCGAGAACCCCTTTCCACCAATTCCAAATCCTCTCTATCAACCCTTAGGTGATCCTTTCTCTTCTTAATGAGGAATCTCCAGATGAGCTAAGAGATTGCCAAAACATAGCAGGAGACATCATCCCTTTCCCAGGAAGTTTGAACTGTTGGGTGGTAACTTGGTATAGTGGTGAATCAGTGCATGGGCCCCAGTGCCAGATGGACAGGTTTGGTTCAGGTCCCAACTCTGCCTTTAATTAGCTGTGACCCAGACAAATAATTTAGCTTTTCTTAGCCTGTGTTTGCTTTTCTACAAAGTGGGAATAATGATACTAATATACTATATGTCATGGGGTTATGACAATATTTGAATAATATCATGTATATGAAGAGTTTAGGCCCGGTACCTGGGACACAGTAGGACCTGAATAATTGGTAGCTATTATTTGTATAAAGCCCACATTATGAACAGATGGTATCAGCTTTAACAGTCCAGCTCAGCAGCTTTCTTGTTAGGTAATTTTAGGCAAACTAATATATCTTTGAGACTCAGCTCTTCATTTTTAAATGGGGATAATTCATCCACCCTCCAGGATTGCTTATGAGGCTTAAATTTTCTAGCACTGTTCCAGAAGATAACCAATGACTACTACAAACAGTAGTAGTATTTAACATGTTTTCCTTCACCCGGTTAAGGTCAGAATATAAGTTCCGCCTTTGACTTTGAACACCAGGCTCTGAACAGCTCCCTTGACGAGTTTCCTACAGCTTTCAGCCTCCAATTAAAGTAACACCACCACTTAATTCCTGTGTTCATGGGAGCCTAGCCAAGTCATTTCCATGGGTGGTTCCAGATTTTGGGATTTCACACACCAGTAAACTTATATGTGTATTTTTTGTTTTTTTATCATGGGGCTTAAAATGGAGAACTGACATTTTTCCCAGCAAAGAGGTTTTTATTTTTGTTTTAAATACCATTTATGAGAACTGTAGTTTCATGAAAGAAAAGACATTTTGTCATTAAGGAATAAAAACACAAATCAAGAAAAAAAAAAGTCCACCTTACACACACACACACACACACACACACACACACACACACACACAGTGTTGTCTTTTTATTTTACCATTAATAGGGAATACGTTACCATGGAATGCCAAGGGATCCACAAACTCCACAAATGTGAGTGGGATCCCCTGACCTACATTATCTTGGAGCTGGCCTCACCTGCACTCCAGACGTTTTCCTTACTGTTCCATAGCATAGGTAAGCGGGACAGGGACGTGCTTCTTCCGGGTCCGACACCCCTTGACCATCTGCCCTCCAGAGCCTCTAAGGAGCGGAAGGGTTGAAGCCTCTCTTCTCTGTAGTTGTGCAGCGTCCCCACATCCTCTCTGAGGTTGACTCCCCTGTCTAACCAGGTGCATGCTGCTCTTTTATTGTTTCCAAACAGTTCCCATGCCTCCCAACAAGTCTCACATCTGCTCGTTAAGCATTTTGCAGAGAGATGCTCATTTATATGCAGGCTGTTGTCCATATTATTATTCCCTTTCATGATATATAACTTGAGGTCCTAGGAGGTCAAGAGGTTTTCCACAGGGACCCAGAAATGAGTCCCTCACTATTTCTGATCTGAGTCCCAGGACAGGGTAAAGACAATAAGAAATGGATGTCTAGTAGGCAACAGTGAGGCTGCATGAGCAGAACTTTTGTCCAGTGTCACCAGCTGATACTATTTTGTTCCGTTCAATCGATGGGCACTTACTGAATCCTTGTTAGATACTGTGCTAGGCCTAGAATACAAGTATGAAGAAATGTAAACTCTACCCTCAAGGCAGCGGTGTATAATTTATTTCTTCCAATGGCCCAGGGAGAACCTTGTGTAATTTTCATTCAATATGCCAAAGACCCAGACTGGCAGGTGTGATCTAAGAGCCTCAGGTAGACCAGAAAAGGCAGTCACAGCGAGTAGACTCAGCATGAAGGGCTCTCAGGAAATTTCTGTGGTGTTAATCTATGTGTAAGGACAGATTTTACAAAGTTTTTTTCTGAAGGGCTCTTTCTTCTCCCTGAAGACACATGATTTCCCCCCTTAAAGATATCTGAAAGATTCTGGCAGAGTTTTCTTCATGTTAATATTTTCATCAAAAGCAAATCCTACCGACTGAATAAACAGAGGACAGTTGGAGGAAGTAGAAAGACACTAACCTGGGGTCATGTAAACAAGTTCTACACTTGGCCCTGCCACCAAGCAAATTAATGCCTTGTGCAAATCAGTGTACTTCTCCAGACCTCAGTTTCCTCATCTGAAAAATGAGTCCAATGAACAAACTATACTAGTAACATCTGCTTGTTAATGAGTTCATTGAACAAACTATACTAGTAACATTTGCCTCACTGTTGCCTACTAGACATACAAACATATAGCACTTACTGTGTGCAGATTCTCAGGGCTCTGCACATATTACCTTACTTAATCCCCACAACTCTATGAGATAGAGGAGACAAGAGCAGATAGAGCATTTTAGTCCCTACTTTACAGATGAGGAAACTGAGGCACAGAGAGATTTTTTTTTAAAATAGTCTTGCTCAAAGTCATGTAACGACTAAGTAGCAGAGATGGCATTTAGACACAATCTATTTCTAACATCTCTTGATCACAATTATGAGCTGCTTTTCAACAACTGAGAATTAGATGGTACTAAAGTCCCTTTTATTGTTTAACTCCTGTTGATCTATGAGTTTAAGATGGCCTCCAAAGGCTCTGATTCTATATTTTAGACCAGTGGAGCAAAGAGCTTCTAAAAAACAATTCATAATCTAAGAATCAAAACTTGCGGCTCATAATACATTTGGAATAAAAATGTTCTAAGTACTTTCACAGATACGGTCACTTTAGGGCTTAATTAGGTATTGCTTACTTAGGGAAGGTACAAGCACCATCCACCAGACCTGAGAAGGAAGCCCAGAGAGGCTGGACTTAACTAAGGCACTCAGTAAAACCAAGGGATGAGTCTTATTCTCAACCAAGACTGGAGCCTTCGGGCTGGTGTCCTGGGCCCAGCCAAGCTGAGCCACCCATTTCCTCCAGGACTTCCTCTTGGCTTCAGAGAGACCCACTGAGTTCTGAATAACGACCGACCAAGAAAGAAGCCCTTCCCTCGGAGGCTCTGCTCTGTGTCCCTCCAGTGCTGGGACCCTCACAGGGACACCAAGATATCTGGCTCTGCAATTGGGGTGGGGGGGGGAGGGTGGTCAGCTCACACAACCCTACACAATTCAGATGCATAGGGTCACTGCAGAATGAGCTGCTCTGGCCTTAAACTTCATTCCAGGCCTTTTAAAGAGCTGGCTGATCTCACAGCCTCTGCCAACTCTGCTCCTCCTTCCTCCAGGTCTACAAGGCAGCTAGCTTCTGCCCTCACCCAAAGGAAACTGCACACTCAAACAAAACATGTGACTTCCTGGTTTAAAAAGCAGCTGCTTGTTCCCTTAACCCCACCTGGTGCTTTCCCAGCACTGAGCTTCTGATCACATATGCCAGTCCCCGGGAATATGCGTCCCACCATCCTGCCTTCAGATCCAGATATGCGCCCCACCATCCTGCCTTCAGATCCAGCCCAGGTTTGCAGACTTACCTCAGACGTCACCTCTTCCAGGAAGCCTCTCCTGGTCCTTCCAGTCAGACATGATCTATTTTCCTTTGACGGCCCACAGTACTCGCACCTTTCTTATCACACACTCAACTTCTGCTTTTTCTATTGCAGTTGGGCTTTCACTTTCTTATCTCCCTCGCACTCTGGCTGCTTTTGACTTCTTGGGAATGCCAGGAGCAGTGCCTCGCACTGATAAATATCTGCTTGACCTTAAATTAATCTTCTCTCACTCCAGTGAAGGGTTTACTCTGCAAAAATATAGGGCAAAGAAAAGGGATCATTAGACTTTAACATCTTTCCCAAATTTCACCAATTGATTTTTTTTTTATCAATTCCTGACTGACAGAGCTCAGCCCCAGAAGTGAGAACATCCTTTTAGTGACTGCCATGTAGCCTGTCTCCAAAGAGGTTTCTGAGTGTGAACATGTCAGTCTAAGACTCTGTTAATTGGACCTGCAGCTGCTCTAGGTCCACAAGGCACAGCTGCTGTGTTACCCCAGAAATGGAGAGCTGGGGATGATGTAGGCAAAGGAGACGGGATCAGGAAAATGTCCTCGCTCTTTCAGGGCACTCAATTTTCACTTAAACTCATTGTCCTTACAGAGGGAGGAGGTGGGACCAAGGAAAGGTTCGCTGATGCGTTTCGGTCTCCTTTTCCTCTCCCACACTTCATAGTTACAATGTATTAGAGAAGGGGGACTGTTATTTGGAATGTTGACATTTGCAAAGAGTTTAAGTTTAAATTATTCTGGTGGGGGAAAAATAAAAAACCAATCCTTTCTCCTAAAGACAGTAAAACCGGCCAGAATACAAATGCTCCCCAACACTTTCAAGAGTCTCTTTTTACAAATAACCATGTATGCTATTCTATACAGTAGTTCAAAACACCACGACTAGTATTTGACTGGTTATCAGCTCACGAACACGTGGATCTGGAGAACCGGAACCAGTGCTTTGGGGATTAGGTTTGGAGGAAAAGAGAGTCTCCCAGGTCTGTCTCCCTGCCCACATCAAGGCGAACCCAGAGCACCTCTGGGACTTAGACACCATCCACCAGAAAGTGGGTGAGTGTCTATTGTTCGCTTGATCAAATCAGGTGCTTGGAAAAAAGTTGAGAAAAAAGGCAAAATGGGCCCTCCTTCTTCCTCACAGAGTAGTGTTTCTTCATTCTTTTTTTCTTTATCACTCCTCTAAGAAGTCTTTTAAAACTTTTTTCCTGATTGCTCCTTCTTGACAATGTCATGCCACAGATATACTGCATAGCTGTGTACTGTGACTCTTGGATGCCACAAGCCATTGTCATACCTCAGAATTTTGTGTCCCTCAAACGCTGATCCCACCCCTACCGCCCGGGGGTGGGGGGAGGGGGTTGACACCGTTCCCTTGAGAAGGTATGTCACAGACCTGCCCTGTGGGTTGAGAAGCAACTGGACATTTCCTGGGAACCACCCCTGGGCTGCCTTTTCCTCTCACGCTTCCCTCAGACTCAGTATGATCCTTGCAGACACAGAGCTAGAAGTCCAAGGGGACTGGGCAACTGCTCTATGGAACCCCTAGATGACCGGGCGCCTGCTCTGTGGAATGCCATGGCAATGTGAGGGCATCAAGGCAGAGAGACTAACACCAAGTCCAGAGAAATGGCATGTTTCAGTAAAACCCTAGGTTCCACAGTAGCAAGTGTTGTGCTAACAAACACAAGACATGAATTAATGGGTAAAACTCTGGCATAAATTTATCCAAAGAATAGCATTACAGATTTCAGAAACTGGTTATTCCATTGCCCCTTTTATCAGCAAAAGGTTATTAAATTGTTTTTTTTCTTCCATCTAATTCATTTTTCCAATATTACAATTAACTTGAAAAATACACCTCAACTTCTGCACCTTCCCTTTTGCCTGAACACTTTATAGGCACATCTTAATGATTCCAGTAATTAGCTCACTTTAGGCCAAAAAGAAGAAGGCTAATAATACATTAACATTTCCATTATCAATCAGAAAACTGCTGGTCAGCTCTTTAAATGATATATTGTTCAGGACATTAAATTCTTGAACTCAGCAAAAATGTATAAATACTTTTACTCCTGAAATTATGGTTTAAGAGAGACACATGGCAAGGTAAATGGGAAGTGAAGATAATCAATTTAGACTGGTCTAAATGGAAGAAAAATGGATTGCTATTTTTTCCTTTATCTAATATAGTAATTGAGTGCCCATGGTACCCATTTTGATACCCATCTGATACCCATTTTGGTATTAAAGAAGTAACAATGAGTAACCAATCAAAAACTTCTCAGCCTTGGCTTTGTGCTAGTGGTTAAGCATCTGTTCTACACACGCCACCTTGGGGGAGAGCCAGTGGATATTTATCAACTGATATCACTAAAACGGGGTTATTCTCCTCTCACCTGTGCAACAGAGGCCTGATTTTCCTGTTTGAAATTCATGCCAACTCTGTACCAGTCACTGCAGATTCCACAGGTTTATTAACCTCCTAAACATTCCTAACTGCCAGCATTGTGAGATCTCAACAGTGCTTCCAGGAGAATCTCCTCCCTAATGCTAGCTTTCTTCACAAAATAGAACAAAAAAAATGTTTTTGCAAACTAAGGCCTGTGGGCTAACTCCAGTCACCCACTTTCGCTTCCCTATTGTCTATGGCTGTTTTCCCTACAAAAGCAGGGCTGAGTAGTTAAAACACAAACTGGTTGACTTGCAAAACCAAATATAATTACTGTCTAGCCCTTTACAGGAAAAGTTTATTTAACTCCATTTTGTGACATGGATTTTTTAAAATAAAAATGAGGGGGGGAGATTAAAACCTTTTTCTTCTATAGTTTAGAATTCAGATTTTAGGATTAATTTTAGAGCAGAATAATATATAATTGTTTTTCTACTCCTGGGAAGAAATGAAATTTGGAAATATAAACCCAGAAACGTAATAAAAACATTATTGGTAATGATATGAGTTGTATATCAGCCATCTGTTATTTTTATTGAAAAGCAATATTAAGTTTTCTCTTTGAACAATAACCATATAAGCCCATTATAGAATAGACTGGCATTTTCCTAAAGCATAGATGTTCTCTTAAGCAAGGAAGCATGTTTGAGAAATGGACATAAAGACTTTTTTATACCTGTATATAAATTTAACAGTAATATTCCAAATGATTTCTTAAAGAATGTCAAGGCAAAAATATAGTGCAATTAATGTTATATTGTTGCTGAATGTGATATTATTTAAGGAGAATCAGAGATCTGAGAACATGAATATAGCAGTCAGTGGTTGCACTCACCAGTACAATAGTATGTTTACATCTAAATTTTTTTAAGCAATATATACATTTAACCTGCTAATCTTTATTAAATACCTACTATTAAATATATTAAGTATATTAAATATCTACTAAGTAGCACTAAGACATTCCTCTGTTCTCAGAGAACTTAAAATATAACAGAGATGCTAAGATTTGCAAACATATTCCCTAAATGCTATTTCACATACTTTTTAAAATTTCAACATATTGAACAAAGCTAAAAAAGCTTTATGCCTGAGTTATCAATTACATTATCATAACTTTAACTTATAAAAAATGCCAACTGCATGTGCCCTTAAAAAATTTATCTTTCCTTCCCAGGTGCTATAATGACTAAAATTCTACTATAGTGTAGAAATTCACTTCCTATGCATATTTAGGTACTGGCCTTTTTAAATATAAAAATTGTGCAACCAATTATTACAATAGATTACTTTTATATTTTCTGGTAACCTCACCTAAAATGGAATTGCCTATAGATGATTTAACATGTTGTCATGTTATTTACCAGATCACTTACCACTCTGAGAAATAGGACTCCAGCTCCAGCTTTATGTGAGAGATCATGAAAGAGACAACATACAGAAAGTGGGGGTGGGAGGGGGGAACCCAGTAAAATAAGCTTAACGCCTCACAATTTATCAAGACTCGGTGTGTGTAAGGAGTTAATGTTTCCAAGAAAATCAAGAGTCAGAAGCAGAGAGAAAGGTGATCTTCTCAGTTACCCCCACTCTCCTAAAAATCAATCAGAATCAATAGTCGTATCGAAGTGGGATGATGGTGATAAAGGGATAGAGAAAAAAGAGAGATTTCCCATAAATTGTACGTTATTGATGACTGACCACACAGAGGCTAATATCCACAACAGGAATAAGCATTTATAAATTCATGCATTAAAGCTCTGGTCTGCTCTAATGCAAAAATAACCCTTTGCTAACTTAAGATTTTTAAGCCAAAAGCATAATGCAAGGTACTAAAATCAAAATATAGTTATAGGGAATTCAAATGCCTTAGTATTCATTAATAGGTATTAAAAACTATAATAAAGTAGAAGACTTCAATGAACGTATTTTAACTGACATTGAGTATAAATATGACTTGATTAAATGACTGTTAATTGCCTGTCCAGCTATAGCTAATAAGTCTCCTCCAAATCTTAGCAATACATGTTATTTGCTTTCTGTTTATTTGTTGTATTTATGAATATTTGATTATAACATATAATTATCTTGCTGGGATTGTTTCTCTTTTTTTTTTTTTTACTGTCGTTGTGTCCATGTGTTTAGCTCTATGAAATTTTGTCACATGTAAAGAGTGATGTAACTATCACCACAATCAAGATACAGAACCACCAAGTGTTCTCTGTCCACCCTTCATAGTCACAACCTGTCCCTAACACCTGGAAACCACTGATCTTGTCTCCATCTCTATAATGTTGTCATTTTCAAACTTATATAAATGGAGTCAAACAGGAGATATCTGTTTTTATATTTTAATATATTTATAATATATTAAAACAGATATTCTGTTTTAATCTTTTGTGAAGATTCAACTATTTTTAAAGTATATATATATATGATCACATACATATATTTACTTGGTATAATATTGCTTCGGAATTTATAGAAGTGTTGTAAGTTCAATTTGAGTTTATGTATAAGACATTAGAGACAGCCCTGGGGATAAAATTGCCAGTGTGGACAGAAGGATGAATCATTCACCAACAGACAGCAGAGCTCTGTGCTTTTTTTTTTTTTTTTTAATCAGGGAAGAGCCTGCAACAGAGGTACATGCCCTTGACAGGAATTGAACCCCAGGACCCTTTGGTCCACAGGCTGACGCTCTATCCACGGAGCCAAATCAGCTAGGGCGGAGCTCTGTGATTTAAAAATGGCTCATGTACTGGGTGGGTAGCTCTGTTGGTTAGAGCATCACCCTGATACACCAAGGTTGCGGGTTTCACCCTCGTCAGGGCACATACAAGAAACAACCAATGAACACACAAATAAGTGGAACAACAACTTGATGTCTCTCTCCCTCTCTCTCTGTCCTTTCCTCTCTCCGTCTAAAATCAATCAATCAATAAAAATGACTCAGTAGCTCTGAGAAATTGAATTTTATAATGAAGCTCAAAAGCACCTACTCTCAGAGTATCCGGAGCAAACCTCCACAGCCTACAGCGCTGTCTTTGGGAGGTATCATTGGAGAAAGGCAGCTTTGCTTCCCAAGTGCAGTGTCCACCTGCCTTCACTCGGATTTTCTAGCAACAGAGAAGCCCCACGAGTGATTTTGTGAGAGAAGGTGAAGATAAAGAGCTAATGACTTCTAACCTGGCCATAAATTAACCTGTTTTTTAACAAATCTGAAGAAAGAGGTGCTCAGCAGGACTAATGAACACACACATCTAAAAATAGCTCCTCATTTAATTAATGGACCACTACACAGTCACTCTAATTAAAGCCGCTGGCCAGCCTGAGGACAATCAGTTCCGTGTTTTTCACCTTAAAACTTTCACTGGAACACTGAAATCATTTGAATTTTGTGTGAAAATAGAAGGTAGGCGGCTGAAGAGAAGGGTGCCAGAGGGGGAATTAATTTCATTTTAAGCAAGAAAGAGTCAGTAGACTGAAAGTCAA
Organism: Eptesicus fuscus; assembly: GCF_027574615.1. NCBI lineage: Eukaryota > Metazoa > Chordata > Mammalia > Chiroptera > Vespertilionidae > Eptesicus > Eptesicus fuscus. The sequence goes on along the minus strand of NC_072488.1, from coordinate 31,534,797 downwards.
GCTGTGCAGAAGGTTAGGGTGATAAAGGGAGCCAGAGTGGCAAAAAGCTGATGTCCATTTTTAAGCAATTCCCTCAGATGGTCTTTGAAGGGGGAAGGAGCCAGCTGACACAGGAAGTATCCACCTCCGCCTTTGAGAGCAGTCCTACTTGGAGGAAGAATAGGTAGCTTTTCAGAGTGGATGGATTTCAAGACTCGATTCTAAATGATAATAGTCAACATTTGTTGGGTGCTTATTTTGTGCCAGGAATTGCATTAACTGTGCTTATGCATATTACCTAGTGTAATACAACAAACCATTACACAGATGATAAAACTGAGGCTTTAAAAGTTATGTTCCTTGCTGAAGGTCCGGAGCAAGTCAGTGGAGGAGCCAGGAAATAGACATAAGCCAATTGAGACACTGTGCTGCCTTACTGAATAGGAACAATATCTACTTCCAGATCTCCTGTGACAATTCAAGAAGGGCCTGACCCCTACTAGGTGCTCAATAAATGTTCCCAAAAAATCTCCTCCACTGGCCTATGTTAAACCCTAAAGAAGTCTGCCAATGAAATTTGTTCCCTTTAGAGTAGACTTTGTGTCTCTAATAGCACTCCGAAAAACAAACAAAATACAAGCAGTATATATTATATGCATACAATGTTTCTGAAAACTCCTACCAAATTTGAAAAAGGAAAGGTGGAACAAGAGACTTCTGTGCTCTAAGAAAACTGAAATATTAGGAAATACACATACCTCTTATAGACCTGGTCTTTGATGGTATCTTTTCTACATTTGACACAGTCTCTTTAAGTTTCCAGCTTAAATCCCAATGCGTGGCTAAATAAACCTAACAAGTGTTGCACTGAATGACTTAAACCTTTATAACATAAACAGTAGCTCTTTATTGTTTCCACTCATTTCTATAACATTTTAAATTGAAGAAGTAACAGACACATATTCATCTATCACCCAAATACTGAAAAGACAGTAATACTCCCAAATCTAAATTGGCAGTGCATCAGCTTAAAATGTTTGTTCATCATCTTAATTCCACAGGAAAAAATATGCAGTTCATGTATATTGATATTTAATATACAGTGAACGTGGGAGAGTCATGTATTTCATTAAGCCATGCTACCAATTGCTACCTCTGGGATTTACATTTGTTAGGTTACAAAAGCAAATGACTATAGATTCCAAGCAAAAATGCAAATAATAAGGCAGGTCAGGTATAAGGCTTTAGGGATGGGTGGAGACTGTGGCAAACTTGGGCAGCACCTACCTCTCTGAAGAGGACAGCTGATGATTGCCAGTAGGAAGGGTAGGTACAAAGATGCGTACCATTTTCTGGATTTTATGTGAAATTTCTTGATTGTTAAAACTTAGTAACTAATAATTTAAAATAATTAAAACCTGTGCCTGCCAAAGAAAATACTTCTGAGGCCAGATCCAACTTGTAGACCAGGAACCTACATCCTCTAGTTGAAAGGCACCTAAGGATAAATTTTGATTGGCTGAAAAGGAAGAAAAGGTGGGCAGAGGGGATGGTGCCAGGGACCTGGAGTGACTATGAGCCCTCCCGCGACCTCACATCAGAGCATCCCAAAAACAGGCAGAGAAGGCAGAAGAAATAAAAGGTGAAAAGACAAAAGAAAGTTTTGTTTCTTCAATGCATAGTGCTAGCGACAGCTGGGAATGTAGAAAGAAAAATGTAGATGGAAAAGGCTAAAGATGTCTGTGAGCACGTTCAATATGGTGAGGAACAAGTTGGAGGAGTAAGAGGAAGCACTTCCATTTCGCCTGAGGATGAGCTGATGACAACCACAGCAGTCGATGTTTCTGGGCAGCACTGTCTTGCTCCATACTGGGTGCTTTATTGGGATTATGACACATTCAATCCTGATAACAAAATCAAGTAAATACTAGTCTCCCTACTTTACTGATAAGGAAACTGAGGGCAAGAGACATGAAGTATCTTGCCCAAGATCATAAAACTGTCAAATGGCAGACAAGGCATTGAACCCAGGACTTGTCTGACTTCAGAGTCTGAGCTCTTAACCAGTGTCCACTATTGTCTCTCTTGCTGGGCTTGAAATGGGGCCAGAAGATGGAAGAATACAGTCCTTCTGAAATGTTGCAGGTGCTCAACCCTCCAAGAGCTTAAAGTCTAGAGCGAGCTAAGGGAGCACATGTTCTCTTTTCCTGATGGAGGTGAGAGCAATGTACCAACACTCCAGCATTCCACGGGCCCTCCCTCCAGTGCCACTTCTGTGTTGTGTGATCCTGGCCAGTCCACTGGAGAGCCTCTGAAGCTCTCTGGGATTGTTCCTCATCTGTGCAAGGAGAACAATACTGCTTGAATTGCCAAAGAAAGGGGGCCCCAAGAGGATTTCTCAAGTCCATCCCAGTATATTTTCAAAAAAGGCAAACGCCAGCCCAGCATTGCTAAATTCCTTCAGCATCCTTCTGTTACTCTTTAATGCCCCCAAAGAGTTCACTGCAGTGTGCTCCCTACAGATCCCATCTGATTCAAGTGACCATAACCCAGTCAGCAGTCATCTCTGCGTCTGAATTTTAGCTTTGCTTCCTTTTAACCAGAGGAATGGTAGAAAGTTTTACAGAGAGTAATAAAGGCGAGTGAAAAAGACACACATGTAGAATTGGTTTTTAAAAACTTCTTTCTAAAAGTTTTGCTAACATACCAAATCACATCAAAATATCCACTTAGCCACCATTTCTTGAGGTGAGGAAATGAGATTATCTGAGAAAAATCATTCTTAAATCAGCCAAAATTAAAGTCCTCAGTGGTAACCCAGTATAATGACATACCTGAATATCCAAAAGTAGAAGCTTAAATAAATGTATGTTGGTGGTGATTAAGATAAGTAATGCTAACGTTCAATTAATATTAAGATATGTGTCATATTTAATATTCAATGGCACCAGTAGTTTTTGAGAGCTAAATATATTCAGTGTTGAAATTTTAAAACTGACTTTATCCCACTTTTTTCAACAAATGTATTGGGAGGGGAAAAAAGAAGAGAGGAGAAGGGAAGCCTATATATTAAAAGAAACTTTGAGAAACATACAGAGTGCAATGCATACCAATGTCAATTAATTATAATTTTTAAAAATTAAGAGTCAAGGAAATTTAAATGTTGTCTGGATATTTAATGATATTAAGGAATTACTGTTAATTTTTAGTTGGGATAATGACATTGTGCTTATGTTTTTTAAGAAATTTTAATCCTTTAGAGATACATGCTAAAATGTTTATGTATTCAATAATATAACATTCAAGTTTGCTTCAAAATCATCCTGGGACAGAGAAGAAATGTGTGGGAGTGGTTTAGTCATCACAAGGTTGGGTATGGGTTGAGAATTGGTAAAGTGAGGTGATGGTAAGAGGGGGTTCTTTACACTATTCTATCTCTTTTGTATATGTTTGAAATTTTCCATAATCAAAAGGAATAAAAAACTTTTTGTCAGTTAGAGGAGACATTTGAGAGTCGGGAAATTCTTATAAAAAGGGTGCCCACACATTTTATGTAACCTATGAGCTTTTTTTTTAAGTAACTCAGGCAGAGATTCTCCCTTTGGGCAGCCAACCTCCCATGGGTCTGACCTACAGATCTTCCCAGTGGCCTGTTTGTGTATCTCCACTTGAAGGATGATCTGAAGGCAGAGAAACTCATGTCCAAAACAGAATTTATTATTTTCCAACCAAACCTACTCCCTCATTTCTTATCTTAGTATAGCGAACTCTATCCACTCAGCAGCCCAATCTATATGCCTAAGAGCTATTGTTAATTTCGCCCTCTCCCTTACCTTCACATCCACTTAGTTGTCATGTCTAGTCAATTCTAGATCAGAATGGTACATCAACAATAGAATGGCCTAGAGATATAGAACTAAAGGAGGAAACAAAGGCTCTGTTACTCACCTGGCCACATCTAAACAGCCCAAACCAGTGTAGTCAGCTGCAAGGACACAGAACTACAGGGGAGATCAGTAGTGATGATGAGCCTGCCACTTTGAGTGAAGGTACCCCTAACCTCTCGGAAGGCCCTGATACTGTAAGAGCAAGTGGGCCATAACCCCATTCCCACCTACCAGAGAGTTCATGATGAAAATGTGTATCACTCAGAAAGTGATGAAAGTGTGACTCACTCAGAGAGAAAGAAAAAAACAAAAACCTATCCCATAATAGGACTAAATATCAACCTGCAGACTAAAAAATAGAGAATGAAAAATGCTGAGCTACTCTATCGGCAAAAGGAGACATTAACAAAATATAAAAATAGCAAGGAGAGTAACAGTCACAACTCAGTTGCTATCTACAAACAGCATCTGAATCTATGTGGCAATGCTACCCATGATTCATCCCCACAAGTCAAACTTAGAGCCAAATGAGCAAAAGAAAAAAATGCCATTTAACAGGAAAGATGCTTGCAACACATTTAATTTTGCATAAGCAATGTAAATTTCCCAAGGATTTGACCTATAGCATAAAACCGGCCCATATATTGTTCTAATCAATTAGGCTTTCCTACATCAGCACTTTTTCATTACAAACAGCTAAAGCCATCATGTTCTCTAATCCAAAGAAAAAATTCATACAGACTGGGTTATTTCCAATTTTTGTTATTATAGTTCTAGGGGCGGGGGGCAGAGAATAACCTCTAAAATAGAGTTGGAGATCTCTGAAAGTAGAAAGGATGAGTTGTCATTAAATTGCACCCATTTGAAGGGGAGGGATGGCTAGATGCTACTTAGTGTTGGTCTTGGGGCTTGCCAACATTTTGAGATTTTAAAATGTGGATTTCCATATATGAAATATTCATTTAGAATTATCCAAGTCCAAACAAATAAAGCCTTCAATGCCATTCTGATGCTTACATAGATTTACAAAAATTACAAAAGTGTATATTTTATAGCTAGAATAAGCTTAAGTCACCTGTTCCATCCTTTTCAACCTCCCTATAGAAATGCTGCAACCATTTATGGTAGGATCTTTATTAATACTGTTAATCAAGTATTTATTGAGCAGTTACTATGTGCCAGGTGGTATGCAAAGCTCTTTCTATACTTTATCTCATTCAGTCCTCACCAAACCCTATGAGATTGTCACAATCACTAACTCTATTTCATAGATGAAAAGATTGTGGCTACCTATTAATGAATATTCCATTGACTCCTTCTATAAATTCTATAGATATGAGAGTATAACAGTAATGAATACCCCAAAATAAAATCTTCAGAAAAGTGTTTAGTCCTAAACCTCAATGAAACAACAATTACAAATTTTCACCTCTTAAAGCCTCAGAAAATATCTTCATAAGGATCAAAAGGTCATATCCAAGTATTTTCCTATGAAATTTCAATTCTATCACCCTGGGGCTTATTCAGTATCTCCTTCAGCATTTAGATCACTTCATTGTTTCATTAAACTCTCTAGAATGCAAAGATACAAATTAGACTAATGTATTAAGTGTTTTCTGTGTTCCAGATATCATGCTAGATATTTTATTTAATTTTCACAATATAACTGTGAGGAGGTATCTTTCATATTCTGCAGTTATAAACCCACAGCAAAGATATAAGGGGTTGTGACTAAGAGCAAATCCAGGTTTTCTAATTCCAAGAGGAGGGTACGAAACTAGGACTCCAGTTAATTGGCTTGCAAATGGGGGAGGGGAATATTTTCAACAAAAAGTATATTGAAACAAAGAGTCAAAGGGTGGATAGTTTACGGAAGGTTTTTACAAATTATTTATTCAGTTCCTGGATCTGAATGGCAAGTCATAGAATGTTGTCATGATCCCCAAGCTTCTTTTCAAAATTTCAACATAGATCACATGAGAAGCGAATTCTAAAAGTTGACAGTCCAATGCTCTCGCTTTCAGCAACATGGCGTCATCTTCTCCTCATATTTCTATTCAGGTTGTATTAGGAGAAATTTAAAAAAGGTGCCTCAAATTTAAGCGAAGAAAGGGGGAAATGAGAAATCACACCAACAGGAACACTCATGATTCCATTGATTGCTTTTTAATCTGTGACTGTGCCCAATACTATTATCATGAATTTATAATTCAACCATAAAGTCAATAATGCTAAATGACCTACACTGTTGACATTTTGCAAGAACTAAATTTAGCATTCTGCTATTCTAACAGTAGTAGCAGCAACCACTCGGAAATGTATAGTACGAATGTATTCACTAGTGTCTTCTCGTTCTGAATCTCCAGAATTGATCTCCCAGTTTCAAAAAGTATCCTTGAACCCCAAATACCAGGTGAACCATACAATGTAGATCAATAGATTTTTCAAGTGCAATAATTGTTTCTCCCTGGGAGATTCCCATTAGTCCCAGAAGGAAAAATACTTTGATTGACCTCGAGGAACACAGCAGATGTGGATAAGCTGTGTGTGCTGCTGACCTTATCAGAAGAAAGCCAGGCCTTGAAAATCACAGGGGAACACCCTGGGCATGTGCATGTTGGCTGTGGGAAAGAAAACAGCTGGTCAAATGTGTACTCTCTTTAAAAACCAAACAAACCAAAAAATGCAGACCATGAGAGGGGAAAGGAGAAAAAGCAGTGTGTGAATTAACAACACCTCTTTATGTTTAAAAACATTCTCAATGCCGAAACCGGTTTGGCTCAGTGGATGGAGCATCGGTCTTCGGACTGAAGGGTCCCGGGTTCGATTCCGGTCAAGGGCACGTACATTGGTTGTGGGCACATCCCCAGTAGGGGGTGTGCAGGAGGCAGCTGGTCGATGTTTCTCTCTCATCGATGTTTCTGGCTCTCTATCCCTCTCCCTTCCTCTCTGTAAAAAAATCAATAAAATATATTTAAAAAAAAAAAAACATTCTCAAGAAATAGTCATATGAAGGACAAAGAGGAGGTATGTTGTCAGCATCTGGGAATTTTCAACCCACTAATATGAAGATTTTCTAGATAAAATGTTGGTGATCCAGTTGCTTACGCTCCTGGGGACAGAAAAGTTAACTCTGTGACCTTTGAATTCTATATTTCCTGCTCTGTTTAGGGGCTCTATGACCAAATAAGATGGCAGGAAGAAGGTGGAGAATTAGCAAGATTGATTTCTCATAGATAACTATAACCCAAAGAAACAGGTTAAAATTAAGAGGGTGTTGGGAGAGGGAGAGAGGGAGAGAGGAAGGAGGAAAAAAGGAAGGAAGGAAGGAAGGAAGGAAGGAAGGAAGGAAGGAAGGAAGGAAGGAAGGAAGGAAGGAAGGAAGGAAGGAAAGAAGGAAGGAAGGAAGGAAGGAAGAAAGGAAAGGAGGGAAGGAGGAGGAGAGAGGAGGAAGGGAGAGAGGGAGGAAGAAAAGGGAATTTAGGACGCACTCTGGGAAGTCTTGACTTTGGAATGACAAGAGTTTTTAGCTCCATTAAAATCACAACCCAACACCAATGAGGCCAGACATCACTGGGCAGAGGCAATCCTTCGTCCCCTGCCATGAACTGCAAAAAGAAACTGAGTACATTGCTAGCATAGAAGAATCACAAGCGACTGCACCCTGAAATCTCTGAGAAAGCAGCAGGGACAAAGCATAGTGACAAGAGTTCATGAAACAAAATTTTACAATCTCAGGTTAAAATTATTCCAATTGTGCATCAAAACCAATGCACCACTGAACAAATCGCACAGATGCAGGGACATGAACATAAGGCCTCGTTCACATGCCAGGAGAGGACTTAAAGGAAGTGCCTTCTAAGGACCCACAGCAGATGTGAACTCGGGAAATTCAAAATTCCTCAGAACTTGTTTAGAGGCTTCCATTCATTCAACTGGTATTTAAGGCAGGCCTACAATGTGTCAAGCAATATATTAGATTCTTGGAGACACAGTAACAACATAAGACCAGGATCCTTGCTCACAGCTGAGCAGAGGGAAAACACCCTGTCATTTACGCACCACAATGCAGTATAATGGGCACACTATGGTTGAAGGAAAGGGTCAGTGTGATGGAAATGAAGAGGGGGCAAATGGAAAAAGCAAAGGCCAGAAGATGGAACGGGTGATCCTGTAACACTAAGGGAGCTGCAAGGAGTTAAAGCCTGTTAATCTTTTATTTTGGAACATCTCTGAGTAAATCAAGCGTATTTTCCCTAGCAAGCACAGGTCACACCACTCCCTAACCTCTTACCTTGGGTCAGATGAACACATTTATGTTATCTGACTAGCCTCTGGCACCACCTGCATTTGTGCATATGATTGCTGAGCTAGGTCATGACCAAGAGGCATGCTACCTACCTCTGCAGGTCAATTGCAAACATGTGAGGGTGTTTTTCCTTGTCGCTGTAACTGCAGGTGCTCCTGGAAGTTGTGACCCAGGACTAAGGATGCTCCACGGCCTGCAAAGCCTGGGGAAGTTGCTCACAAGGAAGACTTGCCTGTCCCCAAATGCCCCCAGCACCTCCTTTAGACACTCTCGGCCAGATCGTGTCATGCTACACCATTTGCACTTTAAACTTAACATTTACTGTCTGATTTATAATGCTGGCTCGACATGAATTATTAACCTTTCCATATCGCTAACAACAAGAGGACACATACACAAAGAAAATAATTCCACAGAGCTTTATGTGTAATTGATGCTGAGAAAGAGAGAACGCATTTTACTACATGTGCAACGAGGGCAATGTTTTCTTCCCTGAAAGAATAGCAGTGCCTGGTTTCATAATAAAGAGAGTCTTTGTAGATAAGATGTTCTCTTCCCACTATGGTTTCGTACCAGCACCTTATTAGAGAAACGAGAGGTAGAGCTATCCGAAACCGCCTTTGAGGGGGGTAAGCTTTTACATGTGAAACGTCTGGCACCGCCCTCCTTTGGATGGTAGTAAATGCTGTATTGGGGACGAGGAACTACTTCTCGCACACATCGGGAACCAGAATGACGTAATGGAAGTGTTTCTGGTTGACCACGCAGGGCAGAGACCACAATGGGGGTGGTTCAGAGCCCCTGACAATGACACTCACTATTTCTCTGATCTCTCTCCTGGTATGAAACCCAAGAAAAGAAATGATAATTGTAATGCTCTTGGAAGCTTCAAAGAATGTGTAGAAAAGGACAAATGGTGTTTTCCCTGGGATTGAAAGGCCAGTTACTGTACATGACGCTACAGAAAGTGATAAGGGAAAGTCTGCTCCCCAAAGGACAGTCCTGGGAAATGACTGCCCAGGAGTACAGCCTTGGTTGACATGCATGAAGATGGACAATAACCCTGTGGTCAAACCATTATGTCAGGTTTTCAGCAGTCAAATAATTGGGGAAATGAGACAGAGATGAGTCTTTACATATCTGTAACCGTTAAAGAGCTGCAAAGGGGCTCTTTCTTAAGTTGCAAGGGTGGAAGATTCCTACTGAAAGCATCCCCTCACCCCCTTACTGCCAATCTTTTTGGAAACTGAGCCCACTCTTGATGTCCCCACCCTATTATTCCCACTCTTATCCATCTGGCTTCTGTTGCTGGGGGGATTCTCATACCACATTCAGTAGGGAATCATCCCCAGCCAACAACCTCTTCCACGCTCACTGTCCCTGCTGCCTGTTCTCATTATTTATGCAGTATTTATTGCTATACCACTAGATGCAATCATTATTCTAGACCCAGAGGAAAACAGCAGTGAACAAGAGAGGCAAGGCCCAGCCCTCATGGAACATAGGGTCTAATGGGATGGAGGTGAGATAAATAGGTAGTAACTGAACAAAACAAAACAACAACAAAAATGAAGAGTTTATCAACTAGCAAACAATGCCACAGAAAACATCAAATAGGGCATTAGGCTAGACAGTGACAAGGGAGGGGGCTATGGAAGACAAAGGACCTTTTGAGTACTAGGCCAGACCACCAGTGTTCAAATCCTGGCTGTGCCACTAACTAGTTGTGTGAACTGAGGGGAGTTGGGTCACTTTCTTGTGCCCCAATTTCCTTGCCTATGAAATTAATAATAATACATGCCTCTCAGAGTGGTTTTGAGGGTTAAATGAGTTAATAAGTGCTTTCTATAAGTGAATAGAACAGTGCCTGGCATTAAGAGTTTAACTGCTGGTCCACCACTTCTGTAACTATTCTCTTGATTACTTACACTAGAGGCCCAATGCAAGAAATTCGTGCAGCCCTAACCGGTTTGGCTCAGTGGATAGAGCATCGGCCTGCAGACTCAAGGGTCCCAGGTTCAATTCCGGTCAAGGGCATGTACCTTGGTTGCAGGCACATCCCCAGTAAGGGGTGTGCAGGAGGCAGCTGATTGATGTTTCTCTTTCATCAGTGTTTCTAACTCTCTCTCCCTCTCCCTTCCTCTCTGTAAAAAAATCAATAAATTATATTTTTTTAAAAATGAAATTCATGTAAGGAGCTTGGCCCTCACAGCACCAGCTTCATCTGGAAGGTCATCCAGAAGGTTTTCAGCTGTCTGGTCTAATTAGCATATTATACTTTTATTATTATAGATTATTATAGACTAGAGGCCCGGTGCATGAAATTCATGCACAGGGGGCGGGGGTGTGTATCCCTCAGCCTAGCCTGCAACCTCTCCAATCTGGGACCCCTCAAGTGATGTCTGACTGCCTGTTTAGGCCAGATCCCGGTGGAATTGGGCCTAAACAGGCAGTCGGACATCCCTCTCACAATCCAGGACTGCTGGCTCCCAAATGCTCGCCTGCCTGCCTGCCTGATTGCCCCTAACCACTTCTGCCTGCCCGGCTAATCACTCCCTAACCACTCCCCTGCCAGCCTGATCGACGCCTAACTGCTCCCTTGCTGGCCCAATTGCCCCTAACTTCCCTCCCCTGCAGGCCAGGTCACCCCTAATTGCCCTCCCCTGCAGGCCTGGTTGCCCCCAACTGCCCTCCCCTGCTGGCCCAGTAACCCCTAACTTCCCTCCCTTGACAGTCTGGTCGCCCCTAACTGCCCTCCCCTGCCAGTCTGATCGCCCCTAACTGCCCTCCCCTGCCAGCCTGGTTGACCCTAACTGCTCTCCCCTGCAGGCCTGGTCAGCCCTAAATGTCCTCCCCTACAGGCTTGGTCGCCCCAACTGCCCTCCCCTGCTGGCCATCTTGTGGTGGCCATCTTGTGTCCACATGGGGGTGGCCATCTTGTGTGTTGGAGTGACAGTCAATTTGCATATTACTCTTTTATTATATAGGATTGGGTGGTAAAGAGAGACCTGACTAAGGAGGTGGCATTTGAGCTGGAATCTAAATGGAAAGCAGCAGAGGAATAATATGGGGGGTGATTATTCCAGGCTGAAGAAAAGCCAAGTTGGGGAAGAGCTTGAGAGGTTCCCAGGAACAGAAGAAAGAGCAGTGTGACAGGGTCCTGGATGATGGGCAGAGTGGTGAGAAATGAAGTCAAAGTGGCGAGCAAGGCCAAATCAAGTGGGGGCTTATAACAATATAGAATGCCTCTCTGTTATATAAGCAACTGAAAAGTTTGCCCATCCACCTGGACGTTAGCAGGCTATTGTCCCCACAAAGGCAACCCAAGTAATATAATCACCAGCATTTGTGTACCATTTTGCTTCTTACTGGTGATCATAAAACACAAGATAGGTGGTCAAGGGACTTTGATGTGGTCCTTACTAGTTAAGTGACAGAAGACAAATGAGTTAATTTCTCTACATTTATTTCTCAATCTGCAAAATAAAATGGATTGAATTAGAGGTCCTCTCCAATCTGTGATTTTATATCCCCATTCTTCATCTCTGCTGTATAATGAAAACAGATCTAGGTCAGTCGAACTACAACATACTTTACATAAAGCTATATCCTTTCTTTACTTTTCCTATTAATGGGTCTGTTAATTAGAAAATAGTAATCTTCTCGAGTTATATATAAAAGTAAACACCACCACCAAAATCTGCCTTCTCTAAGACTCTGATTTTGTAAGAAAATCTTACCTTCTGGTAAATACAAGAGCTGACTAGAAGATTTTTCACTCCTTACTATGTGCAATTAACAGCAAACACCTTGTCATAAACATTTTTGAAAGGTCAGAGATGGCAACAATTTGCTAGAGATAAATAGTCAAATAAAACACTGCCCTGGTAATTCCTGGGCTTCAAAAACCAGCATAAATCTGATCAATAATGAGACACACAAAAGGGATTGTGGGATAAAGGGCGGGTCCAATTTGAGGTATTAAAAACTTGCCTAAGTCATTTTTCCCCAAATACATCTTGTGCTGCAGCAGACACTGAAGCCATTAATGATAAATTCATATTTACAATGTGAGAAAAATAAGATTCTGATTATGAAACAAAAGATTGTTTTAGGTTGAAGAAGTAAATAATAGTAAGAATAAGGACTTTTGCAAAAGCCAAGGTAAGAACATTTACCTCTGTAATAAATCAGCTATTGAGCTCAAATTCTAAATGTTATTTTCAATTGTATTTGTTGACTTTTACTCTTATCATAGCACAAACCACAAGAGTTCGAAGCATGCTAATTTATTCCTAAAATGTATATGTATAAATTTTAAGTGTGCCTAAGTAATAGCATGTTTTTTTTATATGTTCCTATCTATTGCTATTGTCTTAAGAGTAAATTTAACTTTTTATACATTGAAGAGATAAGTTTCCTTTTAAAATTTTTTATAGTAAATTTTATTTAATCAAGGCTTTTATTTCCAGTTCTTAGGGAAGATTTTTATATTCCTGGAAAAAAAGTATTTTATCACTTAAACTGCATTACACATTGATTATCTATTGCCTGCTCATATTAAGAAGCCTCTATTGTCACTTAATGTTTACTAAACAATCAATAAAATCTAACTGAAACCAGAATAAACTCAAACAAATAAGTGGGCTGAGATTCAAAGAAAATTGAGACCATATCCACTTTAGAAGGGCAGCCTTTGTGAGAACTCATTTCTGCCTAAAAGAGCTAATTTATCTTTTTTAATGCTATCAAATTTAATAATGGATGACATGTCTTATAGCTTCAGTGATGCAGCAACTTGTCGATAACACAGAGAATTTAGAAACCAATTCATCAATTCATGATTTTTTAATTGGACCGTGGATGGTTAATTTTAAGTCATTAGACTCTCCGATAATAAAAACCTAGAAAGAGAGAGTTAATTAATACAGAATTGGATAGCTGTCCCCTATCTCTTCAATGAAAACTCAGAGTTCCTGTTCTGCCTTAATAACAGGTGGCACTTTTCACTTTGAGCACTTTTGGGGCAGGTTGGGGATAAGTTGTGTGGAGTGGGAAAAAGTGAAGTAGGGAAAAAAAAGAGAAGGGCCTGTATATGAGTATATATAATTATATGTGTGAGTTATTTATACTTATAATAAATTTACATTTGTATTTATTTTATACATTTTACATATTTATTTACATATAAATATATATTTTGTGATATGTATACACACTTAACAAATACTCCTTTTCCAGACACCCACAAGGTGTCCAATATATTCTGGGCAAAACAAAAGGAATACAACTTTCCCTAACTTCTTTATTCAGAGGGGAGGTAGGATGGTTCAGAGATTTCTCCATGTCTCAGTTTGGCACTTATTGATTGGTAAAGGGAATCCGAGGCTCAAGGACATTAAGAGACCTGTCCAAGGTCACACAGCCAGTTAGAGACAGAGTCAGCCATCCTCCAGACTCCCACACCCAGCAATCAGTCCACTCCACCAAGCTTCTCTCATCTCCTCTGGCCAAGAACCTAGCTTCTGACACTTGCAATGGAGAAATTAATGAGTCTGCAAGTTAAAGTTTCATTTTAAACAAATTGGTCCATTATTATTTAATTGAGGAGGCTTCAGAGCAATAAAATCCTTGCTTACCAAAACTAGATAAGCACTTCATGAAACATTGAGCTGAAGAAATGCAAAAACTGTCACAAGTCAATATGTGCTGCCTTTCTGTTTGATAAATGCCACCCAATAGCTTCAGAAGTATCAGAAACTAATGGCATCCCAGCACTCTGTAGGCATACATTAATGGGATCAGGAGCATAAAATATAAACAATAATGTATATATTGATTATTCCGGACACTTGAAGCCCAACAAACATTTGAAAGGTCAGTCACACTGCTTGCATAAAATTACAGTTGAGTCATTTACTCGGAGCTGGAAAGTTGGCTCTCCATGTAAATTTAGCTCGTGACCTATACACTTAATCATGCCATATCTCTGTTAGCTCCCTTAAGTTGTCTGGCATGAAAAATATACTGTAAAAAGTATATTGTAAAAATATACCATAAAATATATACAAATAAACAACAATATACTACACCTTACCAGAAAGGATATTGTCTGGGTGAAATCTAGTCTATAGGCTGAATAAACAGCATCATGAAACAGCATTTTACTCTGACAAAACATATTCAAAGGTTTCTGTAAGTCAATTACGACATGGGCTTACAAATGTAAATGTATGCTTTGAAGATGTTTCAAAAATATACGAGTTTAGGAAATACAAAGTCATAATTATTTTTACTTTTAGCTAAAAACTAAAATCTGGTCACACAAGTTTAGGCAATTTTTTCTACAATGAGAGATTTACTCCTTTTCAGAGCTCCTCTAAAACATCTTAAAGGAGGTTGTGTGGCTTCTGTGGAGAGGGAGCCTTTTGCTGGCGCTTTCACACCCAAAGGCTCCTCTCTCCTCCAGAGATGGGCTTCTATCTAGCGTGCTCGCCGGTGCCCCTACATCTGGACAAACTGAATTGCAGGAGACAGTTCACAACCCCACAGCCCCAGTTCCTTTCCTGAAATGACAGGTCCCTCTGTAGAGTCAATATTCCCTTGCCAACTTTTAAAAAGGGCAAGAGGGACTTGAGAGGTTGAAAGAAAGACTTGCAATGTATGTCCCCTTTATGAGAACAGGCAAGGGTTGGAAGTATTCCACCTCTCCTTCACAAGGGCTCCAGTTATCCTTAGCTTGGAGAGTTCCCCGTTTGCTGCTAAGGATCATTGTCAGGGTGAGAACCAAGCTTTCAGAAAGGTCTCCCACTCAATAGGGGGGTGAGGGGAACTGAAGCAGGACAATGCCATTTGCAAGAGGCCTTGCTCGATCTGTAGAAGAGTGAGCATATACCTGCCTTTAGCTGACAGTTTTAACCCTAAGTATATGCAACCATGCCCTTTAAGTAAGGTGACCATATTTCTTCTTTCTGAATTTTATATTTTATGAATCTCTCACACTGATTCATCCCAAATTCTACAAAAGCTAAAACCAGCCATTTTGAAAATCAGATTTCCTTACTCATGATTCACACCAGTTTTAAAAACACTTTTAAAATTCATATTACATTCATTAGCAATGGATAAGCATTGCAAAATCATATATTTGAAATTTACATTAAAATAATCCTAATAACAAAGCAGAATTAAAAACTCCAACAGAAAGTAATGGTGATTTATTTGGGAGCCAAATGACTTGATTTTAATATTGAAGACATCATGTTATAGTTTACTAATAAAATATTATCTATAAAAGAGATTATTCTATTTTAAAATATACATAAAACCTTAAATGAACCAAAGAAATTAATAAATATCAAGTTAACCAAAATTCAATTATTATAATGGTCAAAAATGAGAGAGCATTTTAAAGACAGATCTTTTGTTTCCTCTTAAAGCAGATTCACTTTGAATAAAGTTCCTAAATGTACATTGTATTCCATTAAAGTAAATAAGCTTACACTATGTTTTTCTGGCTATGTAGATTTTTAAAGGCTCCAAAATCTTGAGTATCTCTAACATCTTTTATCATAATCAAAACTCAATTAGGTCATTCATATTAATATTTTCATTTTTGATAAATGTTATATTCTGAAATTCAGGCCATAACATCCCTTTGTTCTAAAGCCATTAGAATGGTAAAGAAAGGCAGCAGCTTTTAATTGCTAACACTATTTTTAGAGTATTAAAATGCATCTTTTACTGAGCAAACTTTTAATCACAAAGATCTGACTAAGCATACCCTAAAAAGTAGTTATCTGTATTTCAAAAACTGTTTTCTGCACTTTAAATTTTAAACCAAGACTTTGATGATCAATGAAAAGCTTTTCATCTGAGATACACACAAAAATTTCCTACTTCCTCATTGCTTATAATACATTAAAAAAACTGTTCACACATCCGAAAATGCAGGCTTATAATGACATGTAAGAACAGAGCCCTTTGAACTATCAAGTTGAAGTAACTGCAGAATTCTACCAAGGACAAAAATAAATAATAAAGGTACATTTATTACATTCTCCCTTTAAATGTTTCCTCACAAGCTATGCTAATTTTTCAAAACTCAGGTCTAATGGACAGACTATTTTTTCTCTACTCCCAAACTAGGAATATTTCTTTCTCATGGACAACGTATCACAGGACCCAATGGCTGTGTACCTCCAATTACTGATCATGACGTTTCAGTTTTAGAAAAAATGAAACGAGGCTATCGATGCCACCTGAGTTTGAAAGGACCCTTGCCTGCCACAGTACCTAAATGCAAAGGATTTCCTCCTGACACGAGGCTTGTGGTGATGTGAAAGGGAAATGAGAGTCCCTACTGGGACTGGGAACATCGTCACATTTGTGAGGCCAACTGCCACACTCCTGCTTTTCTTGTTCCCTCACAAGGCTTGTCCCAGTCCTTTCTCCTGGGGAGCCTTTGACAGCGATTGCGAACAACAGAAGCCAGCAGGACCGTGTAAGAACAGGTGCTGGAGCCTCCGGGGGCAGCCTGCCTGCAGAGAAGGGGCCTCCTCGGCGCAGCCCCGGGACACCCCACTGCGGAGGTGCCCTCTTGCCCCCAGCCACTGCAGGATCATGCTTCCTTTTACACAACAGATGTTTGGAGAGATTGGTGACAATGCACTATGGCTTCTAAGTTGCTGCTGGTAAATTTTCTTGGTCATCTTTTAAGGGGACTTTGGTGAAAACGCCAACAATATAAAATAAGGATGGAAAAGGTCATTCATGGGTTTGTGTTCAGATAAAGCAAATGATAATAACGAAGACCTAGGACCTTTCCCTAGTACTCCCTTATTCCAGGTTGCTTCTTCCCACTTCCTTCCACATCTCAGCAAAGGGGACATTCCTAGGTTCGGGGGATCTCCAGCTTTGGACAGGAAACATGTTGATAGCACTTCCTCCACATAGTAGATCCCACTTTAGGAATATTCACACACTCTAGCATAGTAGACCCCACTTTAGGAGCATCTGGCCAACTACTATGAATCTTTAATCTTTTCCTTTACTAAAATTGCTTCGTGGTCAGTGTGCTCTGCACCATGGAGACAGTCACTTGTGCAAGTGAACAACCACTCAGATGGCTGCTATGGCTGCGTCTCAAAGTGTGGTCCATGGATCAGCAGCAGCAGCAGGTGTCACCTGGGAGCTTGTTCGAAATGTAAAGTCCCAGACCTATCCCAGACCTACTGAACAGAATTTAAGGAGATGCCAGGTGATTCATATGCAGATTCCAGTCTGAGAAGCACTGCACCACAGTTTCTTACAATAGCTCCATACTCGGGATTTAGCGAGCAGGATGCTGCCCTACACCAACGCAGGGACTCACTCTACTCCAAGAGCACTCAGGTGCGTTATTTAAGCCTCAAACTCTCCACACAAAATACCAGCAAGAATCAATTAATCAATGTTACAGTGGAAAAGACCAAAGTTAAACAGTAGTTGATTGTTGGTAATAGGACTCAACTCAGAACTTCCAAATCCTACACTCTGCCCTTTCTGCCTCCTCAGCTAGTCCCTAAGGAATGGCTGCTTCTTTCTCGTCTGGGCTTTGAGCAACCCTCCCACCCCCCACTCGCTCCCCCTGCTCATTGGTATCTTGTTATTGTAGGAAGAAGACTTCAAGTATTGGTTCTGAATTACTCACCCCCATTACCTTGAACACATCAACTTTAAAAAAAAAATAGGTTGGAAGACAAATAAGACAAAAGATATTTATAAAATAAGGTGAATAAACTAAATATGTAACAATACTACAAAAACATTGAAGTACTAATCTAATCTAAACTAATCTGTAATCTAATTTCTGAAAATGTATCCTAAGAAAATACTCCCAAGGAAGAAAATGTTGTATACACAAAAATGATCATTAGAGTATTATCTATAACTAGAGGCCCAGTGCACAAAATGCATGCACTGGTAGGGTCCCTAGCGGCTGCTGGCTGCTGGCTGCTGACCGGGGCCTCCCTCCCTTCCCCCGCTGGCCCCACCCCCTGGTCAAACTCCCAAATGAACTCCTGGTCGAGGGGACAATTTGCATGCTATGCTTTTATTATATAGGATAGTGAAAAACTAAAAGCAGCAAAATACTCTATGCTTAAGATGTGGCCAATCCTATATAATAAAAGGCTAATATGCAAATCAACTGAACGGCAGAATGACTGGTCACTATGACATGCACTGACCACCAGGGGGCAGACGCTCAATGCAGAAGCTGCCCCCTGGTGGTCAGTGTGCTCCCATGGGCGGGGGGGGGGGGGGGGGACGCTGCTCAGCCAGAAGTCGGGCTCATGGCTGACAAGCGCAGTGGCAGTAGTGCAGGAGCAGGCCTAAGCTGTCAGTTGGACATCCCCCAAGGGCTCCCGGACAGTGAGAGGGCACAGGCTGGGCTGAGGGACCCCCCACAAGTGCACAAATTTTGTGCACCAGGCCTCTAGTTAAATTATAAAACATTTAGTCATTTAAAATTATATTCACCAAGACTTGGCAGCAACATGAAAAATTCTGGAATAATGTTATGAGGAAAAGCAGGTTATAAAAGTATGGTACATTATGATTCCAACTATGTAAAGATAGTAGGATTCTTTTAAAGAAATGGAAAAAATTTACAAAACCTAATTATGTTCTGTCAAGATAAATAGGATATAGGTGATTGTTTTCCAAACTTTCAGTAGGTAAACTGTTTTTTAGTTATTTCTTTTTAAAAAGCAAATTATGAAAAAATTAAAACAAATGTAATAGCCACGAGACCTAATATAGTAACTACAAATTATCATTAAACCTGAATTTGAATTCAATAGATAATATTAACAAAAATGAACTGATTCATCAGCATTGCTCATTAAATCCTCTGAGGTCAGTAGTATTATAATCCCCATTTTTCAGAATAGGAAGCCAGAACACATAGCACTTAGCCTCTTTGAACCTCAGCTTCTTCTTTTGTGAAATAGCGGCAATAATAATAATAATATCTACCTTGTAGTTTTCTTATGAAAATTAAAATATTGGCTTATTAACCTGTATGGTTCCATGTAAAGGTCGCAAAGGGAGATAGAAACTAAAAATGAGGGGGCGGGATTGGATACTCTCCACTTTTCTGTCAAGAAGGGAAGAGAAACAACTCCCTGATCGTGGTGGTCCTTATACCCTGTCACCACACAAGGCTGCCTGCCTTATAGAAAGGAATGAATTCAGGTGGCATCCTCAAACATCTTCAAGCAATATTATTTTCATGGCACACAAGCTAAGCCACAGAAATCTGTGTTACATTGAAGGTTGGATGGGTCTGCTAGCAATACCTGGCCTAGGAATCAGGAGATGTGGAACCTGAACCTGATTATGTCATTTCTCAGGTCTCAGCTACCCATTCTGTACAATGGGAACATGTGTTGATATTGCTCACCCAATGAGCAGGTCAGCTTCTCCCAGCCAAAGATCCACTCTTCCCCAGCCAACCCTTTCCTACAACACTGCCAAAGTGGTCATCTCAAAATTCAACTTAGTCAGGTTACGACATTATTATGCAGCTTCAAATGACCCATTTGCTTCCAGTTGCTCTTAGGATAAAGCCCAGTTATCCTTACCATAGGCCTCACTGCCCTGTAAGATCTGTCCCCTCACCCCAATTTCGCATTCCACGCTGCCCACACACCACCTTTCTTTCGGGTCCTCACACTAGCTTGTGAGCCCTTTGCCTTTGCCCATGGTGTTCCCTCTGTCTAGGTATCTCTCCCCTCTCTGCCCTACCCCAGTGTACCTCAGCTCAGTCATAACTTCGCCAGGGCACCTGGTAGGCCTATCTGACAGAAAAGCTCACATTTCATAGCTTTATGTCTCTTCCTCATTCTACTTACAGTGGTAGCAATTTTATAATATTTCTGTAACTAATGTCTCTGTATGTCCTGTCACCATCACCTCCACCTGCTAAAATGTAGCCTCCATGAATGCAAAGGCTTTTTTTTCCAGTTGTTATCACATGACAGGGCTTTGAAAAATCTTTTTTTTTTTTTTTCATTTCTCTGTATTGTTGAAAGTATTAAGATGTACCCTCTTATTTCAACCAAAGGACCTGTATGCATGCATATAAGCCTATCCAACGGTTAAGTTCAACAGGGGATTGGGGCATGCGTGGGGAGAGGGGTGGGATGGGAATGGGGGGATGAGGACAAATATGTGACACCTTAATCAATAAAGAAATTAAAAAAAAAAAAAAAAAAAAAGATGTACCCTCTTATTTCCCCATTGACCTTCTCCACCCTGCACCTACCTCTCAAAGCCCTTCACCACACTATGGTCTGTGTCCATGACCTATGCAAATGTGCATATAAGTTCCCCAGTTAATCTCTCCCCACCCCACCCCTGCCCGTCTTCTGAGATTCAACAGTACGTTCCATGTGTCTATATCTCTGGATCTATTTTGTTCATCAATTTATTTTGTTCATTAGATTCCACATATGAGTGAGATCATGTGATACTTGTCTTTCCCTGACTGGTTTGTTTCACTTTGCATAATACTCTCCAGGTCCCACCATGCTGTCTCAAATGGTAAGAGATCCTTCTTTTTTATAATTGCATAGTATTCCATGCTGTAAATGTATCATAGTTTTTTATCCACTTATCTATAGATGGGCACTTGGGCTGTTTCCAGATCTCAGCTATTGTAAATTGTGCTGCTATGAACATAGGGATTGAATGACTGAATAAATGTTATCATGTGCCTCCCCCAGATTACCACAGACCCATGTGACTAACAGATGCTCAATGAATCCAGTAGACTTAAATTGACTACAAACATAACAATGATATGACACTTAGATTCTTCTCCTGTACCAAAAAAGAAAAAAAAAAGAAAAGGTATTATGCCAGATCAATTAAGAAAGTAAGAGAGTCAATGGAAAAGAGTATGTTGTAAATTCTAAATTACAGTGTAGCCGAAGCCGGTTTGGCTCAATGGATAGAGCGTCGGTCTGTGGACTGAAGGGTCCCAGGTTCAATTCCGGTCAAGGGCATGTACATTGGTTGCGGGCACATCCCCTGGTAGGGGGTGTGCAGGAGGCAGCTGGTCGATGTTTCTCTCTCATTGATGTTTCTAGCTCTCTATCCCTCTCCCTTCCTCTCTATGGAAAATCAATAAAATATATATTTTTAAAATAAATAAAAAATAAATTACAGTGTAAACATAAGGACCTGCCTCCACTCTTTTTAGAAATAGCTGCAATATAAATATATTAGTGGCCCTGTGCATGAAATTCATGCACGGTGGAGGCGGGTAGGAGTGGTGTCCCTCAGCTGGCCTGCACCCTCTCCAATCCGGGACCCCTCGGGGGATGTCCCAACTGCCGGTTTAGGCCCAATCCCTCTCGCAATCCGTGACCACTGGTTCCTAACCGCTTGCTTGCCTGCCTGCCTGCTTGCCTGCCTGCCTGCCTGATTGCCCCTAACCACTCTGGCTGCCAGCCTGATTGCCCCCAACTGCTCCCCCTGCTGGCCTGATCACCCACCCCCCAACTGCCCTCCCCTCCTGGCCTGATTGCCCCTAACCGCCTCTGCCTCGGCCCCGCCACCATGACTTTGTCCGGAAGGATATCCAGGAAGGTCTCCCAAAAGGTCTCCTTCTAATTAGCATATTACCCTTTTATTAGTATAGATACATAAAATACAAAATACAGGGTATTTTTACCCTTTTATTAGTATAGATACATAAAATACAAAATACAGGGTATTTTTGTTACTGGCAGACTATAGAGCAAATTAATAAGTTAAATTTTCTAGAAGGATTTAAACACAGTCAAATCCTATTAAAATATGGCTTTAAAAAACAAATGAACGAAGGTTTAGATAATCAAGAGTATACTTGTCTGGGCCTTGGTTTCTTCATCTCTAATGAAGGGATCCATGAAACGATCCTTACCATCCCTCTAACTCTGAGATTATGACAACTAACACTGTAACAGTGAAAAATCAAGAAAGTCTAGACATGCTTTTTGCAAGGCAAGTATACTCTATGCACACTGACCAGCCTCCGTAGGTGAAACCCTGAGGAAGCCCAAGTTCATCTCCCTGGTCCACACCCTCTTCCACCTAGAGGTACCTCCCTTCCTGCTCACCTCAGCTTCTCTTTGCTCTCAGAATAACTGGCCGCAAGGTTAATGTGAGTCCCTGTGCTCCTCTCCTTCGGGCATTTGCCTTTGAATCTTCTCTCTCAATGTGGTGAGAGTTGTGTCCTAAGCCTAGGGGAAAAGAGTTCAGGCATCACCACACTGATGGAAGATGTGTGTACAGAGCCGAGACCCTGTCTGCCAGCAAAGGCCGCTTCCTTCCTCAGCTTCCAAATGAGATCAGCACCTCTTAGGACAAAGGGCAGGGGAAGGAAGCTTAGAGACGGGGCAAAGCTCCAACTCAAATATTACCTCTTCAGACTTTGTTCAAATGCATTCATGCGTATGTCCACGAAAATCTATATGGCTGAAGTCTCTTGTAAAACAGAGGCACAAAAAATCCATTCTTGTAATATCAGAAACTATTTGTTATTATTCAACACATTTTGACCTTGTAAAATAAATCATTTCTTGGTCACTTTAAACAACAAAATCACCTTCTGGGTGTGCAATTTTTTTAAAAAAAATGTACATAAAATATTTCAAGCATTTATATGGAGGGCTCTCAAATCTTAGCAAAATCTACGTATGAGCAAAATGAAAATTTTAAAAGTACACACTTATCTAAACATAATCATCAATTACTTAAAATACTTCTTTACAATATCTTCTTGACAATGATATTATCCATTAAACAATGAATAATTACATGCTATAGTATAGTACCGTGGTTGGCAAACTGCAGCTCGCGAGCCACATGCGGCTCTTTGGCCCCTTGAGTGTGCCTCTTCTACAAAATACCACAGCCTGGGCGAGTCTATTTTGAAGAAGTGGTGTTAGAAGAAGTTTAAGTTTAAAAAATTTGGCTCTCAAAAGAAATTTCAATCGTTGTACTGTTGATATTTGGCTCTGTTGACTAATGAGTTTGCTGACCACTGGTATAGTATATCTAGTACATATAGTATATGTTGCATTATTATCATGACATAGTACCTTAAATAACTATTTTCAGCATTTGGGAACACTGGAAGAAAGATTAGATAAAACAAAGAATAAGTCCAAATAAAGAACAAAATTTAACTGAAAATTAAAATTTGGAATAATTCTACTACAAAAGACCTCACTTTTTTCAACTTTTAAATTCTAAAATATTAATATTTTATGATTCTGTGTTTATGGAACTTCCTCTACATTTTGAAATGAACTGTATACACTAGAAATGGTATTCTAAATATAAAGATTTTAAATAATACCTAAAAGTAGTCATTAAAAATACAAAAAGTTTAAGTATAATGCAAAATAGATTCACACTTCTAAAAATATGTAGCATTTTGATAGCATTTTGTCAAAAGCAATGCCTTTCTAGTTCCTTTATATTACCAATTGATATATTGTCTTCTATACAAATGCAGCATGAGCTGCTGTACCACACTTAATTTAATTGATTTTATTATGATTAGGCTTGTTCATTTTTTAGAATTGATTATGCTAGAGAGAGGAGAGAAAGAGGGTGCTCTGAATGAGATTTCTTTTTATAAAGCAAGAACTTAACACATTAAAACCTCTATTTTTTGGAAAGAAGTAAATTTGTTGTTTTTATACGTTTAATTAAACTACATTAAGAAAAAATAATCCTGAGAGTTGAGAACTTTCCAAAACATTTATCATTTTAGCTACGAAGTTGACAAAACCCATACCAAACGACGTGCAATTTCCTTATTTTGTAGTGTTAGTCATTTGGAGAGTAATTATGGAGTTCCTCAACCCACACTTTCTTCTGTTGATAACCATTAAGAAAGGACCTAGAATTCCTCATTCAGTTTACTCAAATTTGATAAATTGCAGAGTAAATTTCTTAGCCCAACATTAGTGTTACAATGCACAGGAGTTTAACTGAAGTTAGCGACTTCCATTCAGTGCTCTTTTTAGCATCTTATAGTAAAGGCCTGGATGAGAAGGAGGGGGATATAAAGCTTTGACAGATGGTACTCAGCGTTTGACTCCTGCTGAGCTCAGCAGGACCTGTGGTTTCTAAGGTTATGGCTGTCAAAATGGCTCTGTCTATCAAGTGAATAACAAAGTGTAGACTGCCTGTCTGTTTCCTACACAAAACTTAGATTACATGTGCCAACATTGTCGGTCTTTCTGCTGATTTAATAACTTCCAAGGAGAAGGACTGAGGGCTCACTATTTAAGAAACTACATGGAAAGAAAGTCTCCAGGGCTGAAAGAGGTAGGCTCAGATCTCATTTCTTTCTCTTTAGTTTCTAAGTTTTCACAACTTGAAAAGGATTCAAAAGCCACCAAAGGTTCACCTTAGGCTAAAAGCTAAATGTGAAACTTTCAAAATGAACTTAATGATGACTCCTTCTCAAAAGGGTAAAATGTTTTTATTAATAACCCTTGGGGTGGTTATTCAACTAGAAATATTAACAATGAAAAGGAAATGTTTTTATTATGAAATACATTTATGTGTTTAGATGTGTTTGTCAGGGCTTGATTTTTCACCTTTCATAGCTCTTAATATTAATACCCCCTCTCTTTTTCTTTCATCTCTGTCTAAAGTCTTCAGATGATCAGAGAAAGTATTTGATGGTGAAAGACAGAAAACTGAATAATGTCATCAAAATTTGCCTTTTGTCTTGCACTGTTGCAGCTAGTTTTCTTGGTAAGTCTGTTTTTCTTTATGCATATTTTATGATTTCAAGATTGTTATTGACCTCCTGGGATTCTAATAAAAGGCCTATTGGTGGATTCACAAACCCAGGATTTTGATTAAGAAGATGCTAAAATTAGGATTGTGGGAGTGCCCTTGAAAAAGATACTTATTGTATTTCAATGTTTAGCTTATAACATATAAAACAAAATTTCTGATTGTTATGTCAAAAGGACAAAGTAAAATTAAATATGGAATTTTGAAAGTGATAGAGTTGGACATGCTTTAGTCTTGTCCTGTTACGAAACTATTCGTTGCTATTTTTGACAAGCTGATATAAGTGCACATCTTGTCTCTTTTTTTTTTTTTTTTTTTTTTTTGCTGGGTTGAGCAGACACATCCACTCATGTGGTGGTTGTTCCATATAGCATGACTGAGAGAAGACATTCTTGCTATATTCTTTCTTCAGTTATATTCTTACTATAGCTGAAGAATTTTCCTCTGCAAATAATTTATATTAGTCCTATGATCATAATGTCAATGTTGTTTAGATGAATAAGTATGTATTACTATTCCTAGTACATTTAGTTACTTTAAACATTTAAAAAACTTTTGAAGTATTTACCTTCTTTTAAAACTTAAAAAAAATTCCAACCCAGCAGTCTCCTCTCTGAGACACTACATAGAAGATATTCAGGAAATGTTATTGAATTGAAATAAATAGAAAATGAAATATTAAAAAGACAAATTCTTGAATTGAAATAAAAGGGTACAACTTTTTCATCAGATTATTATAAGAAATTATAAAATGCCAATTGAGCATAAACCCTTTCCCAGTTGTGCTTTTTATCTTGGAAATGTATGATGCTTTTAATCAATTCTGCAGACAATAATGATAAACAGAAATTTGGGGGGAAAATCCTAAACCAAGATGAAATTTTCTTCTCTCTTTTTCTTTCTCTACCTCTTTGCTTGCTTTTTTCCATAAGGCAGTTTCTAACTTTATTTCTAACAACCTATAACATCTCTCCAAAGGAATTTTTATTAATGATAAACTTGCTGAATCATATTTGCTTTTCATGTGTTTGCATTTTTGAAGTCTCTGTGGGGTTTCTTCATGTGTCTCTGGGGAAAGTATGATTGTGTGATTTCATTTGAGTTCATAAACTACAGGCCCTGGAAATTAAATCCATCCTTGGCAGAAAGTCAGCAATCTTAGAGAAAGGAAACAGAACTAAAACAGATATGATGTTTGAGAACTGTTATCATACACTTAACCACCCACCAAAACCATTTTGGACTTAACCTACAGCACTGGCCCAGAACTCTGGGGCCAAGAAGTCAAAATGTCCAGGCTTAATTAATATAACTAATATGCTCTAATTATACTAGACTCTTCAGTTATTTCTATTTGGTTTTAATTTTGGTAAAATATACATAACTTAAAATTTACCATCTAAACCATTTTTTAATTTACAGGTCAGTGGTGTTAAGGATATTCATGTTGTTGTACAGCCAATCTCCAGAACTCTTTTTATCTTGCAAAAGAAACTCAGCACTCATTAAACAACTCCCCATTGCCTCTTCCCGACCTCTGTCAACCATCATTCTACTTCTGTCTTTGAATTTGACTATCCAGCTATCTCATACAAATGGAATCATGCAATATTTGCTTTTTTGGTGACTGGCTTATGTCATGGTTCATCCATGTTGTAATATGTGTCAGAATTTCCTTCTTTTTTAGGGCTGAATAGTTCCAGTGTATGCACATATCACATTTTATTTATTTATGCATCCACAGATGGACACTTGGGTTGCTTCCACCTTTTGGCAATTGTAAAGAAATGCTGCTTTGAATATAGGTGCCCTTTTGGTTGCTTTATTTTTTTCATTATTATTCCTTTTAATCCTCACCCAAGGATATGTGTATGTTTTTAATTATTTTAAAAAGAGAGGAGAGAGAGGAAAAACACACACATTGATATGAGAGAGAAATGTTGATCAGTTGCCTCTCATTCATGCGCAAAGCAGGGATCAAACCTGCAACCTGGGTATGTGCCCTGACCAGCAATTAAACCAGTGACCACTCCATATATGGGACAATGCTCCAACTGAGTCACATAGGGCAAGGCACCTTCCCTTGTTTTAGAATGTGATTGTTACATGCTACAGAGTAAATAAAGATCACAGCACATAGTGGATTTTAAAAAATCACATAAAATGGCAATAATAAAAACATTAGCCAATGTTTGTCAAGTGCTTACTATATGCCAGGCACTGAACCATGAACATCACTGGTATTAACTCTGAAAAATGTACTATTATTATCCTTATTTCACAGAAGTGAAAACTGAAGCACAGAGAGGTTGGTTAACTTGTCCAAAGTCACTCGGCTAGTATGTCACTAGGATGCAAATCTGAGAAATGGGAGGCAGGAGTCTGCCCACTTGGTGGAGGAAAGAAATCACTGCCAAAGCCAGGTAATGAAGAACTCCTTGACCACTGCAAAGGGTGTGGCCTGGCCAAAAGAGCATGCAAACAGGAGCCAGAAAGACCATTTCTATCACCACCTAGCTGTAGGACTCCTAACAAGAATACTACTCTCTATGGGCTCAATGCTGTGCAAGGGAAGTTGAATTGGGTGTCCTATTATCTGTGGTTTCTAACAATCCTTCATTCAAATGAGATTTACTACCTAATACTTTAACTTGGGAGTCTCATTTCACCTACTTGGAGATAATGATGTAATTTAAAATTTTTAAATGTGTGCTTAAATCTCTAAGTTTTGATAATGAATAGTTTCTGATTCTCATTCCACTATATCCAAGTCGTACCTCTCTAACGAAACTAAAACTAAGAATGCAATGACAGGACCCACAAGAATGTATGAGGTAAAATGAGGTTTCTCTTCTAGAGGGTCTCTAGGTGTGTCTACCCCAACAAAAGCAAAGTAGAGAATTGTGACCAGTGCTCATTTAATATATAGTCACATAATTAGGATCATATAATCCCCAGCACCCTGCCACTGAGTCCCCAATGAGAGGAGTGAATCTGAATGAATCCACGTTTTCCTCTTCACTGTCAAAATTTATCACTTTATTGTATCTCTAAAAACAAAGATTGTATATAAGTACCCTCACCATCATAAATAGTTTTACTAGCTCTTTTGGCTCTATGGTTATGAATTTATGTAATAGATCTTTCTGAGTTCATTTTCAGAGCACAACCCTAATTCTTATTGTAGTGATTAAATTGGACCCAAGGAAAAAAGGAAAAATATTTCTCAAAGAAAAATTTTTAAAGCCTTTTAAAAGTTCTAACGTCCTAATGAAGAGCATTTGAATTCCATTGATCTAATTTATAAGTAGATGCATGTTTGGAAACTCATGAAGAACACTTGCCAGAAAAGGTCTCGTAAGCCAGGCTCAAAAGAAGCCTTGAGTTGTTTGAATTATGTGCAAATCAAGTGACAAATGCTTATTTAACCAAAGTCCATGAATTTCAAATAGAGTTCAGACAAGTGATTGATCAGGTCTGTATTTTCTGTATGTGATATCTGCAGATAAAGTACAATATTAATTTTTTAAAAATGTTTTCATTTACTTTCAGCCAGCATTTACAGCAGGGTTGATGATTTCATTTTAAACCAAATTATTACAATGGAAGCAACCTCCATATTCTAATTCATGAGTTGCTATTTGACAGACAGTAACTACATTCATCCTTTAGCCAAGCTAGAGAATTCTGTGATACATACTGTATCTTCCATCTGTGGTTTCAGAAGGTGCAAATTCTCTAAATCAGACAGAAGAGGGAGCTAACCATCTGGAAATTAACTGATCCTTTCAACCATATGTCAAATAAATATAGAAAAAAATTCTAATATGATCAAGTTTTACCTTTTTGTGGTCTTGTATTTTATAGCAACACTATAAATTTTCTGGTACATAAAAACAAGAAAAAAAGAACAGCCAGCAAAGGCAAAAAACATTGAACTAAATTAATTAATGAACAGACAAAATATACAAAACATTAAAAAGTCAATTAAAAATTTTATGATTTGCTCTTACATTTTATAGTAAAATATAGAATTAGAATACCTCCCCAAAAAGGCCAAAATAATATTGTATTTCATACACATCATCAATATTTCCTTGCAATAACTCCTGATCATGAATGGAACTCTCACTTTAAAATTGATAACATCTGGAAATAATGGCAAAATTGAAAAACTCTTGGGCTGCATCTGTCTTGAAAATGCTATGTAATAAGATTTACTTAATATATTTGAAAGGAAAAAAAAATGTTTTGTTCCCCAATTTGTTGCAACATCTGAAAGTTCATGAGGTTATGACCCCTCTTTAAGAAAGCATCTCCCACCACCTGCAAATACCCCAGGAAAAGCAGTTGGAAACAATAAAACACGTGCTAGTTAACTGTTACCAAGGAAACGGTTCTGGTTCACCAATCTGAGCGCCTGCGCTTCCAGTGGCTTTGTCCGAGGGAGACATGCGCCAGCTGTTAGTGAATAGCCATTGTTATAGATCATCAGGAAATCACAGTCAGCAGGCAACCCAGCCCCACTGGAAATTTATTTCTCATATTTGTTCATTGCCAGGGCAATCCCCCATCTTTAAAACATCCCCTTAGGCTGGGTTAACTAAATAACACCCTATACCAGCAGGGTCGTTTAAAGGAGCAAGTTGCAATATGGTCTTTTTTGTGCAGCAGACTGGAATCTAACTTTGATTCCAATTGCATCACTCTCCGGCTCCCTTTACTTTCCACTGGGATTACAGAGCAAACATTTGAAGTCAGTACCCCTTGCCTTGATTGGCCATTTAGATACACCCGTCCCCTCCCCGCCCCATGCCCCCAAGAGCTTTCAGAGATCACTGGCTTAGCCCTTGCTAATGAAGGACTCCAAAGAGGCAATTTGGAACTGCCATCAGGGGAGGGTCTGAGAGGATAAAACTCTGGGTCTCTGCTTCACCAACACACATGCTTCAAACAGAACAACCCCACTTTTACGAATATTTTATTTTCTATCACTTAATAAATTCATAGATTTTCTTTGAAATAAGATGGCATTGCTTTTTTAAAGTTTAAAAGGCAATGAGCTCCAAATCCACCCAATTATCAGGCTCGTCTTGATAAAGAGACTTCACAGACTTCCAGTTTTCCATGTGGCACCTGAGGAGCTTAAAGTCCCCATTCCATCTTTACAATAAGTAATAACATGAATAAACTGAAAAATCAACAACTCATCTCAGATTTATCGGGGAAGTGAGTTCACTACCCCCAAATGTTGGAAAGACGGGTGAAAATAGATAATCACAACTTACTAGAGCAGAAACCTGCAAGGAACCAGTGCCAGGGGAGGGGGGAAAAATGCAATTGATGAATTGCTGGAGACTCAGTGTGGACAAGTCCGAGAGTTAAACACTCCAGACATAGAGGGGCCCCCACACTTGTGAGTTTTACCTCTGGGAGCTCAACCAGATCCTCACCTTGTACATCAGAGAAAAATGTCCTCATGCTTCCAGCAGGGGAGGGGAACCACTTTGAAATACTGCAGTCCAGAGCCTTGTGGTCTTCTTAACAAGGCCTACCCTCAGGGAAAACTATTTTATCAGAGGTCTAAGCAGTTGCTGTCTTATCAGAGCCCAGCTGAACTGAGGAAAAGGAAATTGGACTCCCTCTAGCCAACATGTTCCACCTGGACTGGGAAGCACTGGTGAAACTCACAGTTCAGCGGGACAGGCTCACCAAAAGTCCGAGTTTTTATGACTATAGAATACTTCCTCTCCCCCCACACCTTACCATCATCTTAGTAAACGCCTATTTACCACAGTTTCTTTTATCCAGGACATTGTGTCTACCTTTCAACAAAAAAATGACAAAGCATACTAAAATGTAAAATACACAGTTTGAGGAGATTAAACAACCTGAGAACCAGAGTCAGATATAGCAATAGTGTTGGAATTGTTATACCAGGAATTAAAAAACAAACACGCAAACAATGTATGATAAGGGCTTTACTGGAAAAAATAGACAAGATGCAAGAACATATGGTCAATGTAAGCAAAGAGATAGAAATTTTAAGAAAAAAAATCAAGTTCAAAAACACTATAGCAGAAATAAAGAATGCCTTTGATAGGTTAGTGACTGGACACAGCAGAGGAAAGGATCTTTGAGCTTGAGGATATGAAAGTAGAAACTTCCAAAAATGAAAAGCAAAGAGGAAAAATGACTAAAATAAAAAAGAACAGAATATCCAAGAACTGTGGGATAAATACAAAGAGTATAACATATGTATAATGGGAATACCAGATGTAAAAAAAGAAGAGAATAGAAGCAATATTTGAAGCAATAATGATGGAGTAATTTCCAAAAATTAATGTCAGACATTTAACCATAAATCCAGGAAGCTCAGAGAATATCAGCAGGATAAATGGAGGAAAAATAAACAATTATACTGTCGGCTGGTGTAGCTCAGTAGATTGAGCATCATTGCCCCAACAACCAAGAGATCCCCGGGTACAAGCACGAGTTTCAGGCTCAGTCCCAGTAGGGGGTATGCAGGAGGCAGCTGATCGATGTGTCTCTCTCATTGATGTTTCTATCTCTCTCTCTCCCTCTCTCTTCCTCTTTGAAATCAATTAAAAATATATATTTTAAAAACACAACTATACCTAGGCATATCATTTTCAATATTTAGAAATCAATTATAAGAAAATCTCCAAAAGAAGATAATAATTACCTTACCTATAAATAAGCAAGGATAATAATTGTATTAGGCTTATCCTTAGAAACCATACAAGCAAGAAGAGAGTGGAGTAAAATGTTTAAAGTATTGAGAGAACAAAACACCAACTTAGAATTCTGTACCTGTGAAATTATTCTTCCTACAAAAGATAAGGAGAAATAAGACTTCCTCAGACAAACAAAAATTGAGGAAATTTACTGTAAACAAACTGCTTTTGTTTCCAAGAGATGTTAAAAGTTCTTCAGAGATAAGGAAATGAATATAAGCCAGAAACTTAGATCTAACTAAAGAAAAGAAGAATATCAGAAAATGGATAAGTGAAAATAGAATAAAAATGTGATATTTTATTCTTAACCTAATAGATAACAGTTGTTCAAATAATAATTATTAAATTACATATGCTTATGTGTAATATATCTATATCTATATAAATATACTAGATATATTATTATATATGTTTATGTATAAGTGAAATGAATTACAACATGATTAAAGGGATAGCCTGGAGGACTTAGGAACATTTTGTTTTTATAAAGTACTTATACTGTCTATTTTTTTTTTAAATATATTTTATTGATTTTTTACAGAGAGGAAGAGAGAGGGATAGAGAGTTAGAAACATCGATCAGCTGCCTCTTGCACACCCCCTACTGGGGATGTGCCCGCAACCAAGGTACATGCCCTTGACCGGACTCGAACCTGGGACCCTTGAGTCCACAGGCCGACGCTCTATCCACTGAGCCAAACCGGTTTCGGCTACACTGTCTTTGAGATGGCATACTGTTACTTGAAAGTAGACTTGGATTAGTTGTAAATGTATATTGCAAATTTTAGGAGAACTGTGAAAAAAAGTAAAAAAAAAACCCTCTAATTGTTATACTACTAGAGGAGAGAAAATGGAATCATGAAAAATGCTCAGTTAAAACTACAAAAGGCAGAAAAAAAGTGGAAGACAAAAATAGGAACAAAAACAAGGGCAAGAAATAAAAAAACAATACCAAATATGGTAAATATTAATCCAACTACATCAATAATCACTTTTAAATATATATATTTATTGATTTCAGAGAGGAAGGGAGAGGGAGATAGAGATAGAGATATCAATGATGGGAGAGGATCATGGATTGGCTGCCTCCTGCTCGCCCCACACTGGGGTTAGAGCCCGTAACCTAGGCATGTACCCTGACGGGGAATCGAACCATGACCTCCTGATTCGTAGGTCAATGCTCAACCATTAAGCCACATCAATTAAAAGACAAAAACTATCAGAGTGTATAAAAAAATAAGACCCAGCCCAGCCAGTGTGGCCCAGTGGTTCCATTCCCAGTTAGGGTCATGCCCAGGTTGCAGCCTCGATCCCCAGTGTGGGGCATGCAGGAGGCAGCCGATCAATGATTCTCTCTCATCATTGATGTTTCTATCTCTCTCTCCCTCTCCCTTCCTCTCCGAAATCAATAAAAATGAGATCTAAATATATATCATCTATAATAAATCCACTTTAAACATAGATATACATATAGATTAAGAGTATAAAAGCAAGTGAGAATAACTATATTAATTTTAGACAGAGCAGACTTAAGAGAAAATAAAGTTATCAGGGGTAAAGAGGGATAGTACATAAGGATAAAAGGGTTAATTATTCAAGAAAACATAACAATGCTTAATGTGTGTACATCTAACAACAGAGCATTAAAACACAAGAGGCAAAATCTAATAAAAATGCAAGGAGAGCCGAAACCAGTTTGGCTCAGTGGATAGAGAGTCGGCCTTTGGACTGAAGGGTCCCAGGTTCAATTCCGGTCAAGGGCATGTACCTTGGTTGCGGGCACATCCCCAGTAGGGGGTGTGCAAGAGGCAGCTGATCGATGTTTCTCTCTCATGGATGTTTCTAACTCTCTATCCCTCTCCCTTCCTCTCTGTAAAAAATCAATAAAATATATTAAAACAAACCAAAAAAAAGAACACCACTTTCTCCAACACTTTCTAAAAATAGGCAGGTAACTAAAACAAAATAGTGGCTTCTTCATAAAATAGAAAACTAGTCTTAAAAAAAAATGCAAGGAGAAATAGATGAATACACTATTTTAGTTGGAGACATTAACACTTTATCAGAAATAGACAAATTCAGCAGCCAGAAAATCAGTATGGACATAGATGAACACAAAATCATTATCAATCAATGGGAAATTTTTGACATCTGTATACTACTTCATTCAAAAAGAGAAAATTACACATCCTTCTCAAGCTCATGTGGACTAATGACCAAAATAGACCACATTGTGGGCCTTAAACACACTTTATCAAATTTAAAATAATACAAATGTGCTCTCAGGCCACATTGAATTAAACTAGAAATCAATAACAAAAATAACTGGAAAGTCACAAAACACAAGATTAAACAACATACTCTTAATATATGAATCAAAGAAGAAATCTCAAGAAAAATCTAAAAATATTTTGAACTTAAGCAAAATGAAAACAAAACTTATCAAAAATTTTTTGCTGCAGTGAAAGCAGTGCTTAGAGAGAAATTTGTAGCATTGAATGCCTATTCAGTTGGCCCTTAAACAACTGAAAATCTAAATGTAACTTAAGTTGACCCTTCACATATGGAAATACCCAACATTGAATTAAAAATACAATTGGCCCTTGAACAACACAAGTTTGAACTGCATGGGACAGTTCAAACCCATGTTGTGCAAGGATGAACTGTATCAGAAAAGAAAACTCTAAAATCATCATGTAAAATTCCACCATAGAAAACTAGATAAAGAAAAGTAAATTAAATCCACTGTAAGCAGAAGAAAAGAAATGAAAATTAGAGCAGAAGTCAATAAAATTGAAAACAGGAAATCAATAGAGAAAAATAAATAAAACCAAAAGCTGTTTCTTTAAAAGACCAATAAAATTGATAAGCCTAATGAAGAAAATAAAAGAAGACAGAAATTACTACCATTAGAAATGAAAGGAAGGACATCATTACAATCCTATGAACATTAAAAGTATAATAAAGGAATATTATGAACAATTCCATGCCCACTAATTTGATAGCTTAGATAAAATGGACTGATCTTCCAAAACTTACTACACAAGATGAAATAGATGATCAGAATGACCTATATCTATTGAAGAAATTAGATCAATAATGAAAAACTTTCCAAACAGAAAGCACCAGACTCTGATAGTTTCACTGGTAAATTCTATAGATTATCTAAGGAGGAAATTATACCAATTCTCTATGATATCTTCCAGAAAATAGAAGAAGGAATACTGTCTAACTTATTCCATTAGGTCACCATTATTCTAATACCATAACTGGACAAAGGCTTACAAGAAAATAAAACAATTGACCAATATCTCTCATGAACATAGATGCAGAAATCCTCATCAAACATTAACAAATTCAGCCCTGGCTGGGTTGCTCAGTTGGTTAGAGCATTGTCCTATACATAGAAAAGGTTGTGGGTTCAATTCCCAGTCAGGGCATATAACTAGGTTGTGGTTTGACCCCTGGTTGTGAGGCGGACAGAAGGCAACCAATGGATGTTTCTCCCTCGTTCTCTCTCTCTCTCTCTCTCTCTCTCTCTCTCTCTCTCTCTCTCTCTCTCTCTCTCTCTTTCTCTCCCTCTCTCTCCCCTTTCTTCCCTCCTCTTTTTCTCTCTCTAAAATCAATTAAAACATATCCTAGGGTGAGGATTAAAATAAATATATTAGCAAATTGAATAAATAATATATAAAAAGAATTATACACCATGACCAGTGGGATTGATCCCTGGAATGCAAGGCTGCTTCAACATTCAAAAAAATCAATTAATGTCATTTATCACATCAACAATCTAAGGAAAAAAAATCTCATGATCATATCAGTTGATGCAGAAAAGCATTTGACAAAATTTAACACCTATTCATGTTAAAATCTCTCAGCAAACTAAGAATAGAGAGGCACTTCCTCAACTATCTAAAAATTCTGCAAAAAAAAATGTACAGCTAATAATAAGAAACTTTAAGTTTTCCTAAGATCAGAAATAAGGCAAGGACCTTCCCTCTCATCACCCTTTTGAACATTGTACTGGAAGCCTTAGCTAATGCCATAAGACAGACAGACAGACAGAAAGAAAGAAAGAAAGAAAGAAAGAAAGAAAGAAAGAAAGAAAGAAAGAAAGAAAGAAAGAAAGAAAGGAAGGAAGGAAGGAAGGAAGGAAGGAAGGAAGGAAGGAAGGAAGGAAGGAAGGAAGGAAGGAAGGAAGGAAGGAAGGAAGGAAGGAAAGTACACAGAGTGTGGGGGGCGGGGGCGGGGGAATAAAACCTCCTTTGTTTGCATATGGCATGATTGTCTACATCGAAAATCTGAAAGAACTAACTCTTGGAACTAATAAGCAATTATAGCAAAGTTGAAGGACACAAAGTTAATAACTAAAAGTCAATCACGTAGAATTTGAAATTAAAAATACATTGGCATTTACAATAGCACCCCCAAAAGTGAAATACTTAAGTATAAATCAACAAAAAATCTATATGGGGAAAAAAATAAAAAACTCTGATGAAAGATTTCTAGAAAGAATGTAATAAATGTAGAGATATTACATGTTCAAGGATAAAAAGATTCAATAATGTCAAGATGTTAGTTCTTACCACTTGATCTATAGATTCAACACTATCCCAATCAAAATCCCAGCAAGTTATTTCATGGGTATTGACAAACAGATTCTAAAGTTTAGTATATGAAGATGCAAAATAGCCAGAATAGCCAAGTCAATATTGAAGGAGAAGAACAAAGTTAGAGGACTGACACGATCCAATTTCAAGACTTACTATAAAGCTATAGTAATAAAGACAGTGTGGTATTGATGAAAGAACAGACAAGTAGAAAAATGGAACAAAACAGACCCCATAAATAGATCCATATAAAGATAGTCAACTGATTTTTTACAAAGGCACAAAGGCAATACAATAGAGCAAAGGTAGTCTTGTCCACAACTGATTTGGAACAAGTAACTGGACATCCACATGCAAAAAAATTAATCCATAAACATACCTACACCCTTCACAAAAATTAATTCAGAATGAATCACAGACCTAAATTAAAATATACAGCTGTAAAACCTCCTAGAAGGTAACATAGGAGAAAATTTGGGTGACTTTGGGTAGGACTTTTAAGATACAACACCAAAGGCACAATCCATGAAATAAAGTGGGCTTCATTATAATTAAAAACTCCTGATGTTCAAAATACAATGTCAAGCCGAAACCGGTTTGGCTCAGTGGATAGAGCATCGGCCTGTGGACTCAAGGGTCCCAGGTTCGATTCTGGTCAAGGGCATGTATGTACCTTGGTTGCGGGCACATCCCCAGTAGGGGGTGGTGCAGGAAGCAGCTGATCGATGTTTCTCTCTCATCGATGTTTCTAACTCTATCCCTCTCTCTTCCTCTCTGTAAAAAATCAATAAAATATATTTTTTTAAAAAAATACAATGTCAAGAAAATTAGAATACAAGCCACAGACTGGGAGAAAATATTTGCAAAAGACAGATCTGATAAAGCACTGATACCCAATATATACAAAGAACTCCTAAAACTCAACAATAAGAAAACAACCAGATTTAAAAAAAAATGCGTTGTTTTTAAATCTCACCGAAGACACTTCACCAAGGAAGCAATAGAGATGGCAAGTAAGCACATGAAAATCATATGTCATTAGGAATTGCAAATTAAAACAATGGGAGACCAATACACATCTATAAAATAGCCACAGTCCAAAACACTGACTACCCTAAATGCTGATGAGCGTTTATAGCAACAAGAACTTTTGTTCATTGCTGGGGGGAATACAAAATGGTACATCCACTTTGGAAGACAGTTTGAAAACGTACTCTTACCATACAATCCAGCAATCATTTGTGCTCCTTGGTAATTACCAAAACAAATTGAAAACTTTTGTTCACACAAAAGCCTGTACATGGATGGTTTTAGCGGCTTTATTCATAATTGCCAAAACTTGGAGGCAACTACAAAGTCTTTTATCAGTAGATAAATGGATAAATAAACTGTGGTACATCCAAACAATGGGTATTATTCAGTGCTAGTAAGAAATGAGTTATCAAGCTATGAAAGGAAGAAATGTAAATGTATGTGAAAGAATCCAATCTGAAAGGGCTAAAATACTGTATGATTCCAACCTTATGACTTCCTGGAAAAGACAAAATTATGAAGACAGTAAAAAAATCAGGGTTTAGGGAGGGAAGGATGAATGCATGGAACACAGACAATTTTTAGGATGGTGAAGCTATCTACTAGTATATATATAAAAGCCTAAGCGACCATTAGGGCGGAACGACTGGAACGACCGGAACAACCAGTTGCTATGTCGCACACTAAGCAGGTAGGTAGGCGAGCAGTTAGGGCAAGAAGGCAGGCAGGCAGGCAAGTGGTTAGGGGCAAGCAGTCCTGGATTGTGAGAGGGCACAGGCCAGGCTGAGGAACGCCCTCTCCCCTCCCCCCATGCATGAATTTTGTGTACCGGGACTCTAGTCCTATATAATAAAAGCCTAATATGCTAAGTGTCTGACTGTTCAACCAGTCCCTATGATGCACACTGACCACCAGGGGGCAGATTCTCTGACCAGTAGGTTAGCTTGCTTCTGGGGTCCGGCTGATCAGGACTGGGCAAGATGGGCCAGACATGCCCTGGAGGCCTCCCACAGTCCCTCCCTGGCCCTGATCGTGTACCAGTGGAATCCCTCAGCCTGGCTTTCGCCCTCTCGCAATCTGGGACCCAGTTTTGGCCATATCGCCATAGGCCAGGCCGAGGGACCCCAGATTTGTGCACCAGGCCTCTAGTTCTGTATATTACTGCAATGGTAGATACATGTCATCATATATTTGTCATAACCCATCCAACAGTAAGAATAACCCTAATTTAAACTATGGACTTAGAGCTGTAATCATGTGCCAATGTAAGTTCACAGATTGTAACAAACATATCACTATGATGCATGATGCCCATAGTGGGGGAAGTTGTAAGTGTGGAGGAATAGAGAAAACAGCAGGTCCCTGTACTCTCTATAACATTGTTTCATTGCATGAAACTCATAGGAACTTAACTCTTGTTTATATCAACTAGCCTATGGTAAAATTGGTCTCCTTACACATTTCACTTAAGGTTACAGGACCTATTGACAACATTAAGTGCAGACTTACTGTACATGGGAACTCTCTGTTTCACTTTCACTCAATTTTGCTTCTCCAAAAAATAAAGTGTATTAATTTTTCAAAAATAGAGACTTCTCAACTTTACATCTTGGAAGCTCAGATTCAGGAGGGGCATGGGAATCCATCTGTTCTATAAATTCCAAGAAGATTCTGATGTGCAGTCAGGGTTGAGAACTACTGGGTAGATCTCAGCCTGCTGATCTTTCAAAATGTAACTGTACTGTTCATTATTTTTAGATCTTTCATATCTTCTGGGCACAGTCTTATAAATTTATCTGTACTGATACATTAATGTCAAATAATGCTTACATATAAAATACTTGCATTTCTAAAGAAGTCTCACTCTATATCAACGATTTTTTAAAATAAATCTTTGTTGTTCAGATTATTACAGGTGTTCCTCTTTTTCCCCCCCATAGCTTCCCTCCACCCGGTTCCCACCCCACCCTCTGCCCTTACCCCCCCCACACACACTGTCCTCATCCATAGGTGTATGATTTTTGTCCAGTCTCTTCCCGCACCCTCCACACCCTCTTCCCCCTGAGAATTGTCAGTCCACTCCCTTTCTATGCTCCTGATTCTATTATATTCACCAGTTTATTCTGTTCATTAGATTTTTTATTCACTTGATTTTTAGATTCACTTGTTGATAGATATG
This sequence comes from Eptesicus fuscus, assembly GCF_027574615.1. Lineage (NCBI taxonomy): Eukaryota > Metazoa > Chordata > Mammalia > Chiroptera > Vespertilionidae > Eptesicus > Eptesicus fuscus. The sequence goes on along the minus strand of NC_072488.1, from coordinate 31,495,190 downwards.
TATTTGTTGTTCATAATTTTTAACTTTACCTTTTTCTTCTTCCTCTTCTTAAAGAATACCCTTCAGCATTTCGTATAATACTGGTTTGGTGGTGATGAACTCCTTTAGCTTTTTCTTCTCTGTGAAGCTCTTTATCTGACCTTCAATTCTGAATGATAGCTTTGCTGGGTAGAGTAATCTTGGTTGTAGGTTCTTGCTATTCATCACTTTGAATATTTCTTGCCACTCCCTTCTGGCCTGCATGGTTTCTGTTGAGAAATTAGCTGACAATCGTATGGTTACTCCCTTGTAGGTAACTAACTGTTTTTCTCTTGCTGCTTTTAATATTCTCTCTTTGTCATTTGCTCTTGGCATTTTAATTATGATGTGTCTTGGTGTGGTCCTCTTTGGATTCCTTTTGTTTGGGGTTCTCTGCATTTCCTGGACTTGTAAGTCTATTTCTTTCACCAGGTGGGGGAAGTTTTCTGTCATTATTTCTTCAAATAGGTTTTTCAATATCTTGCTCTCTCTCTTCTTCTGGCGCCCCCATAATTCTGATGTTGGTACGCTTGAAGCTGTCCCAGAGGCTCCTTACACTGTCTTCAAATTTTTGGATTCATTTTTCTTTTTGCTTTTCCAGTTGGGTGTTTTTTGCTTCTTCGTATTTCAAATCTTTGACTTGATTCTTGCAATTCTCTAGTCTGCTGTTGGATCTCTGTATATTATTCTTTATTTCAGTCAGTGTATGCTTAATTTCTAGTTGGTTCTTTTTCATATCCTCGAGGGTCTCACTAAATTTATCAGTGGTTTCTAGAAGATTCTTGAATAACCTTATAACTGTGGTTTTGAACTCTATATCCCATAGTTTGCTTTTCTCCATTTCTGTCATTTGTGACCTGTTTCTTTGTCTCCACATTTTGGCTGCTTCCCTGTGTTGATAGAGTGGCTTTGTGTGCTAGGTATCCTATAGGGCCAGTAACTCAGCCTCCCCAATCACCTGAGGTGGACACTCTTGGTGCATCCCTTTGAGGGCTGTGTGCACAGTCTTGTTGTAGTTAAGCCTTTATTGTTGTTGGTATCACTGGAGGAATTGACCTCCAGGCCAATTGGCTGTGAGGATCAGTTGTGTCTATGATGAGAGAACTTCTGTGCTGGAGACACCCTTATAGGGCAAGACTTGCTTCAGTGGGGCTTTTGAGTCTGCCCCCTGAGAGTGTCCCTTATGGATCTGAGGAGTTGTAATCTGGATGGTCCCACTCTGACCCCTGGGTACATTGGCTCTTGGGTCACCAAGGAGGTGCAAATTTAGCCTCTGCCTGAGGCCACCCAGCAGGAGCTACGGAGATATCTGCAGATTCCTCTTCTTTGTTTAGGGTTTGGAGGTGCCCAGGTGAGGCCCTGCTATGAAGCAATGCAAGCTGCTGTGGAGCCTTGGGCCTTCTTTTGGAAGTTCTGAGGCTCTCTGACCCAGCTGCAGTTTGTTAGGTAATTTTAGATTGCAAAGGGCCAGGCCATTCATATGCAAAAACTTCTGTGCATAGCTTGGGTGGGGTTGTAAATTGGGTGGAGCAGGGTCTCAGGGAATCAATAGGGCAGAGCAAACAGCAATGGCTGCCCATCAACCCTGCCCCAAAGAGACCTCCGGGTCTCAGTGTCCCTCAGTAATCGCTGCAAACACCTCTGTGAGAAAGCCACCCTCAAGTTCTGCCTGACAGTCCAGTTTCTCCCCGTATGTGTCTGGGTCCCCAGAGTCTTGCCTGAAACAGGAGTTCAGAGCAGTCGGGAGCTTGTGTCTCCCTCCCTTTTGAAAAAGACAACCGCGTCCTCAGTCACCAGCCCCTTTGCGCACGCCCTGTACCTCCACACTTTACTTCCACACCTCCTCGGAGTCTCAGTGTGCTTTTTCTCTTTCCTTTTAGTTGTAGAATTTCCACTCAGCCAGCCTTCCTGTGGTTCTGGATGATGTACGTTTGTCTTTTAGTTGTAGTTTTGAGGTGGTTGTGCAAGGCAGCAAGTTCAGGTGTTTACCTTTGCCATCCTCTTGGTTTCTCCTATATCAGCGATTTTTAATTGGTGTGCCAAAAGAATTTTTAAAATATGTGATACCTGACTATTTAGTCTGGGGCACTGACCTCTTTTCCCTTAGATTTTCAAATTAAAAAATGACAACAGCCAACACAATATCCATCCAGTGTGAATGAATCAAAATTATATCTTTTTTTATCATATCAGCAAATATATATATATTTTGGTGTGTCTCAGAATTTTAGTAATTAGTTTATGTGTGCCATGAGATGAATATGTTAAAAATCACTCCTCTACATATGTGCTTAAACTTAACAAGAGCTCTATGTTATAGGCTGGTTGTCTCTAAAGAGCCTAGTCACAGAGCTAAAATGATAATGCTATTCTAAAGCTCTGTTCCATTCATTCCTTCTGATGGAGCAAAGAAACAAACAAGATATCAACAATCAGGAGCATGGCAACTATGATTCCATCATTCACAAGTTGTTGTGTTGTTTTTTCAAAAGAACAAATAATACTATTAACTAGGCCCTGAAAGCACATATAACACAAAAAGCATGATTGGAAAGGGGAAAATGAAAATGGCATAAGAAGCTTTCTCATTCTCCCATAACCAAAGTATACTAGTCCCACCCTTTGGAACGTAGATGAACACAATGAGGATCATGGAGTTCCTAACACTAGTCCCTTTTTTGCTACATAACCCAGAATGATGTAGCTCTCCATTTAAAAAGCAGTAAAAAAAAGATGAAAATGTTCTCCCTTGAAGCCCAGATGTTTTCTATCTTGCTAAACTCCAATTTCAACACATTATTTAGCTCCACTCACATCAGATCAGGGCCACCTGTTATATCCTCTGCACACTTAGGACAGATTTAATGTTAAGTTTGTACTGATGATAAAAAGTCAGAATGCAATTGAGAGGATGCTTTTAGAGTCATCTTGAGGTCAAAGGATGTGTATATGGCAGATTACCAGATAATCAAGACACTATTGTGTAGTGTAAACATAATCAAACCTAATTTTGTTACTCACCATTACATGAATTTGGATATAATCCAGGACTAAAAAAACTCATTATCTGAAGTAAAACTACATGTAAGAGAGGTATAATATAACATTATAAGACTATAAAGAAATTATTTTTAAAGTTCCATTATAATGTATTTTAACATAGGAATATTCTTTATTACCAAGATGGATTTTTCATATTTAAATGCCCTGTTTGTTTTTATCTTATCTAAAATCAAATATATTCACTCTGATATGAATGAAATATGTGATTTGAGGTATATATATATATATATATATATATATATATATATATTGCCATTCTAATGGTAAATAAGTACTTGCAAAAAATAAATCCTAAGTAAATTCATGTCTATTCAGTAAATAAATTTTATTTACTGTTCCAGGAATTGTTCTCTGTGCTGAGATACACAAAGAATATACAATGGCCTTATTGTAGTCCAATGTTGAAATAAATGTATAGTTAATACTAGAAAAAAAGTGTTCTGGCAAAGAAAAAAAACTGATATCACAAAACTAACAATTTAGATTATTCTTGAAGCTTCTGAAATAATTATGACTAATTTTTCATTATTCCAGCACTTTAAAAATTAACAGCAGATGATGCCATAAGACAGTGACTGGGTAGAAAAAGAGAGGAAGAAATAAATGTGAGAAGCACACATTCTCATTCTACTCATCTTTCTTGTGATTAGTTAGGCTTAACTGTAAATTAAGAAAGACACTGAGAACCCCAATTGCAAAGTTTGACCTTTAGATAAAATTATTTGAAATTCAAGGATATTTACTTAGATTGACTATAAGGTTTTTCAGTGTAGCTAAAACACAAATAAGATTGGTTGTGGCTTCACTTTTCCCATTTTCCTTTATTCTCCATGGGATGTGTGGCAGAATTAGAGTATCCATTCTCGTTTAGTCTCCTATCTGAACCCTTACTATAACTCCTTTTTCCCATTCATCTTTAATCTTAGATAAACATTGTTTTAAAATTTAACAGTCCTGGAAAGATCACTGTAGAAAGAAGAAACATTTTTCCATCTCAAATACAACTTCAAAGTGGCAGACTGGAAAATCTCTGCAGGCAAATGTGATGTCGCTAAAGAAATCACACACTTACCTGTAGAGATTCTACAGTCTGACATCTTCAAGCATCAAACCGTTTCCTCAGTCACGCTTTTCTGTATGCAGTTCCTGGACTCGAAATAAATCTGGAGTGGTCAAATAACTATAGCTAACTTATTGAACTTTAGCTTCTTCTAAACCAAGGGGATGTGGCTGCCTCATGATGATTTAATCTCACCAAATTAAATGGTAAAATAATAAGGTTAGAATGGTTAAAATCAGTTGTTATCCAAGGGAACCTAATAGACATGCAAATTCTCACACCTACCCTAGGCCTCCTGAATCAGAATCTCAGAGAATGAGGCCCTGGAAGGTGATTGAAGGACCACTCAAATTGAAGGCTTAAAGAAAACAAAAAATTCTTGCTGGAACACCAAACTCAGAGATCTTTTGATGTTCGATAATAGATGAAAAAAATCAGACAAGCCCTGGCTGGTCGTTGTTCAGTGGTTAGAGCATCAGCGCACAGACCTAAGGCTCTCAGGTTCAATTTCTGGTCAAGGGCATGTGCCTTTGCAGATTCTATCCTTGGTCAGGAGGCAACCAATCTCTCTCTCTCTCTCTCTCTCTCTCTCTCTCTCTCTCTCTCTCTCTCTCTCTCGCTCTCCTCTCTCTCTCTCTCCCTCTCCCCCTGACCCCCTTGCATTCTCTCTAAAAATCAATGGAAAAAAATATCCTTGGGTGAGAATTAATTTTTAAAAGTCACACAAAATAATGTCTTCATAAAAATATTGTCTAGTATACATTTTTCTAAAATGATTATCTTAAAAATAAGCATAAGAATTGATAATGAAGAGAAACATATTCCTTTAACTCTTACTTTGCCAAAGGAATTGCAAAGCTCTGCTTATTTTTTTAGAAACAAAGAGTTAAGAAATCTAATTTAGAAGAAAACGTTTTCATGTTTGGGAGGATTAAAAGAGTACTGACGTCATTCAAATCATGAGCCATAATTCTTATTAGATTTTATTGCTACATTCTTCACACAGCTTTGGAAAGTTATTCCTAAGAGCACAAAATATGTACTTAGACTGCACACAGAGAAGGAAAATGCTCTCACAATGAAATTATTTTAGCCTGACCCAATAATACTTGAAAGACTCACAACTTGTTCTCTATGTAGCATATATTTTCAAAATAAAAGATGAGTTTATATAAATTTGTCTTTTGCAATATCCTTTGTAATTTTCTCTCTTAAAAGCTAAATTTGGCTATGAAAGATCTAATTTCTGTATGTAATACTAAAAAAAAATTCTTTTCCTCTCTGGTACTATAAAAACCTCATGGATGAAGGATTAAAAATAACAAAAAACAAAAATTATAATTTAACTTGACTTTGAATAACAATGAATAAAATACACAATTAAATTCTTATATGTCAGAATATAGTATCTGAAATGTTGGTGTGCCTGTTAATTAATAACTTCTGGTAACATGTTAAAAATTCATCTTCAGTTTCATTCTTAATGAATTCATTTTTATTATTTCTGGACCACACCAATTTCCCATGATGTGATGGAAAAAATTGTAACATTCATAAATTGAATTAGATCACACACAAAATGTCAACTCACTCAGATTATAATAATAAAGTTTGGCTTATTCATTGAAAAGTGAAAGCTCAACTATGTCCAGATTCTGCAATGACAGTGCCAGAGATCAGCAGGATGTTTTAGATACTTCAAACAACCTGGAGGAAGTACATTTATTTAGACGAGGATGAAGAGGCTCTCTAAATATCAGGTTTCTTTGCTTTTATTACATTTAAATCAAGTCAGTAGTGATGCAATTGCTGATCAGAAGCTCCAACTGGCAGCCTTAAATGCCTTTGATAATAACAAAAAAAAATATTAACCCATATATGCAATTTGATACACAAAAGCATTCAAAACATGGGGTTCACTGGAAGAAACAATAAAGAGGAATCCTATAAATTTAGCACCCTCCCAGGCAGTAAGGGAGCTATAACTATCTGATATCAACAACTAATAGCTACTACTATTTATATTAAACATTCTATACACATTTATCTAATTTTGTCCTTACACAAAACTGGTAAGGAAGGTATTAACAGTTCCATTTTACAAACAAAGAGACTGAACCTTAGAGAGACATAGATGAGAAGGAAAGACATTATCTGAGTCTGCACAACTGTACATCTGAGACAAAATGGTACAGAGGAACAAGCATAGAGCTACAAGTCAGGAAATCTGTGTTTTGAATATTTGACCCCCCACCCCCACCCCGCCTAAGCCTCTCTGGGTCTCAATTTCCTCATCTTTAAAACAAGCGAAGTATCCTTTTTCTTGTTTTCTTTCCATGGCTAGGGAAACACTTGCCAGTGATAAATAACTGGAAAGATATAGGATGGTTGTTATTATGCTTGGGGTAAATTGGGTAAGCTTTGGGGATGGCCTGGTCTCCTGCAACACACTGACCCCCCAAAAACAAACAAACAAACAAACAAACAAACAAACAAAACACACACACAAAAACAAACAAACAAACAAACAAAAAACACCTGCATCCATTGCTGTGGAAACTACTGAAGGAAGTCTTAATTTGCCCTGGTCATAGCCCCACCCAAGAACACTGGCCTTCTGTCTGTTCATCCTCCTTCCCAGGTCAAGCCATGCACCTTTGTCCCAACTTGGTGATCCCAAAGCCACCCTTTCTTAAAGCAAGCAATAGCTTCTCTTAAAGGGCTGTGCCAGACAAGGCCAGATGGTTCCACTTTTGACAGGGTAGCAGATTTCCTCCTCTTTCTTTCAAAGGATGACAGGTTTTTCAGTAAATGTGTGACTGAAATAGACGAATGCCCCAGGGCTTATGAAGAAGGAAAGCTTGGCTGCATTGTGCCACACCTCAGGAAACTGAAATTCCTAACTGGATACAATCCTGATAGACACTTCAGAAGTTCCCTCACTCACAGAATCTTAACACTTCAGATCTGGAAAGGAAACAAGTGACTACTTAACACAATTCAACTATTTATTGAGCAATGACTGTGCTGGGCATTTCACATGTACTATCCCATTTAATCCTTCTCCCAAATTTATATGAAGTGGAACTATTAATGGCCCATTTTGTATATGAGGAAACTGAAGCTCCTAGAGGTTTAATAAGGGTCTTGAACCAGGTCTATTTGATTCCAAAGCCCATTTTCTTAAACACCATCCAGTTTTAGGATCCAGAGGCTAAGTGGCCACAGGTCATACAACTGGTTAGTGATAAACCTGTAAGTAGACTTCAGTTTTCTTTACCCCTAAATAATTTACTTGTAAAAGTTCCTTAGAGAATTATTCAGTTTGTCATATAACTGAAATGACTGACTCAAAATGAAAAATGCTAAGTTATAATCCATTGTCTATAGTGGACACCACGGAAGAAAGGTTCATATGAACTCTGCATTTATTTACACTTTAACCACAACTAGCAAGTGCTAAAATTGTGCCTTTCTATAGCTGAAAACATGACAAATCATCAGATTGACACATCCTTATAAAATAGGTGCCTTATCCTTTCTTAACTTCTGCTGGCAACCTAAATAGCAAGGCCAAACCAATCATTAATATATTTGTAGCACAGCATTTGGGAGTTTGGGAGGTTTTGTAAAACCAGGCTTGACTTATTACTTATAACAGGTAAATGTTACCAGACTCATTATTCATGATCAAATTTACACATCACTTGTCCACTCTGTCTTCTGTAAAGTTTCAACTGAAGGTCCCATTAAGGATATTACAGCCTGTAAAAAAAATAGACAATCTTTTCATCTGATAAATAGCTTTTAATTTTCTGTCTTAGTGGTCACCCACCATGGTGGCTGCCATGGAGAACTTCCTTCAGCTTACAAATGATTATCTACCAAAATAAAAGTAGCTCATAATGAAATCTGATATAATAAAGGGCGTCATTACTTGTTATGGTAAGTTATATCAATAACTTAAAGCAAAAGTGAGTGGCTATAACTCATGTTTGTTTCCCCTCCTATACTTCTGTTCCCCATCATCTTGCCTCTTATTTTCTCTTCTCCCTCAATTCTGCAAAACTCAAAGCTGTGTTTAGTTGTGGGAAAGGGAAGTGGTGAAAGGCGAAATCATTGCAACCAGTGCATAACACATCACCACTCATTCACATAGATTATTCTCTCTCCCCGAGGCTCCAACCAGGGAGCTTTGAAAAACTAAAAGTCACATTTCTTTGCACAAGTTATTGCTTTAGGGAAACCAGGGATCTCTATGTATTCTATGAAAAAGGTAACTTATTACCTTATTATTATAGACAAACATTTGCTGAGCACACCAGGGGCTTGGAACAGTGCCAAATGCTATATGTTCTTTAAGGTGTAGGCAATGAAGACAATGTATTCCATTTTTTAGTGGGGACTCCCTTCTGAACCTTAATTTTCAATTCTCTAATGGGTTTGGGAAGTGCATAAAATTATCCCTTGCTTCGGGATTTAATTATACTTTATTCAGATTTTAATATCTAATTTTGTGGATTTTAAGTATTTTCTCCAACTCATTTTTTAGAACAAGCTCTTTTCTCATTTTATATATCAAACATCCTAACTGGCCTCGTTTGACTTTAAATATCTATGTTAGAAGAAGACAAATTCATTTAAGAAACTAATCATGTGAAAGCTATGAGTAGTAAATATTTATGAAGATGGTAATGTTCTCTTTCTTGACCTGGGTGGTGGTTTCATGGGTGTGTTCATTTTGTGATAATTCCTCAAGTTGTATACTTATGATTTGTTCATTTTATGTAAGTGTACTTACCTCAATAAAATAATTTAAAAATTTGTATTTATGAAGAGTCTTGACATCTCCTCCCCAAACACATGCAAACAGAGTCAGAACAATGGATTTCACAAGAGAGTATTTGTTCTTCCTCTCCTAGAGCCCCCATTTCTTGCCATAGGGACTTTAATTCTTCAACCTCAATCCTAAGAGACTGTTTTTGTTTGTTTGTTTTTTGTTTGCTTTTTAAAAATATATTTTTATTGATTTCAGAGAGGCAGGGAGAGGGAGAGAGAGATAAAAACATCAATGATGAGAGAGAATCATTGATCAGCTGCCTCCTACTGGGGATCGAGCCCACAACCTGAGGTTATGCCCTGACCTGGAATAGAACCATGACCTCAATCACTGACCCACAGCAGGCAGACCTAAGAGATTGTTTTCAGGGCCTCCTTCTCATCAGATAGTCTCCCTTTAGGCTTTGTTCCCCCTGGGCTTTCTTCTGTAGAGTGGGCCCCTATCTTCTCTAAGAGTTTCCAATCTTTTCTTAATATCTCAAACAACAACAACAACAACAACAACAATGCAAAAAGTGTTTTCTTCATCCCCCCCCCCCCCCCACACACACACACACATAGTACTCTCTCTAGCTACCTTTGCTGCTACCCACAAAACTCCAGGTGTCCTTTCACGGATGCTGACTAGGAGTCTTTCTCAGGCTTCCCCTCAAGAAAGGTTCATGATTAGAAAATGACTCTCTCTCTCTCTCTCTCTCTCTCTCTCTCTCTCTCTGTCTCTCTCCCTACCTACCTACCTATCTCTCCCTTCCTCCCTCCCTTCTATCCTCCCTCTTTTTCTCACTGAAACTTGTTTTACTGGAAAATATGTCCCAAGTTGCTTTACAACTGTATGGAAAAGTACTGCTATTGAACATTCTGCCCTTCTCAGTTTAATTTCTATAAAAACCCTCCTGGTAGGATTGTTGTCAAGATCAAATGAAATAATCTACATAATATACTTAATGCAAGGCTAGGAACATGGTAATCACTCTTTACATAGCAGCTCGTATTGTTATCATTAGTGGTATGATTAGCTAAGGTTGTTTTTTTGTTTGACAATAGGGTCAACTCAAATTTTCAACCTAGGCAAATTATTGTAATACTGAGGGAATAATCAAATAGCAGCTATTATTTATTAAGTCTTCTATATCAAGCATTATTAGGCATTTTACATAAATAGTCTTATTAAAGCCCGTTGCAATTTTATGAAATAGAAATTGGGATCCATTTTAAAATGAGAAACCTGAGCACTTGTAAGGGTTAAGCCACTTTACTGGGTGACTAGCTAATTAAATTGACCATGGGGGTGCATTTTCTTCTGCAATAACCATATTCTTGCAGGATGTGCATCCTGACAGATTGTGGCGTGGCACTCGACCCCTCAATAAGAAGCTGCTGGGCCCCATTTGGGCACTCTAAGAGTTACAGAAGAAGTCTCAAAATGGGCTGTCTCCAAGGAGCTGACAGTGGGTAAGTCAACCCTGTTGCAACCTTGCCCAACATTTTATCATTGAGACTTGAAGGTTTGCAAGGCTTCAAGTACCTAATTATCTTCCACTCTTTTATGTTTTTTGCCTTTAGCATCTCCTTCATCATCCCAAACCAAGTATCCTCTTAAAAAACCATGACAAACTTATAGACTGAAGTTTATGCTCTGTTGCTAGAATCTTCAGAGCTCTGGGATTCTAGATACCCTCTCCTAAAAATTTGCAGGGTAAACTTCCCTCCTCCTTTTACTGCAGGTGTATGCTCTACAAAAGAAGATAGGTTTCTGCTGATTCAACCATGACAACTGCAACCCTGTTGGCTATTATCAGTGCTTTACTATTTATTGTTATGTCTCTGGTGTGCTTCAAAATATTTTCTTTTATTTTAAAAAAGGAAGTGTGGCATAAGCCAAGTCTTAAAGGTTGCAACCCAGTTATACACAGGCAACCTCTAATGACTGTTCTAATAGCAACCTCTTCATGTATTTCTCTTTAGTTACTCATGTCAGTATCCTTATCCAATTTGCTAATGGCTTTCCTTGAAGAGGTTATTTATTCATCTGCTTGGCTCTAGTTATGAAGGATGCACAATTTCCCTTGAAGTAGAGCTGGCTTCCTTTAAAGGCTTTGTAAAAACTTGAACTAGAGAAGTATAAAGCCTTTTTTATGGGAACCATCCTTTCTATCAATTACACTTCTGCTCTGTCATGAGTTGTGACTGCCTATTCAAGAATGTCTCTACCATTCAGAATGTGGAAAACATGTCATTGGGGAGCTCAGCTCAATGGCAGTTCTGGCTTTGGCCTTGGGCTGGACAACACTTATTCACAGTATGACTCAGACTCCCTTCTCGTAACGCCTTATCTCTAGACACCATTCTCCATGAATCCCTTTCTCTATTCGTAACCACTTGTAATCCTCATGCTCCTCTATCTGACCTTTTCTTCCCACAAAAATTCAGAAAATGTGCACTTAATAAACAAAACAAATCCATTGACAAAGATAGATGTAGTCAGGGAAGCTTTACCAAAATTCGCTTCAACCTGGTATTTAACAAACTCTAGCCAAAATGCTCATTTATAACTCCAGCCAACTATTTTATTGAAACCAATTCAAAGCCAGACATTTTCTGAATGCCTACAAGGCAACAAAAATAATAAATAATGTTTGGCTATCTTTCAAACCTTGAGTCCCAATCCCAGAAGAATATGAAGACAAGGTAAAAGAAAGCAAATCTGAAATAACGTATTGCGTTAGGAGTGACTCTCACTCTGAAATCAAAGACAGATGGTTTCTTGGGGAACCTTCAGATTATCACCACAACTGCTAAGAAATTGGGATGCAGAAGAAAGTCACATTAAATAGATTCTTATAAGTCTTCTCTCCCACCAGCACCTTTTCCATTAATTTTTGTAGATTTTCTGCCTTTGTTTTGAGTTAATTTCCAAAAGGCGACTGCAAAAAACATCCAAATGTGACAAAATTAGTACTACTCAAGCACCTGTGTGAGTTTGAATACCCAAAGTCCTAAGATGTTCCATAATTTAGACTTAAAGGTTCAGAGAAGACAACATTTCTAAACAACATTACTCATATGGTAGTGCTCCTATCAATAAAAAAGAGAAAACTGAATTATACATATATATATGTATATGTGTATATATATATATATATATATATATATATATACATATACATATATATATATCAACTCAAGATACCATGTGGTTCTGATAAACCATAAATACCAGCTAAATTCAGAAGCCCTTCAATATAGAAATGGAGACACCTCTTGAACTACACCTAGTACACCTTGGCACATCCTATCTAATAAAAGAGTAATATGCAAATTAACCATCGCTCCACCACACCCACAAGCCACGCCCACCAGCCAATCAGGATCTAGTATGCAAGTTAACCCAACCAAGATGGCTGCAGCCACAGAGAGCAGGAGGGAGGCTTGGGTTTCTCCTGCAATGGAGGAAGCCAAGCTTTCCGCACACCCTGGCGGGCCCAGGCCTCCACTCTAGGCTACAAAGTTTCAATTATAGAAGATAAATAAATCCCAACAAAAATGGCAGCAGCAACAGAGCTGGAGAGAGCAGAAGGCTTGAGTTGCCATTGGCGATGGAGGAAGCCAAGCTTCCGCAGCCCTGGCCTGCCTTGGCCTCTGCTTAAGGCTACAAAGTTTCAATTATAGAAGATAAATAAATCCCAGATACCAGGACCTCCTCTTGGGTCACTGGGGGGTGTGGCCAGCCTGAAAACCAACACAGGCCCCTTGCCCAGGCCACCCCATGCCCCAAGGGAACCCCCAACCTGATCTGGGACACCCTTCAGGGCAAACCAGCCGGCCAGCACCTGTGCACCAGGCCTCTATCCTATCTAATAAAAGAGTAATATGCAAATTGACCATCTCTCCAACACACAAGATGGCTGCCCCTATGTGGTCAAAGAATCTGCCCCCATGTGGACACAAGATGGCCGCCCAAGATGGCCAGCAGGGGAGGGCAGTTGGGAGGGATCAGGCCTGCAAGGGAGGGCTGTTGGGGGTGATCAAGCCTGCAGGGGAGGGCAGTTAGGGGTGACCAGGCTGGCAGAGGAGGGAAGTTGGGGGCGAGTGGGCCTGCAGGGAAGGGCAGTTGTAGGGGACCCAGGCCTGCAGGGAAGAGCAGTTGGGCGGGGGGGGGGGGGACCAGGCCTGCAGGGGACGGCAATTGGGGGGACCAGGCCTGCAGGGGAGGACAGTTAGGGGCAATCAGGCTGGCAGGGGAGCAGTTAGGCATCAATCAGGCTGTCAGGGGAAGTGGTTAGGGGGTGATCAGGCTGGCAGGCAAAAGTGGTTAGGGGCAATCAGGAAGGCAGACACACGAGCAGCTGGGAGCCAGTAGTACTGGATTGTGAGAGGGATGTCTGACTGCCCTCAAGGGGTCCCATATTGGAGAGGGTGCAGGCTGGGCTGAGGGACACCCCTCTCCCCCATGCACAAATTTCATGCATTGGGCCTCTAGTCAATAATAAGTCAGTAACTCAAGCAACATATAAAAGTAGATATGAAAAACTTCTAGGAATAGCCAAAATCGGTTTGGCTCAGTGGATAGAGCATCAGCCTGCGGACTGAAAGGTCCCAGGTTTGATTCCGGTCAAGGGCATGTACCTTGGTTGTGGGCACATCCCCAGTAGGGGGTGTGCAAGAGGCAGCTGATCGATGTTTCTCTCTCATCACTGTTTCTAACTCTCTATCCCTCTTTCTTCCTCTCTGTAAAAAATCAATAAAATATATTTTAAAAAATAACTTCTAGGAATAAGAAAAATGACAAAGACAACATAAGCATAAAAAATGAATAGAGCCCTAACCGGTCTGGCTCAGTGCATAGAGCATTGGCCTGCAGGCTGAAAGGTCCCAGGTTCGATTTCGGTCAAGGGCATGTACCTTGGTTGCGGGCACATCCCCAGTAGGAAGTGTGCAGGAGGCAGCTGATTGGTGTTTCTCTCTCATTGATGTTTCTAACTCTCTATCCCTCTCCCTTTCTCTCTGGAAAGATCAATAAAAATATTTTTTAAAAATGAGTAGAATTTGGGTACATTTTCTAAAATCTAGAGGTTGGAAATTTGGGGGAAAAAAAGAAGAAAGAAAAGAAAACCTGATTGAGTTAACCAAAGCATATGGCAATATAATAAAAACTAGAGTTTATTGAGTATCTACCAGATTCTGTACTAACAAATATTAATACATTTAATTATTAACAATCTCAAACAAAATAATTTGCTCTAAAGCCCACAACTAGTAAGTGGTAGAATCAGGACTCACACCATGTCTACCTCATTCCAAAGCTCATGTGCAGCAGGAAGAATAATCCTTCTGAGTTTTCAGAAAGTACCTAGATAATTCCAGCTTTGAATAAATGGTTTTCAGGGAAATATTAAAATTGCCCAATCTGAACAGATTCAATGACCTGTTTCTGTTACATCCAAATACAAATCTATAGAAAGTCCAGAACTACTGAATAAGATCACAAATGTATATATTGCCATGCCCTCGAAGATGCCTGCAGAAACCTCCTATTATAGATTTAGAGGCTCCTTTCCTTTGGTAAAATCCTGAAAATATTTATACAAGATGTATGATAGTATCAGCTTACTCCTTGATGCTTCCTCTGCTACCACATTTTCAGTTTATTTGGCCTATAGACTATTTGGCACATTAGCACATCTTTTAGTCCTCATCAAGGATATTTTCCATTATTTTTAGAGAAAGTGGAAGGGAGGGGGAGAGACAATAAGAGAGAAACATGAATGTGAGAGAGACATATTGATTGGTTACCTCCCACACATGCCCCAACTAGGGCCAGGGATCAAGACTACAACCTAGGTACATGCCCTTGATCTGAATCAAACTCAGGACCCTTCAGTACACAGGCTGATGCTCTATCCACTGAGTCAAACCAGCTAGGGCTCCTTTTTCATTTTAATTGACCATCACAACAGCCCAGTAAGGTGGGCAAGGCAGAAAAGTATGTGTCTATGCTTTCCCATAGAGCCCTCCCCACTATGGGCACGACACACCCTATGTCTTGGGTTCACCCAGGGCTATCTCATCTTCCTCAAAAATGTACAGTATTTCCATTTATGATCTTTTTCTAACATTTTCCAGTAGAGGGAAGAAGAACTACATCCTTATTCTCCCTATCTCTTTACAGTCACTTTTCAGTATTGAATCTTCTAGGGTGAAGGGCAAATCAAATCTAAGGTTAAGAGAAAAGAAAAAATGAACTATCAGGCATGTTACTTTGAAATGGGGTTTGATTTTTGAGAGAAAAAACATGAGAAGTGACAAGCCCTTGTTTTTTTATTAGGATAAATTCTATTTATTTTTTATCCTGAGCAATTTGACTCCAGAAATAAACTTAGAACTATAGTTTAAATGTTAAATTCCAGTGAGCAGACATTTTTATTTTTCATAAAGTAGCCTTTTACTAAGGAGCTCATATGAAAAACAAAATTATAGCCACTTTTTCTTTCTCAATTGTTCTGTAATTTTATATTCTTGAGGTGTTTTTTTCCATGAAAAACCATTTTTTAACTCAGCAAATTATCACTATCCTAATTCAGTCAAGCCTCAGTTATTTAAAAAAGTTATGAACTGGAATCCATAATTCTTTGCATCAACAAGCATTTGATTTAGTTCAACAAATTTTTATTGAGTACTTATTAAATACCAGATGCTATGCTGAGAATTTTATGGCTGAGACTATAAAGATGAATAAGCATGGTCCCTACATTTAGAAGTTCACAGTCTAATTAGGGAAAACAACATGTAAGCAAGAAAATACCATGTGTATAATAGGTGCCAAAATAGAGAGAGTACAAATTGAACGTGATCACAGAGAAGGGAGACTGAAGAGAGAGAGAAAGCAGTGTCTGATATGATCTTAGATTCAGCATATGTGTCAGTCACACAAGGTGTGCATGAGTGCCTATCCACATGTGTGTGTGTTAGAGGAGGGAGAGAGGGAGCAGAAACCATTCCAAATTGGTGCAAAGGCATAATACAGCTCATTGGATTCTTGCAACTTCAAGTGGTTTGTTATAGCTGGAATGTACTAGTATAATGGAGGTGAAGAAATGAAGCTAGAAAGACAGGGGAAGTCCCTACCAAAGGTCAAATCCTAGTTCCTAAACCAGAACTATGGAATCAAAACCTGAATGTGGGTCCTGGGGATTTACATTTGTAACGAGTTCCCCTGGTGCTTCTTATGCTCACTGAAGTTGAATTCCCCACAGCAAGTGATGCAGAACCTCTGCAGGCTTCTCCTCCTCCCTTCTTCCTTGATCTTTATTTCTGCCATTGATTAGCAACACCCAGTGGGCTGAAGGGGCTAAGACTCATGGTTCAATTCCACTTAGGTATACTAAAGCAGCATGGGCAAAGGGAAGGACATGGAAGCTACCATCTAGAAAAGAGAGAGACCTGGACCCCCATTGTCACACCTGCCTCTTTGGTGAGTATATGGTTATTACTTTTTTTTAACTTGTATAATTGGTGGTTTTCTTGCAATGAGGAAGTATTTTAGGGTGTTTGACTTTAGTATTCCCAAATTCTTGATAAAGTTTGTTTTAGAATGGTTTGCAAGTGATTGGTTTTACATTTTCCTATACTTCTACTTGATTGTGTTTCTTATTATGTAAGGATTAAATAGAACAACTCCTCTCTAAATGCAGAGATTATACTTTTACAACATTACATGTATTGATACATATGCCAGAAGTGTGTGAAAATAAGGTTTTAATTCAACAAGAGGCGTAGCTTGATAAAGTCTCATCAAAAAAAAAGCAGGGAGATAGGATACTGAATGTCAGGTCTTTGGCTGGTGCACTCAGTGAATGACATGCTCCTGACCAAGACACTGTGTGCCTCTGCCCACATGATTTTCTTCTTGCAGGTCTAATGTGGATGGCTGTGAATTGGCTTAATCTCAGCTGGCAACTGTGAGATGTTCCTACAGTCCCCCACAGTGGTCTCTGGGATTATGCTAAACAGAGCAATTTCCTTGCCCTAATGGATCAAAAGACTTCATGACCACCAACATTAGAGCACCAAATTCTGCTTTATGATCAAGGGGGGGAAAGCTACTATAGTTATTGTTTTGTGCTTAACCTCTTTTAGTCTTATTAACTTCTTTTTCTAAAGCCCTGTTGTACTAGAAAGGCAATGGGTCTTGGAAATTAATTTGCCTTTATTGGACTCACGTGCTATTTAAAGTGCTTCTTTAATGTTACTTGTTTTTTTATGTATTTTTTTTTATTTATTGCAACCAATGGATTTTGGGTGTTATAAGCTGAATCTACAATATTTTCCTTCTGAAAGCTTCTCCCACTCTTTTTGTGAGTGCTACTAGGTTAAATTCCAAGCAGTCCAAAAGAGGATGATCTCCTGCCAGGCCCTCCTCAAACTTCAACTGCCCAGATTATCACAATGAATGGCCTTTCCTTATTGCCTCTGTGAGTGTTTCCGATTCAAGGTTCCTCACTGATATTGAAATTTAGAATCAACTGTGGATCAAGCTTAAGTAGCTACAAGACTTGAGCTATACCTAGTTCTAATTCTTCCTGACTCCTAAAAACAGGAGAAAAAAAATGTATTCTGTAAAACGAATGAGAACAAATGGAAATTCTCAGGGTCAAAAAATCAAGGCCTGTTCTCTTCCTTATTCGCCCAGCAACACAAAACAAATTAGATGGTGCAAATGTATAATTAAATGTAAGATTAAGTTTAACAACAAAAATTATTAAAGATGCTATTTCAAAGATCTTGAATGGCACATAGCTTCTTGGATATCTTCAGGAAGACAAGAAGCCCATATTTCTATCTGATTAAATTACATTTCTGTCATTGAGGCAGGTTAGTATAGTATGATATATTCGCTTTTCTTGACAGTAATTGATGTTGGATAGCAAAAAGTGGGTTTGAGGACTAATTTTCCCAGACCAACAAAATAAACTTTAAGTCAAAAAATAAGTTACCTCTGATAAGAAGAAAGGTTCATATTAATTCTCATGGTTCATTAAGGTTGCTGAAACTTTCCAATGTCATCTATATCTTTCTGCTAGTTGAAATAACATTTTTCCCCAAACATTAAAAAATTCCCAATTCCAACTCTTGGTGACAATTTTTCAAACAGGATAGAAAATTCTTTTTATTAATAGGTAAGAAAAGGAATGCAATTCAAGAGGATCAGAAATATTTCATTTTTTATTTTTTAATATATATATTTATTGTTGATAATATTACAGATGTCTCCCTTTCTCCCCCTTTTACCGCCCCCCCCCCAAATATTTTAAAATAGTTGTACATACTATATGTCAAGAACTGTGCCTGTTGCCATGCTAGTACATGCAGTAAGTGTATTGTTGCTGTCTAAATGTTTGCAGTACTCTCTACACATCCAGGCACCAGGGGAGCTGGTAGAAATGCCAATGTCAAGGATTGCATCCACCACAGATGAAGGAAATCAGAATGACTAGGGATGGGCCTAGCATCACTATTGAGAGCTACCCAGGGGATTCTAATGTGCAGCCAGAAGTGAGAACCACTGTATCTGAGCCCAACAGGGAGACTGTGGATGGAATGGAGTGAGAGAAAAATTGGTAGGAAATAAAGTTGGAGATTGAGGTTTAATGTGAATTGACGTGAGAAACAAGTGGAGAGTTTTAATTGGAGAAATGGCAAGACTTGCCCTATATAATAAAACCCTAATATGCAAATTGACCGGACAGTGGAATGACAGGCGGAAGGAACGACTGGTCACTATGACGCGCACTGACCACCAGGGGGCAGACACTCAATGCAGGAGCTCCGCTCAGCCAAAAGCCAGGCTCACAGCTGGCGAGGCAGTGCGGTGGCGGGAGCCTCTCCTGCCTCCTCTGCAGGCAGGCGGTAAGGAGCAAGGTGTCCTGGACTACAAGAGGGATATCTAACTGCTGGCTTAGACCTGATCCCTCCTTAGTGCTAGAAATCAACATTTCAGTCCTAGCCTAAAAAGTGAAGAAAGATTTCTATCCCTATTAGACAGCTGGTGCTGGGGGCTCAGGAGGCTGACTTAGCCCTTCAGTTGCTGCAATGAGCCTTGTGCTGTGAGGAAGCGCCAACTTGGGAGCAGTTAAATGGTCATCCTTGTGCCATCAAAGGACTTTATTGTCCTCTACATTGGAATGGATGTGATAAGGAATGTGGGCAGGTTCAAATCAGGCCAAAGTTCCATTTGCCACCAAGAAAGCCTGTGAAGTCACTGGGAGTAAAAGCAGCTGGAGACATTCCAGCAGCAAACCAATAAGAGCTGCAAAATAGCCCCAGGCTCACAGTATCTGTCTTCCCTTGGACATCCACATTAGAATTTTCTGTGGTCCTCCCAGGAGGACGAACAGTTGTTGAATGCTCAGAAAGTACCATTGTTGAATTCCTTTGGCAAACCCCCATTCCCCTGCCCCCCCAAAAAAAAAAAAATCAAAACAGTAACAAAGCAAAATGAAAATGAGTTATGCTTTCAGTGATCATTACAAAGTCTCCATGAAATCCAAAGCTGCCCATCCTATCCAAGCCACAACTGTCTTCTGTTAAGGTAAAGCAAGGTTAAAGAAAAATTTCCTGGCTACAGACCCAATTATATATTAGCTAGAACCCCCAAGTTTGGAACCCTATCAGGTACCCACTTTCCTGGGTAATCCTCAAAGGCTGAACTTCTAAATATATAGCATTATTTAATTCATATCCTCAAAACACTCTACTAGCAAAGATCATGGTGGTCTGAAGTGGGTAAGGATGGGGATGGTGCTAAACTCAGCCAACTTGCTTGACCAAGAAGAAACTCTAGCTTCAAGTTCTGCTGCTCCCAAAATATAGCTGCTTTTTATTTTCCACTAAAAAACCAACAAACAAAAAACGTAATGACAGTGAGGTACCAGATTCTGTATTGGGAATGCAGCTGTGAGCAAACCATTCCTGCCCTACGTCTAGTGGAAGAGTTGGTTGTTAGCCAATTATGTAAATATCCCCATTGTGATTATAGATGTTTAACTGCCATAAGCAAAGAATGGAGAGATCTCATCTAGACTGAAGGTGAGGTAGAGATTTGAAGAATGAGTAGGAGTTATGGGAATAGTATGGTGAAAATTGTGGGAGAAGAGAGGAGTTCAATCGATTCTAGGAACACACGAGGCTGCCCCCTATCTGTCTGACAATCTTGTCACCTGGAATGGACTTACCAGTAGGATCTATCTGGAAAAACCTCAGGGAGACACTCTGGAAAGCGTGATCCTCCACTTTTTAGTTCTATTATGGACACTTCAATTACTGGAAGATGCCCTTACCCTATACAATGCTCCAAAGAGTGCTTAAAATTGTGACCTGGATTTTAGGATTTTCCTGTTTTATGACAGTCCATCTCCACAAATCCTTCTTCCCTGAAGTAGTTTGCAATGATAGATGATATCCCCCTATCTAACCATCCCAGCCACCATATCCTAGTCCTCGGGACTTTTAAAACTTGTTACAGTCTTATACTAAGTGCTCCAAATAGTCAATAGGTGCCTAGAATCTTGATATGTGGGCAACTGAACTCCTGTCCCATTGCTTTTGATAAATGATGCTACTTAGAGAAGATCACACAGAGCATACTATTTGCAACAATCAAACCTTGAAGGACCCCCTTCTTGGCCTACTTTTATTTTCTTATCATGTTCCTCCTACTCACAAAATGACACAATACCAAGTAATTTCCCAGCCACTGTTAGAGTTAACTCAGTTCCCTAATCTGTCAAATCTAACTAGCTACAGAAAGACCATGTTATAGGGGAATATCATGATAGGCTGAATTTTTGGTTCCTTCTGGTATTCCTTCTCCAATAGAAGTTTTTAGGGTTTCCAATACCATTCTGCTTACAAGTCCTTTGGCTTACCTGCATATTCTGTATGAAAAGCATATAAACCTTAAGTAAGCATCTGTTTTAAAAACTGAGATAACACACTTGATCATAGATAAGAACTCTATTTAAAAAGAGAGAGAATAAGCTGGAAATTATGCCCCTGAAGTACTTCAACATATTCCAAAATTTCACCATCTGTAAAATAAAAATACAAAAGCAACCTTAACTTTTAGTCCTATTTGGGATCCAGATAAATGAAGACAAATAGATAGCAATCAGGGAGTGAACTCTCCAGTCTCCATTTTGATCTCCACCATTCAGTAACCTCTATTCTACTTCCAAATCCCTTACCCAATTACTTTCTACCATTTATGTCTAAAATACCCCATGTAAACCAGAAGTTCCATTGGACAGAGGATATATTTACTAAATAATATTGGAGGCCTTCATTCATTCTATATTTGGGGGAATTCTAGAGGATTAGTTAGAATTATCTGATAAGATCATTAAAACCAGACCTGAAAATGATCGATAAGGTAAGAAACCAGTAATGTTCTTGGGATTGTATGTTTGGCCATTACATTCTTCTTGGTGTCATGTACCTGCTATATCTGCTAATTCTAATTCAAATTTTCAGTGAGCTAGAATTTCAGTATAGTTAAAAAGACATGACAAACTTATCTTGAAAATGTACGTGCAGTTTATGCTAATTAATGAATCTAAAATTACATTATCATCAGATTGTTTCATTCATATAAACCTTAGGATTTAAATAGTTTTTAAATTATCATTATAAATCAGGAATGAGTGACTTAAGAAAACCTATTTTTCAAATATCCTCTCTAAAAAATACTTATCCACACTAGTTTGCCCTGAAATAACTAATTATACTAAATGAGTGTTATAAACATTAGATTTATAATGTTTCTTGGTAAACTGGGGAAATAATTCATTAGTGTGACTTCAAACTGATTTATTATGGGACATGTTAAAAAGTTGCTTAATTGAAATTGTCATATGTAGGAACAAAACGGGAAAAAGTTGCCACATTTGGAAATAAATGAGACTTAATATAATGATTACAGTTTTGATGTCGCAGATACTGCATCAGGAACTGATTGGATAAGAATTGGTCACCATCAGTTCCTAATGCATTGCCTTCAGCATCTAAACAAGCATCAGTAAGGATTAAGCAAAAACAAATAAATCTCATAGACACAGGCGACAGTATGGTGATTACTAGTGGGGAAGTGGGGTAAGGGAAGGTAGAAGAGGGGGCTTGACTTGAGGTGGTCAACACACAACACAATATGCAGATGACGTATTATAGAATTGTACACCTGAAACCTATATAATTTTATTAACCAATGTCACCCCATTAAATTGATTTAAAAAAGAAACAAAATATTGCCAGTATTTTAGAACCATAAAAAAAAAAAAGCATCAGGAAGCACCTCAAGTTAGATCTGCTGTGATGTGTTTATGGTTATACAATAAAATAAAATAAAATAAACACTCTTAATTTAACCCTGAAGAGAAATTTTCTAAGAAAGGTGGTCCCAATCTGCTAAAATGGTGATCATTAGCCTACCACTCATAGACTTATCACCGAAACCAGAGAAGTTAGTATATTTCCATGTTTGTGCTTGTAATACACTTGTATCTTCCTTGCTAAATTTATTATGAAATAAAACAACCTAAAAGTTGCTGGTCATTTTTATTTTTATTTATTTATTATTTATTTATTTTTTATTTATTTATTTATTTATTTTTGCTGGTCATTTTTATAACTTGGGAGGAAAATGAGTAGATATTTTTGTTTGCCATCTTTGCTTACCTTTTTTTTAACTTAAGAGTTTCTGAAGTTTGAGTAGGTATTCCATTTGAATAGGGATTATCTCCCACAATTACCACTAAAATTAATGTTATAAGAGAAAAATTATAACTAGTACCCAGAAAACAAAGCAATTGCTATAAAAGATAAAATGTTAGTTAAATTCAATTTTAACTAGCCTAAATTCATTTGTATTTTCAGCATTTTCTAGTTGAAGGGTCAAGGTGCATTGATGAGCAAGTTCATATTACTTCACTTACTAATTCATTTCTCAAACATCTATTGAACATCTATTATGTGCCAGTAATTATTCTAGGCACTTGCGATACAGCAGTGAGCAAAATCACTACCCTAATGGAGCTTACATACTAGTGAAGAGAGCAGACCAAAAACCAATTTATAAATACTCTGTGAATTCAAGAGTTTTCAGAGGAGTAACAGTCCTGAAATAGATATTTTTTAACATGGATTGAATTATTATATACCATATACTATACACTATACATATTTTTTTCCATAGGCTCAGCTGAGTATATTCCTCAAAGGGAGAAAAGACTAAGCCCCGCTCTCCTTCCCTCTTAAGACCTTACAGAATCAGACCCCGAGCTTCACTTTCAGTCAGTTACTGACATTCTTTCTTGCTTTTCATAATCAACCTGCTCCATTCTCCAGATGTTCACATAGTTAGCTCTCTCACTTCAAGTCCCTACTCCTTTTCAGAAACACCTTTCCCAGCTAACCTATTTAAAATAACCCCTTCAATTCATCCTCTTACCCAGCTTTATTTTTCTTCATAGTACCTATCACTACTTAACATTTGGTTACATACTTGTTTGGGTTTTTTTTTTTTATTGTCTGTTTTCCTCATCAGTATGTACAGACCTTGAAGGCTGAGACTGTGTAGTGTTCACTGTAGTAGTCCTAGCACCTAGAAGATTTCCTGGCACATAGTAGGTTTTTAGTAATTGTTTGAATAAATGAGTTGCTTGTACTGGAAATCATCATTTTAAATCTTCTTTCTGGAGCAATGGCGCATACTTGAATATGAGAGTTTAGAAACTTCCCTAATTAGGTCCTCAGGCCTTTACTCTATCTATAGTCTCTCTGAGGGGTTGTAGGTTTCAGTATTGAGTCCCATATCTTTAAATACTATCTACACGCTAGTGAATCACAAATTCATATTTCTAGCCCTGACTATTCCCTGAGCTCTAGACCAACATATCCAACTCTTGGATTCGATTGATTGGAATAGGGTCCAGAAAGTTAGAAAAGTGTTGGGTGGAAAGACCCTGATGAAGCTGAGGATATTGAGCCCCTAATTTCTGAGGAGCCTTCTTTGCCAGCAGGAATGGCTTCTCCATCCTCCTCCCCTACCCCATCTGAGGTGATTAACCCTGCACTGTCTGAAGAAAACATAATGGCTTCCACTGTGGCAGTTTTTATGCAAGACAATGCCGAGTTTCCGCAGGACCTACCCCTACCTTGCCTAATTTCCTTGGATGCCATGAGTTCTTGTGTTGCTCAAAAATACTTAAAAAAATAACAAAAGTATTTTCGGAGAATCTATATTCCAGGCACTGTTCTTGGTACTGAAGAAATTATACAAAGTCACAGGCTTCATAGAGTGGGAGAAGAAATATAATAAACAAAGACATAAAAAATAATTTTAGAGCATGTGAAATGCTAGGAAGGAAATAGAGCATGAATAAAATAGAGAGTAATTGCAGCTGTGGAATTAATGCATTACTTTATGCAGGTGATCATGAAAGACCTCCTGAAGAGGTCACATTTGAGCTATCTCCATAAATAAGAAGCCAGCCTTAAAAAAAAAAAAAAAAAGTGAAGAAAGTATATTCTAGAACAGGTTGTTTATCCATCAGGCACTAACTCTTCATATTTAAGGGGTTCAACTTTCCCTTCACAGCCAGGATCAGTCATTCTAGCCAGCTCAGTAAATCTCTTCTTTGCCTATTGATTAAGAGGCATGAAGAGTGCAAAGTGGTTAGGCAACAGTTTTAACGTCCAGTTCAATTGAATCATTGTTGTATCTCTTGAAGGAAGCATCCCTCCTTTTGGAACTAATATCTCTAAGACAGCAGAGCAGAAGTCATGGGAATAGGAAGCAGAAGTTTTGCTAGTGGGTTTCTAAGGATAATAGTGAGTGGTGCTACTCTCATTTCCATTCTTGATTCCTAGACCCATGAATCCTAGCTATTGGAGAAATAGCACCACATATTGAATGCTGATTCAGAGCATATATAGCCTCTGGAGAACCTTGCCCCAGCCCTACCAGGTATTTCCATCTAGCTGGTGCTATAACTGAGTCTTCAAAACGTCATTTCAACATTCTGTCAGGCCAGCTGCTTCAGGACGGTGGGGAGCATGGTAAACATTCCATAAGCATGGGCCTGATGCAGCACTTATATTGCTGTGAGGTGAGTTCCTTGATCGGCAGGAATGCTGTGGTGAATACCATGAGAGTGGATAAGGCACTCTGTAAGGCCACAAGTGGTAGTTTTGGCAGAAGTTCTACATGTAGGGAAGGCAAGTCCAGATCCAGAGTGTCTATTCCAGTAAGAACAAAACACTGCCCCTTCCATGATAGAAGCAGTCCAATGAAATCAATCTGTCACCAGGTAGCCAGGTGAATGCCCTAGGGAATGGTGCCTACTGGGGACTCAAGAGTTGGTCTTTGCTGCAGTGACTGTATCCAGGTCAGTCATTGTGAGTGGAAATCCATATCGCTGAGCCCATGCAAAACCTTAATCCTTGCCACCATGGTTACTTTGCTTATGAGCCTTTGGGCACTAAAAGGGGGAAGAAGCTGACTAGTACCCAGAAAACAACTCATCTTATTCACTTGGCTATTAAAATCGTCTTCCATTGAGGTCATCTTTCAGTGAACATTCACATAGGATACAAATACCTTCATGGTTTTTTTGCTTTCCCCATTCAGAGAGGTTAATTCACATACTTCTTCCCCACATTTCTTTGTCACTAGTTTTCTAATCATGTTCCTTCTAGATCCTTGACCAACTGCATTGGCCATAGTCCATGAATCAGAATATAATTTCATTTCTCTTTTCAACCAAAGTGAACAACCAGGTACACTGCTTGAAGTTATGCCAACTGGGAGGATTTTCCTTTACTACTTTCCTTCAAAATGTCCCAGAAAGAGGCTGTAGCTGTCTTTCATTTCATGTGGTGCCTGCAAGTCTTGCAGAGCCATCCATAAACCAGGTCTGAGTCTTCTCATCCTCTATCAACTGATTGGAGGGAACTCTCTATGAAGCCATAGGTGCAGGCTGGGAGGAGAAGGCAGTATAGCAGAAGGAAGGACCATGGGCATTTGGGCTGTTTCTTCATGTAAATTACTTATACCTTCAGGCCATATCATATCTGTATATGTATACTAGAGGCCTGGTGCACAAAATTTGTGCATGGGAGGAGGGAGTCCCTCAGCCCGGCCTACACTCTCTCACAATCCAGGACCCCTCGGGGGATGTCTGACTGCCAGTTTAGGCCCGATCCTGCAATCGGACATCCCTCTGGCAATCCAGGACAGCTGGTTCCTAACTGCTCTCCTGCCTGCCTGCCTGATTGCCCCTAACCACTCTGCCTGCCTGACTCATTGCCCCTAACTACTCGCCTGTCTGCCTGATCACCCCTAACCACTCTGCCTGCCTCCCTTATCACCCCTAACTACTTGCCTGCCTGCCTGATCACTCCTAATCACTCTGCCTGCTTGCTTGATGGTCCCTAACTGCTCGCCTGCTTGCCTGATTGCCCCTAACCACTCACCTGCCTGCCTGATCGCCCCTAACCCCTCTGCCTGCTTGCCTGATTGCCCCTAACCACTCACCTGCCTGCCTGATCGCCCCTAACCCCTCTGCCTGCTTGCCTGATTTCCCCTAACCACTCTGCCTGCCTGCCTAATTGCCCCTAACTACTCGCCTGCCTGTCTGATCACCCCTAACCACTCTGCCTGCCTGCCTGCCTGATCATCCCTAACCACTCTGCCTGCCTCCCAGATTACCCCTAACCCCTCTGCCTGCCTGCCTGATCGCCCCCAACCGCCTATGCCTGCCTGCCTCATCACCCCTAACCATTCTGCCTGCCTGCCTGATTGCCCCTAACAGCTAGCCTGCCTGCCTGAGCACCCCTAACTGCTCTCCTGCCTCCCTGATCGCCCCTAATCGCCTCTGCCTGCCTGCCTGATCACCCTTAATCCCTCTGCCTGCCTGCCTGATCACCCCTAATACTTCCCTGCCTGTCTGATCACCCCTAACCATTCTGCCTGCCTGCCTTATCACCCCTAACTGCTCGCCTGCCTGCCTGATCACCCCTAACCACTCTGCCTGCCTGCCTGATCGCCCCTAATTGCTCGCCTGCCTGCCTGATTGCCCCTAACAGCCTCTACCTTAGCCCCCACTGCCGGGGCTTCATCCGAAGGACATCCAGAATGACATCCGGAAGGTCTCTCACCTGTCTGGTCTAATTAGCATATTATACTTTTATTCGTGCAAAAGTGTGTTGTGGGGGGGGTTCCCTCAGCCCAGCCTGCACCCTCTCCAATCGGGGACCGCTGGCTTCTAACTGCTCACCTGCCTGCCTGCCTGATTGCCCCTAACCCCTCTGCCTGCCTGCCTGATTGCCCCTAACCTGCCTGCCTGCCTGCCTGATCGCCCCTAACTGCCCTCCCCTGCTGGCCTGATCTTGCCCCTAACTGCCTCTGCCTGCCTGATCGTCCCTAACTTCCCTCCCCTGCCAGCCTGATCTTGCCCTGAACTGTCCTCCCCTGCTAGCCTGATCTCGCCCCCAACCTCCCTGCTGGCCTTGTTGCCCCCAACTGCCCTCCCTTGCCAGCCTGATCTTGCCCTGAACTGTCCTCCCCTGCCGCCTGATTGCCCCTAACCCCCTGCCAGCCTGATCTCACCCCCAATTGCCCTCCCCTGCCGTCCTGATCACCCCTAACTGCCTCTGCCTTAGCCCCCACCACCATGGCTTTGTCCGCAAGGAAGTCAGACGTCTGGAAGATGGCCGGTCAACCCGGTCTAATTAGCATATTACTCTTTTATTAGTATAGATAGATTATATAAGATAGGATTGCTTAAATGGAGGGGGTGGGGGAGGAGAGAAAGCCTTTTCCAGCAAGAGGAGATGCTCTTGGCAGACAAAAATACATAATCCCTATATCTAGACTGATAGCCAGCCATATGCACTATACTGCCACACTAGTCATTAAAAAATTGAACTGCTTTCTTACACCTTACACCAAACAGCTGTTGCCCTTAAAACCCCTCCTCAGCCCCCACCTTAGGTTCTGCCTTTGCAGTTCACTCAGATTAGGTTCTGATTGGTTGGTTTCTATGCCAGTCAGTGTCAGAAGCTCTGCCTCCTAGGCAGCCATTGGCTCCTCGCACTTCACCCAGATTTGATTCTGATTGGTTGCTTTCTATGCCAGTCAGCATTTCCAGGCCTACCTCCCAGCCTGATCAGAGAGGCGGGGCTGATCAACAGCCACCCCAGGCTGCTGGAGAGTGGGCTGAACTGCTGATCTCTCAGAGAGAGAGAGAGGCGCAGCTGCTGTCAAGACCCAGAGAGAGAAAGAAGCAGGGTCTCAAGGCTGTGGATCAGATCTTGCTCCTCTCTCTCTCTGGGCCTAGCCAGCATCCAAGGTAGCCGCTGATCATCCCTGCCTCTCCCTCTCCCTAAGAGGTCAGCAGTTCAGCCCACTCACCAGTCCCCGCCCACCGGAGCCTTGCTTTCAGTTGAGCCTTAGGTCATTTTGAACATTACAGACCCTGGGTTTTTATATATTAGGATTACAGATATGCTACTTCCATTTGAGAATAAAGTGCTTCTGTGCATGCCCAACTTTATGGCTTGCTGGATCAGATAACACTCAGTTCTTGATGGGAAGCTCATGTCCAATGTTAATTTGGTGGCATATGGTTAAGCATGAAGGCTCAGTAGAAGGTCATGGGCTATTTCTCAAAGGAAAGTAGTTATTTGCAGAGTATGACAGGGCTTTGCTCCAAAATCCTAAGGTCCTGTACTGTGTTTTCCTTATAGGGGCCTGCTAAAGGCCCCACACAGCATCCCTATCTGCCATTGACACTTCAGGCACCATTGGATCTGCTGGATCATATGACCCAAGTGACAGAGCAGCTTGCACAGCCTTCTCTTGTTCTGTTTCCCACTCAAAACTAGCAGTTTAGGTCACTTGGTAAATAGGCTGGAATAACACACCATATGAGGAATAGGTTGCCTCCAAAATCAAAAAAGGCCCATAGGTATTGTACCTTTGTAAAATTTTTATAGGGTGGGCCAGAATCAACAACTTGTCTTTCACTTTACAATAGATTTCTTAACACATCCCAGACCACTGGGGTCACCACTTATGGGAGGCAAGTAATTGATGTTTTTCTCTCTCTCCCTCTCTCTTCCTCTCTCTCTAAAAAAAAAAAAAAAATGAATGAAAATCTATTTAAAAAATAAAAAGAACAGTATTATATGAAATGTTAAAGGGTCTTCTTTAAAAAGGATAAAAACATGAACAATAAAATGGTAAAAAATAAGTATCTTTCAACAATTGAATCTAACAAACAAAATAAACAAACAAGCAGAACAGAAATAGACTTATAGATAAAGAAATCATTTTTACAGTTGCCAGATGGGAGGTGAAGGGATTAAGAAGTACAAATTGGGTGTTACAAAGAATAGTCATGGGGATGTAAAGTACAGCATAGGGAATATAGTCATTAATATTCGAATAACTATGCATGGTGTCAGATGGGTGCACAATTTATTGGGATGATCATTTAGTAAGTTATGTAATATCTAATCATGGGGGGTACACCTGAAATCAATATAATAATATATGCCAACTTTAATTGAAAAATGAAAAATGATTTAAATTTTTTTTTTAAATATTATGTAATGATTGTACTCCCTTTCTTAAAGTAATAATGGCAGTATACAAATTAAGAAGGGAAGTCTTTAAGCCTAGCATTTTGATTTAATTATGGGGACAAAATGAAAATATGGATTTTTGAAAGAGCACTAGAAGTGACCCATATTGGCCCTCGGGTAGTCCCCCTTTAACAGAGGAAAATTGCAGTGTAGCTTGAAAAGGACTTGCTTGCATTGTAAGGACTGTGAAGAAATGTGCAAGGTCATGTGTTTTAGTCCTCTGCATATCATGCCATCACCTAGCAAAGCTCCTGGCAGTAAGGATGGAAGGCAGAAGCATTTGAGGAACTTTGTGAAGTGCTTAGCATCCACATCACAGAACTGAAGTCAGGCCACACCCAGAAACTAACTGCCACCATCTGAGGTGACTTTCAAGGGGCAAGTGACAAACCACAATGCTGTAACTTCTCACCCATTTGATTAAACAATCCCAATCTTGTGTTTATTTGGACCAGAGGCATAGAGTGGGCCTGTCTGTTCCCATTATTTAATTCACTTAACTGTACTTAGAAACAATTTGGGAATGGAGAACATGGGCCATATCACATGTCACAGATAAACACACACACACACACACACACACACACACACACACACCCTAGTTTATAAGTAATAGGTCCTCCAAGAACCCACATGACATCCCAAGTGCTGGATGGTACTTCTGAAAGCTCCGAGAGAGCTGAAAATCACACACAGGCAAGTAAGTCCCTGATGAATACACATCTAAGGAGCTGTGCATGCATTGTTTATTCCAACAAGTTTATGGAAGAAATTACACACAACAAATTAGTTTCAGATGGTAGGATATGAATAGCTGATGTGCAGTATAAAGGAAAATGAAATCCCACTTTTGACCCAACTACTTCCAACCTCAAGCATTTCAGACTCAGAATCCAGATGCAATTCATTTCTGAAAATGCAAAGAGGATCAGAAAGTTAATAAGTGGCAAGGATTAGAGATTTTGAAAAGCAATTTATGACTATTGTTAACTCATTATGTTGTCCTATGATGTCTGGTGGTTGTTATATGTGAAACCATGGGTAAAATTGAACTCACCCTTCTTCCTTCCCTTCATTTTGCCTAACAATCCTATCTAATAAAAGAGTAATATGCAAATTGACCATCACTATAATACACAAGATGGCCACCCCCATGTGGTCAAAGATGGCTGCCCCCATGTGGACACAAGATGGCCACCACAAGATGGCCTGCCGGGAAGGGCAGTTGTGGGCGATCAGGCCAGCATGGGAGGGCAGTTGGGGGGGACCCAGACCTGCAGGGTAGGGCAGTTGGGGGTGACCAGGCTTGCAAGGGAGCACAGTTCGGGGCAACCAGGCCAGCAGGGGAGGGAAGTTGGGGGTGATGAGGCCTGCAGGGGAGCACAGTTAGAGGCGACCAGGCCTACAGGGGAGGGCAGTTGGGGGTGACCAGTCTGGCAGGAGAGGGTAGTTAGGGGCAATCGGGCTGGCAGGGGAGCTGTTAGGCGTTGATCAGGCTGGCAGGGGTGTGGTTAGGGGTGATCAGGCTGGCAGGCAGAAGCAGTTAGGGGCAATCAGGCAGGCAGGCAGGTGAGCAGTTGGGAGCCAGCAGTCCTGGATTGTGAGAGGGATGTCCGACTGCCCTTTTAGGCCCGATCGGGCCTAAAAGGGCAGTCGGACATCCCTTGAGGGGTCCCAGATTGGTGAGGGTGCAGGCTGGGCTAAGGGACACACCCCTCCCCACCCCCCACCCCCATGCACAAATTTCGTGCATCGGGCCTCTAGTTATAAATAAATCTCTCCCTGACATTTCCTACCTGTATAGAAATTCTGTAATAGATTCAAATCAACACACATTTTAAAACCTCAAGGCATACCATTCTGGGACAATCATTTATGTTCCTAAAAGAGATATAATGTCTTATTTCATCTAACCAATCTTTTATTTTTAATTAATGCAGTAAAAGTGACTTCTTTTGGGGTACAGTTCTATGATTTTTACTACATGTATAGAGTCATGTACCACTGCAATCAGGGTACAGAACAACTCTATCACCCCAAAAATACCCTGATGCTATTACTTTCACTACTGCCAAACCACTTGTCTATTCTCTAACACTATGGTTCACTAGTAATCTTTTCAAGAACATCATGTTATCTTTGTCATTTAACTTTTCACTCAGCAAAATACCTGTAAGATTCATCCAAATCATTGCTCGTCTTAACAGTGTGTTCCTTTTCATTGCCAAATACTACTAGTAGTATTCCAATGTATGAGTATACTACAGTTTGTTTATCCACTTACCCATTGAAGGATACTTTAGTGATTTCCAGTTTGAGGCAATCTATAATAATAAAAGCATAATATACTAATTAGACTGGACAACCAAACAGCCTTCCAGATGTCATTCCGGATGAAGCCGTGGTGGTGGGGGCCGAGGCAGAGATGGTTAGGGGTGATCAAGTAGGCAGGTGAGCAGTTAAGGGCAATGAGGCAGGCAGGCAGAGTGGTTAGGGGCAATGAGGCAGGCAGGTGAGCAGTTAGGGGCAATCAGGCAGGCAGGTGAGCAGTTAGGGGCAATCAGGCAGGCAGGCAGAGTGGTTTGGGGCAATCAGGCAGGCAGGCAGAGGCAGTTAGGGGTGATCAGGCAGGCAGGCGAGCGGTTAGGGGTGATCAGGCAGGCAGGCAGAGGGGTTAGGTGCAATCAGGCAGGCAGGCGAGTGGTTAGGAACCAGTGGTCCCAGATCGAATGAGGGAATCCCGAATTGCGAGAGGGTGCAGGCCAGCCTTAGGGACTCCCTCGCCCCTGCACAATTTTGTTCACCGGGACTCTAGTTATGAATAAACTACTGTAAATATTTGTGTACATATTTGTTGTAAGCATAAGTTTTCATTCCTCTAGAAGTGGGATTACTAGGTCATATGGTAAATGTATGGTATGTGTATCTTTTACATAAGTAAAATAATAAACTATTAGAGGTGACCCCCGATAGATAGCCTGTTCACTTGTGTTTAGGTGATTCCAAAATGTTATTCACCATAAAATATTGTTCCTAAAATAATCAGAAACATTTGATTTCCTTTTTTCTCTTTTCACTTTTAGAGCTTTAATCAAGTAATTAGTATTTTAACATAATTTTAAAAACAAAATTGGATGCTTGACAATTATACAAATGTAAAGCCTGATTAATCTACTTATGAGGACATTTTAATGAGAGAGGGAGAACCAGGGGAAAATTTCATCATAACTAAGTTTGAGCAATTTAACCCAGTGTCATAGGCATCAAGTCCAATTTTCAATTCATAAATAAGCCTCCCTCTCCCTTCCTCCAAAATCTTCCACCCCAGGCTAACTACAGAAGAAGAAATTGGAACATGAGCACCTGCCAAAAAAAGATTCACAGTTGCCACTCTTTAGTTGCTACTCTAATGGAAAACACATGTGCAAGATACCACCCAGGAGACAACTGACCAATGTGCTCTGCAAAAAGGAACGTCACCAGAAAATGAGCCACACAAGATGGCTTACTCTCTTGGACAGGCTGAACCCAGGAAGAAGGTTGATAGAATTTTTGTTCTTATGCAAATATGTACTGATCCAAAAATGAGATGCTTGGACACAAATTAATCTGTAGCAACGAAGTTGAAAGGCAGTGACGTGAATTAGCCCCCACTGCTTATCATCTCAGCCACATGCCCTGCAATCAGTTTACCATCAGATTTGGGGAGTTCTTAGAAAAGTTTACATGAGTAAAAATCCTGCAAAGGAATTGAAAGAAAGGGTATAGTGATGAAGTAATTATTAAATAATAATGCTATTACTCATTAGCTGCCTCCTACTAGAGGTAACCAGCACTGATCCATGAGCTTTTTACATACGATCTCATTATATCTCTAATTTACCAGGGTAGGGGTTGTCTCCACTGCATTAGCTTAGGCTGACATAACAAAATACATATGCTGGAATTTAATTCTCACAGTTCTTTAAGACCAAAGTAACAGACAATTATATTATTTGAGAGAGTTCTCTTCCTGACTTGCAGAAGGCCACCTTCTTGCTGTGTTGTCACACGGCAGAAGAGAGGGAGAATGGGAGAGAGGAAGGGAAGGAGAGGAGAACACTCTCTGGTCTCTTCTTATAAGACTAATCCCATCATGAGGCCTTCAATCTCATGACCTTATCAAACCTAATTAGCTGCCAAAGGCCTCATCTTTCATCTCCAAATACCACCACACTAGAGGTTTCAGCATATGAATTTGGGATTATAGCATCCACTTTACAAATAAATATTTTGAGTGGTTACAGAATTTACAATGGATCATTTAGTCAGCAATCAGCAGAACTTGAACTTGAGAATCTGACTCTAGAGAATATCTACTATTTCTTGACTGCCCACTAAGGTCTGGGTACATCTATACAATATCGCTAATCTTCACAGAAAATCTTCCAAGTCAATATTCCTTTAAGAAATTCTGGCCCCGCTTTGAAACCATCTGAACCTAATTTATTGCACATAATGTATCCTAGTGGTTCTAAAAGTATAGTCCTCAGACCAGCATCATCACCATCATTACTAGGAAACTTGTTAGAAATGCAAATTCTTGGGCCAAACAGAAGATCTACTGAGTCAAAAACTCTGTCTGAAATCTGTTTTTAAACATGTCTTATAGGTGATCCTGATCCATGGTAAATGTTTGAGAACTATTCATTCCATAAATTTATTGGAATAATTAATGCATTCAAAACTCAATAATAAGTGGTATATCCAAGAATCAAATACAGGTCTGTTTGGTGCCAAAGCCTGGGGCCTTTTGCTATACTACACTGCCCTATCCCAACTTTACCAAGGGAAGGTCTTGGGAATGGAACATATTTTAAATGAAGTATGATTATAGAACACAATTCTGAATTCTGCTTTGCCATTGCAATGCTTGTCAGTTCTCCTACCTATCATAATGTGACATAGGGAAATTTCTGAAGGACAGTCCCTGAGAATTAACAATGATGCTTTCCACTGACCAAAAAATATTTTGTAGTATGAACTGGAAACCAAGCTTTGGGAAATTTTTATTCAGGCCTGACAATTATGTGCGTCATTTAATGAAAATGAGAAATAACGTAGAATATGAAAACAGTAAGTGTGGAATAGTTACTTCTTTAAAAAAACAAATCTTATCAACCACTGCTTTATCTACATATAGTTGCTGTATAATTATACCATTTTTCCCCCTCAAAGAAAAAAGACAATAATACATGACATTTTGGAAGTCTGGATAATTTACAGAAAGGGATAGAAGTCGTCCTATAATAGAAATAGGTGATTTCTGGAGAGTGGTAAATGAAGGTTCTTGATCTCACACTAAGAACCTTTAAAAATAATGTACAAAGTCAAAGCACTTTGAAAGGGGTTATTTCCAATGCAAATATGATCACCTGCTCTTTTGAAAATATTACCTCTAAAACATTTTATTAGCTATTATGAACATGCGATAGTCACTGCGCTAAGCCTTTTACATATGATAAATCTCTTAATCATCACAAATATGTGAGGTAGGTTTGACGATTATTTCCATTTCACAGATTAAAAAAATTGAAACTCAGGTTAAGAAATCTGTCACCATTCCTCAGCCAGGAAATATAGGACTCTGGGAGTAAGCCTATTAAAGAGCACTAGCTAAACTTTCATTCAGACAGGGGCGCTTGGCTCTGAATGGATGGGCTCAATGTTGCTCTGTATCTGGATTAGTTCCAAAGGTCCATCTGTAAGCC
The DNA here is from genome assembly GCF_027574615.1 of Eptesicus fuscus. Classification (NCBI taxonomy): domain Eukaryota; kingdom Metazoa; phylum Chordata; class Mammalia; order Chiroptera; family Vespertilionidae; genus Eptesicus; species Eptesicus fuscus. The sequence continues at coordinate 31,459,760 of NC_072488.1, read as the reverse complement.
TGCCTGACCTAGGCGTCAGGGGGACGACTCCATCTGAATAAAATGAAGAAGAGCAGCAAAGTGATGAAGATGCAGCAGACCTGATTGGACCCTCAACCTAGTGAGAGACACAGTGGGCACTGTAGTTCTATTTGCCTGTTTGTTTTCTATTTGACTCTTGAAAATAGACCTTTTAATCACTTATTTGGTGGTTTCTCTAATTTCACTGACTCCTAATACATTTAAGTCAAGGAGGCAAGGATTAGCAAGACGCCTGGATGTTCAAACTCTCATATGGAAGAGGAATTTGAAACCCGTTGAAAACATCACAAGTCAGCAGAAAGATTTTAGTATTTTTCTGCCTCAGAGTTGTAGATGAATGTGACTTAAGCCCTAATTGGGAAAGACTTCATATGATTTATAATAGCAGATACTCTGTTGAGTAAACTTCTCATACTCCTTGATTCCATCTAACCAAAAACAAAAGCTGTTGAAAGCAATCTGAAAAGCAGAACATGTTGAGGTGAAAAGGGCATTTTCCAAAGAAACTGTTGTGTGTGATTTTTTATTCTGTCCTGATCTGGGAAGTTCATCTGAGCCTAAGATCATTTTGTGCAGCTGACAGGAAGTTTGCTCAATGGCTTTTGCCTTTCTCACCCCCACTCTCTTTATCTCTACAGTCAGATTTTCCACTTTCACTCTTTTCTCCTTTCCACTTCCTTCCCTTCACACATGCCTCTACTCCTCCCATCCCTTCTGATTTCTATTCATTGACACTATAAAGAACACTGTTAGGAAAGGAGGCAGGGTGTTTTATATCATTTGGGGGTTTTTAGTGCAGTAATCAAGGGCCTATACCTGGCCTGGCTAGGCTTATCATTATTGTAAAAACGGTGTAGATTGAGAGCCTCTTATTTTGAGTCTCTCATTCATTCCTTTGTAAGCATTTTAGCTCATTAAATATGCGGGGACCTTCAAATAGAGCGGACTTAGTCCCTGTACTCAAGGACTTCATGCTTCCTTGGCAGGGTACAGTAGGTTTATAGGTAACAAAGCTCTCCCAAATTCATCTTGACCCAACTTGATACATTTAAGGCAATTTTACTTAAATCCTTTTGTGAAAGATGTCCCATCGGGCATCAAATTCACAACACATCTCCCTGGGTTGAGGATGTGAGCTTTCTGGTAAAACGATGGGTTTTGGAATCAGATCCACTTACATCCAAATTCCACCTTTGCCTTGGACAAGTTACTAAATCTCCTAGAGTCTCAGCTCTCTCTACTGTAAAATAGAAATGACACCTACCTCAAGAGACTGCATGAGGATTAAATGAGAAAATGTCTATAAAGTACTTGGCATAGTTCCTGGTACATAGGAGCTGCCCAATAAAAGGTCTCACAAGTTTCTTCATGAGAGGACACAAGGAGACTCTAATAATATTAAACACTTTGATTTCACCTACTATGACCCAGGCACTACTCTAAGCACTTTATATATTTAACTCATTTGATTCTTCCTAAAAACGCTATGCAGTAAGTACTATTATTATCATCATCATCATCATTTCATAGATGAAAAAACTAAAGCACAGAGATGCCAAGTAACTTGCCAGGGTCACACAGCTAGTATGTGGTGGGACTGTGATTTGTATCCAAGTTGTCTAGCTCTTAACCATCATGCTATTAGGAGACAGGTCAAGAGAGAGTAGTTAACACAGCTGGAATTAGAGTATACAAACTGGCAGTCCTCAAATAGTGAACTTTGTTTGGTTTGTATGATGTTGTAAAAGTCAAGGGAGTTCGCATTAAAGCCTATATTTCTGGCTTCTTTATTTTAAAAAATTGGAAAATCCTGGCATAGCAAACAAGCCTCTGATTGGTGACTCTTCTCTCACATTTGTGTTTGTGATCCAGAATTAGGCAACACTCTGTACGTAGTCTTGTCCATAAAGATATCAGAACTATGTTCAATAATGTACACCCAGTACTTGAAGTGTTTGAGTGAAATGAAAGAACAAATGAATGGAGGAAAGAGCATGCAGCCACTTATTTATGCTTGGATAGGCCTTTGAGACATATGTGCAGGAATTGTAAAGCCCTGCTCTCCACAACCTCACAGCAAAACAAACGCCAAAAATGAAGGTTTCCTTATAGGTCATGGGGGTAAGGCCCCTTTGCTTTCAATATATATATTTAAAAAATCCTTCTTTGTTTGGTACAGCTAGAAAACGTAGTTTGATTTTCATGCACTGCTTAACCCAAAGAACAACATCTAAACAATTTTTTCTTCATTTAGCTCATTAGGACTCACTGATTGGTATATCTTGGAAAACAGATATACAGATGGTCCTGACTTACCATGGTTTGATTTACAATTTTTTTTTTTTACTTTGTGATAGTGCAAAAGCAGTATGCATTCAGTAAAAAACATATTTCAAGTTTCAAATTTTGATCTTTTCCCGGGCGAGCGATATACGGTATGATACTTTCTCACGATGCTTGGCAGTGGCAATGAAGTGCAGCTCCCCATCTGCCATGGGATCATGAAGGTAAACAACCAATACTCTATAGCAGTGACTCTCAATCAGTGTGCCACAAGAATTTTTAAAACATGCAATACCTGATTATTTATTCAGGGGCACTGACCTCTTTTCCCTTAGATTGTCAAATACACAATACACAGATAATAGGGTGGTGAAGGCCTGGGGTGGGGGGCAGGGGCAGGCTAGAAGAGGTCAGTTGGGGGAATAGTGAAACATATGTAATACTTTCAACAATAAAGATTTATAAAAATAAATAAAGAGAGAATAAAATCTAAGCTCAAAAAAATTTTTTTAATGACAACGGCCAACACAATAGACATCCGATGTGAATGCCCTATCTTGAACCATAACTATATAGGTCATATAATAGAGTTGCATCTTATTGGTCATGTAGCATAATAAAGTTGTGTCTGATTGGTTCATTCTTGGTACCAGAAATCCTTATATACAAGTATAGGCACCTGATTTTTTAAAAAGTCACTGTGGAGCAAAAAGAGTAGGTAATTATTATTTTTTTTTATAAATCAATCAAAATTATACCTGTTTTTGTCATATCAGCCAACAATATATTTTTTGTGTGCCACCAAATTTTAGTAATTAGTTTATGTGCACCATGAGATGAAAAAGGTTGAAAAATTGCTGTTCTACAGTGTACTGTGTTGCCAGTGTTTTTTTGAATATTGTGTTCTGAACACATGTAAGGTAGGTGAGGTTAAGCTATGATGTTTGGTAGGCAGAATGCATTTTCACATATGATATTTTCAACTTATTGATGGGTTTATCAGGACTTAACCCCATTGTAAGTTGAGTAGCATTTGTATAGCAAGACTCTCCTAGAAACCTAGAAAATGTGGAGAGAGGAAAGCATGGAGTCTTCTGTGGACAAGAGAAGAGGAATCATCTTTTTTTTTTTTTTAAATATATTTTATTGATTTTTCACAGAGAGGAAGGAAGAGAGATAAAGAGCTAGAAACATCAATGAGAGAGAAACATCGATCAGCTGCCTCCCGCACACCCCCCACCGGGGATGTGCCCGCAACCAATGTACATGCCCTTGACCGGAATCGAACCTGGGACCCTTCAGTCCGCAGACCAACGCTCCATCCACCAAGCCAAACTGGTTCCGGCAAGAGGAATCATCTTTACAAGTAAAGAAACAGGCTAAAAGGTTATCCAAAATCATATAGCCAGCTGACCCAGCATAATCTGAATCTGGTGCATTCTTTACAAGACTTTAGACTACTTTTCTCAGAGCCTATCTACCTCATAATCATATTTTAAAAATTAATCTATGATATTAGCATTTGTACCAAAATGATATCACACACTTTGCATTTAAAAGTCTTCCTAGCTGGCCGGTGTGGCTCAGTAGTTGAGCATTGACCCATGAATCAGGAGGTCACAGTTAGATTCTCAGTCAGGGCACATGCCTGGATTGTGGGCTTGATCCCCAGTGGGGGGCGTGCAGGAAGCAGCCGGTGGATGAGTCTCTCTCATAGTTGATGTTTCTACCTCTCTCTCCCTTTCCCTTCCTCTCTCTGAAGTCAATAAAAATATATAAAAAATATTTAAAAGCCTTCCTAACAGACAAATCTTTGGTCAAGAGGTAGTTCTAACATTACTCATCAATGAACTTGCCTTTGTAAATGTGAATTATTTTTGTTTTGTTTTACCTTCTCAGTTTTATTACACTGAAATTAGAAAAAGCCTCATCTTTTTACCAGTTTATGATCATTTTATTATGAACCTGCAGTAATGTTTATTATATTTACAAATCTCTAAGTGAAATTTTTAAAACCATTTTCCTCCTCTAATCTCTCCCATCCTTCCTTCTTAGAAGTACACAAAGCATTTCAACCACTCCCAAATTTCCTCTTGTAATACCCTAAATGATTCTGAAATATTTTGTTATTCCCTAAACACCACCCTAAAGACAAATCATTGGACTCCAGGCTCTTTACACTGCCAAGTTGAACAGAGTTCAGATGTTCTATCTAACTAAACACTAACTTATAACAAAGACACATATAGTAGACTAGAGGTCTGGTGCATGAAACTCGTGCATGGGGCAGGGGGTGTCCCTCAGCCTAGCCTGCATCCTCTCCAATCTGGGACCCCTCGGGGGATGTCCAACTGCCAGTTTAGGCCCGATCCCTGGACTGCTGGCTCCTAACCACTTGCCTGCCTGGCTGTCTGATTGCCCCTAACTGCTTCTGCCTGCCAGCCTGATAGCCCCCTAACCACTCCCCTGACAGCCTGATTGACACCTAACCGCTCCCCTGCTGGCCCAATCACCCCCAATTGCCCTCCCCTGCAGGCCTGGTCCCCCCCCCAACTGCCCTTCCCTGCAGGCCTGGTCTCCCCCAACTGCCCTCCCCTGCAGGCCTGATTGCCCCCAACTGCCCTCCCCTGCCGGCCATCTTGTGGCAATGTGGGGGTGGCCATCTTGTGATGACATGGGGCAGCCATCTGTGACAACGTGGAGGCGGCCATCTTGTGACACAAGGGCATGAGTGTCAATTTGCATATTACCTCTTTATTATATAGGATGATGTACAAGATATTCCTAAAATACCAAGGCAACAGGAAAAAAATCTGTGTCATCAAGAGGTCTTCCCAGAACTTCTTGTAATCTGGAGTAATTATTTTTATCAAAATTCTGTAAACTAATTATAGCACACATGTGTATAGCCATATAACTAGTAATGTACATCAACTTTCATTTTAGAAATGTATAGCTGATGATTTCTCACATCAAAAATAATAAATGTTTCAAAATTTATGATTGTTTCTCTGTTTTACATATTAGAGTATGTACAAGGACTTGAGAGGAAAACAAGACAAGAAAAATTATCTTAGCATGATAAAATAAAAAAAAATTAAAGTATAAATCATTTAAAAATAAATCTTGCTTTTTAAATTAACCATTCCACATCATGATATGAATATGAAAACAGAACACAGAAAATGCATTTTTTCAGAAGGACATGGAACCTACTAGGATTTCTTTTTATGTTAAAAAAAAAATAGCCTGAAAATAACAGTTTTAAGAATGACCAAAACGTAGCCAGTCACCTCTTCCACTAGAAGCTTCACCAAAGGCATACTTATCCTGACCTCAGAGATTTTATTCCAGACCAACGTTTTGCCCAAGTTTACTGAGAGTTTTGCTAAGCTTTAAGCCAGTCTCACCTAGAAAAAATGTAAAGTTTAAGGTAAGTTCTTTTTCTTATTTTCAGAATCATATGAATGTAAAAGCACACTGTGTAAAGTCACATAAAAATGATTGAATTTAATTTTTAAAAAACTATAATATCTTAAAGACAAAGATTCTTTCCCGCATCACTATTGTATTACTTGCATCTCGAATAATGCATAGCACATAGCAGATACTTAACAAATTCAGTATTTGTATTAATAAACTGAAAAATCTCACATGACCAATGCGGCAATCCTAAAAATCTTCCTATGGCCCTGCAGTTTTCAAAGGTTTCATCACACAATTCCCCTACTGGCTCTTTTAGTTCATTAGTCATAAAGCCACATAACTAGAAAGGAAAGAAATTCCAGAGACAGGAAAACAATCTGCCCTGTTCATCAACTAAAAGGAGCCTGGGAAGTTACCTTTGAACTCTCTCATCTTACATACATATCAGAAAAATGAAGCCTAAGCTAGCTCACAGGTTAGGTGACTTAGCTTTGATTATTCAGCTAAGATTTGCCAAATGCTTCCTATTGTTATTTCCTACTAAAGGCCCGATGCATGGATTCGTGCACCGGTGGGGTCCCTTGGCCTGGCCTGCACCCTCTCGCAATCTGGGACCCCTCAGGGGATGTTGGAGAGCCAGTTTCGGACAGATCCCCACAGGCCAGGCCAAGGGACCCCACCGGTGCACAGATCCTTATACTGGGCCAGTTTCAGTCTGATCCCCACATGCCAGGCCTCTAGTATGCATATAAGATCTTTGGTTAATCTCTTCTTACCTCCCCCCTTCCCTCTGAGATTCATCAATCTGTTCCATGTTTCCATTCCTATGCATTGAGTGTCTGCTCCTGGTGGTCAGTGTGCATCATAGCTACTGGTCGAAAGGTCAAACAGTTGAATGGTTGAATAGTCGGGCAGTCGCTTAGGCTTTTATATATATAGATATCTGTCCCTGAAGTGAATTCCCACTGCTTCCCCCCAAAAAGTATTTGTAGACTTGAGGATTTAATTCTTAAAGTCTTCCCAGAAATCTCAAGTGACTTCTCTTAGGGTATGGTGGAAAGGGCCTCTAGTTTTAATATAATCCAATAACCAGGAGTTTTGCTCAACTGAAAAGTATATATTTACTACCTGCAAGGTCCTTGCTTCGAGGGAAAGGTCCTTTGGCTCATCTGAAAACTTAAAATGTTTTATTACTCTTACACTATTGCATTAATAGCTCCAGGTGGAGAAAAATAACATTTTTCCTCCAAGTATTGAGACAGAGAGGGGGAAAAAAACCTAATTTGGCCACAAGAGGGCAGCTACATTTCTTCCTTGATCTCTGCAGTTCTAAACCATGACAAACTGGGCATTTTAGATTCAGCCTGCCATAAAAATCCCTGATAGCACCTTTTAACTAAATCTTCAATATGTCACAAAACTTTCTCTCATGGTGTTTCTTGGGATTTTTAAAACTTAGATTTTAAACAAATTATTTTCCAACTTCTTTCCAAATCTAGAGAGCCCTCTTTTAGAACTCTAGCCAAGATTACCATCTACAAAGATCTTTAGAGACCAATAAATCGTTAGGTTAATTTGGAAACTCACAGAAAATGTTTTATTTTAATTATGTTTGACCCCAGATAAAAATAAATACAGTAATGATCATCTGATTCTGCCACACTTAATAAAGCTTACTCTAAGTGCTTTACAGGATTTGCCAAATATTTGTCTCATCTCATAGCCTTCATTTGTCTTTCCCATTTTCGTGATATGCTGAAATTTTTCAAGTCAAAATTTATTGTAGAGATTTATCACTGAGATAAACAGTGGGAGGTCTGCAAACAAAAAAATCAGAGATTAGTGATAGCTAAATTCCATATCCTTACAGTTCTACAAAAACATAAGGTCAAATTTCTTTCTTTTTTTTTTTTAGGTAAATAGAGTTGGGAGTTAATATTAAAAGTAAATGCTAGTTGTGTGTGTGTACTCACTAGTAATTGATAGGTATTTTGAATGTTTTCTCTCTTTTTTTTTGTAATTTTTGAAGATTTACATATTTCCTTCAAGTTTTTTGTGGGCCTTTCCCTAAAATATTCTATTTAAAATTTCAACCTTCTCCTCACCCCCACATGGCCTGTCCCTATTCCCTGCTACATTTTTCTCTATAGCATTTATCAACATCTGACATACTTTATATATTACTTGGTTTCTGTTAGTTTCCTCCACAAATACCCCTGCCCCAAGCAGAACAAAAGCCCAATGACAAAGAGAATTTTGTCTGTTTTGTTTATTGCCATGTTCTCAGAGCTTAGAAGAGTACTTACCACATCGTAGGAACTCAATTCAATGGTGAAATCACAAAAATTGGGTCATTTTTACTAGAAACTAATATTTTTAAATCTATAGTATTGCTAATTTACTTTAGTATATTTAAGGAAACCTCCTTAAAATAGATAATAACCTACTCAATCAGAATTGATGTATATTTAAGCAAGTATCAGCAGTTCCTGATTGTTGATAGGAGTAACATCTCTTGGATGTTCAAACCCAGCTGGGTTCTGTTTCTCAGAAGTCAATCAAACCTGAACTAATCTCAGTGAACATGGTTCTCCAAAAGTTGTCACAGCATCACATGAGCAAAGCAGTGGCATAAGGAAAACAGCAGTGACTTAGCAAAAAGGAGTTCAAAGTTCTAGTTCTGCTTCTGCCAGAAGTTACATAATCCACTTAAACCATTAGTGCCTAATGTGCTCATAAAAAAAAAAAATGGGTATAACACCACCTCTGCCTATATCAAAGAATTTTGGGGTTACATGATATAGTGAAATGTGCAAGTATTTTGGTAAGCATGGAGTATTTTTCAAGTGCAAGATGTTATTGAAATCAGGATTTCTTGTTTTCTGCTATGTAGTACCACCATTTGGTATGGCTAGTCAACTATATTTAATGGCTAATGGACAGTCATAGGCTGGATGCCATTCTATCAGTCAAGAGGTGTTTGTCAGGCCCTTCTTAGAACCCAGTCCCCAGACCTTCTTCTCATCATAGCTGGGTTTACTTGACCCTGGAATCTCTGTCCCATCCTGTCTTATCTCTGTCTCCAGGATAAATCCTGATCGGAAACAGAAGGCATTTAAGGGAGCTCTAGGCCCATAACAAGGAATTCACCCTGATCATTTGCACCAAAGCTGGCATCTAGGCATGTTCCTTCTTCTCCTACTAAAAACCAGATCAAGAATTCACTTCTTCTTGGAAGCATTTTCACAACAGGTATTTTTCTTAATCTGTCCAGGCTGCTATAACAAAATACTTTAGACTGGGTGGCTTAGAAATAATGAAAGTTTATTTTTCATAGTTCTGGAGACTGGGAAGTCCAAGGTAAAGTGCTGGCAGATTTAGTATCCAAGAAGAGCCCGATTACAGTTTCATAGATGGCTGTCTTTTATCTGTGTCCTCAACATGGGGCCTATTTTAGAAGGACACTAATCCCATTCATAAAGGTTCTACCCTCATGAAGGTTCTAAACACCTCCCAAAGGCTCCATCTTCAAATACTGCCACATTGGGGGTTAGGTTTCAACTAATTTAGGGAGATGCAATATTCCAATAAATATCTGCTGAACAAATGAGTGATAAAAGGTCTGTGCCAGTGTCCCTCTATGTTTAGAGCTCTGCCAGGCCCTTGCCAGTACTCTCTTCACACGAAACCTCTCACCTGCTGACAGATACCCTGATGCAGGTGGACCAGTTAGCAGTCTACACTTCTGAGGATCACCTCTTTCTCAATTCCTATCATTATATTCAACCACCTTTAGGATGTCTCACTTATTCCATTAGACTCTGTAAAAGCCAACTGTTTGCCTGATCTGTTCCTGGCTGCCATATCCTGTGGACACCATGTCCCACTTGGTACTTTGTACTTCCCTGGAATGTCTAGAGCAGGTCTGTATCCTCAGGGCCTGCCTCACTTTGTTCCTATTGCAGCTCATGGCTTATCCCAGACCATACAACCCTAACTGTAGTTCATTGAAAGGATGCTGTTTAGTCATGCCTATCATGGGCAGAGCCCTGAGAGCATACAAAACAGTGTCAGCAGTCCCCAACTTAAAAAAAATGTTATGTTCCAAAGTTTGTAAACAGGTTCTCTAGCACTTGGGAATGCACTTCACAAGCCATCACAAATAACTAATCTATTTTAATAGGCATTCCTTCAAAAATATTCATTGAGTTATCTCCCTACTTTGTACAAGTCACTGAGCTTGGAACAGGGGAAATAAAGAAATTAGACTCAGTCTCTCTCCTCCAGAAGTTCACAGAATAACAAAGGAGACAGTGTTAGAAGCAAATAATACATGTGTGATGCAGCATGTATAAATGTAGGGGACTGTCCACTGTACAGCAAGGACAAAGAAGAGGTACCCTCTGCCTGGGAGGATCAGGAAGGTTCCACAAAGAAAGAAGAGGTACCCTCTGCCTGGGAGGATCAGGAAGGTTCCACAAAGAGACATTCCTGCTAAGGCCTGAAGAATGAGGAAGTGTACACCAGGCAGATGAGTGGAGAAGGGTGTTCCTGGTATGTGATTGTCAGGCTGCCAAACCAACACCCAAGCACCAATTTAACCCCTGAGGTAGCTCTGCCAATGCTGTAGTACTGTCAGAGACAGAAAAGGAGTAGGTTTTTGTAGGCTGGCCTGGGAAAACTTGTCTCTGTTAAGAGATTAGTTTTAAAACCTTCAATAAAACAGAATTGGCCCTAGGCTCATGTCAGCATTCATGCACCACTACCTACTACTGCTCATCATTTGGGGCAAAGAAGAAAAATAAGTCAGTGACAAAAGGAGCAATTCTTGCACTTTTGCTTTCTTGCAAAACATTAGCTGATCCTGTGAATGCAAGGTCATGAGTAAAGCTTGTTAGGGACTGCAAACACTAGACAGGCCCACACCCGAGGAGCTTAACAACTAGCTGTATAGACAAGACTCACACTTATAAAGAAACTAACAGCCCAAGGCAGTAGCTTCCAAAAGAATGACACATACAATAAGCGCTATGTTCCTAGCCATAGCTGCTTTCTTCAGAGAATAATGCAGTTTAGTCTAACAAGTGTTTTGTATGAAATGCCCACTGAAGGTCTGTTGATGATATAAGGTTGTATTCTGAATTTCACAGGGCAACATCCACCAAGTTCTGTAAATACAAATAAATTTTTCTCTCAGAGGTATTAGGTTAAGTCAACTCTGGAAAGACTCTGGGGAGCCTAATTAATGGGAAATTTGTTTTACTCAATACGGGAAGCACATCAACACTGAATAGGTATGAGAAAGAATTTCCCACCAGTCAGAGCTGTCCAAATTAGAAAGAACCTCCTTGGGAGGTAATAAGTTTCCCGTCAGGCTAGATAATTATTTGGCAGTGATTTTGTAGGGGTGACTCAAGCCTTCAATGACCAGTAGGCTCCCTTCCAAGCCTGTGATTGTGTGAACTTCTACAGCTCCCCCTTGATCGCACAACAGATGAATCTGGAAATCCACACTATAAAACTGTCACATGTTGAAGATTACCCAGGAGTTAGGCTCATTCAGGGTACCAGGGCTCAATGTGAATGGTGGTGGGCAAATAGAGAGAATGGGAATACATAACTTCTACAAAGAGCCTGGCCGAACTCCTAGGGTCAGAGTGTCTCAGAGAGCCCCATGATGCCAAAATCCATTAGTACTCAAAGAGGATGGTGGCTATTAGACAAAGGGATACCAAAGATAAAGACTAACTAAAGAACTAAAATGTAGCCTCTTGAAGAAGAGATCTTAGGATTCTAGAATATTTTGAAAGGCCCGCCGGATGCTGGCTCTCCTGGTCCCCACTCTGAGGAGCCCTCATGCACAATAAAACATTAAAATTCTTGGGAACCTCCAAGCAAAGGTGTTGTCAAAAACATACCCAAGAAGACAGCATTTCCAAAGTGAAACAAGCAAAGGGTAGACAAAGCAGAGTTATACAGGAATCCTAAGTAAAATATGTATTCGCAGGATGGTGACTGTAAAAGAGAGGCAACAGTATGAAAGTCCTGGACAACTAAGGAACAAGCTGTTTAAAATCCTGGCGTCATGCAATTCATCAGAACAGATTGCAAAGGATGTAATTCACTGAGCTCCAGGTTTCCTGAATCAGAAACAAGGTTGCTGTGTTGATGCAGACAGGTTGGCTAACACACTGTCAAGTAAGAGAAAGAGCTCACATTTGGATCTCTATTTAACCAATTCCTGGCTCTGTGACTGAAACAATTTACTGCTATGAGTTTCAAAAAGTAGGTGACTGAATTAGAAAATGTTCATCAAGTGCCTTCCAACTTTAATATCCATAATTCCAACACACAAAGGAGAATGTCTTAAAGTAGAAGAAAACAGTTATCAAACAGGTCATCCCAAAAACATGCTGGAAGAAACTAAATAAAGCAGAAGCCTTGATTCCTGAATTTTCATCTGTGACTTCTCTTTTTTAAATCCTTTTTGGACTAAATTGTGATTTAAATAGTTAAGCCAAATGAATGAAAGTAAAACCAATATCCCACACACCAGCAGCATTCTCAGTTTTGTGGGAAAAGAAAGCAAATATGTGCTATTTGATCATGTAGGAAAATTCAATCTACAAAGCTCCCATAGACAAAGTCCCATGAAATCAACAGGGGTTCTACCCAGTGCCCAGGGAAACCCATCAAGGGCAGCCAAATTATTTCTTTTTTTAAAAAAAGCTATCAACTTAACATTACAAATCATTTGCTAGTCTCAAGAGAATCACCTAGTATTGCAAAACTTGATAATTACTGATTCATGACTGATTTAGAAAAACATCGGCTTAAGTAATCAGGCCAGAGTACTGCTGCTGACCGCAATGCTGGCAGGAAACCTGCCCTTTCTTTCATCGTTCCTTTCATGAGTGTTTAACATTCTACAAAATCTAGCTTTCAGCATATTAATAGTGGTCTGATTTTTCCAAACATTGGGAATACAGAACATACCAGTTCCATATTATCAAGCACCTATATTTTCTCTGACTTTCATTCAAAGATCACTAACTGGAAACCCAGAAAGCTGTAAAAAAGTGATTCCAGAAATCAAACTTGGTAAGACATTGATTGCTTTCTGTAAAATATCAGATCTCAGACTTTTTGAAAGGACTTGACAAACAAAAATATCTCTTCTATAAATTGACACTACGTTTTGTATAAACTAGCAGGAAGAATGGAATTAATGTTTTGAGCAGACCTTACACACCACCAGCTGCACATGCCTACATTAGGGTAATGCAGGCTTCTTTCATAATAAGCTTTGCTAAACAACCACTTCATTCAGCGAGCAGCTAACAAGCACATGAGAATATGTTCATCTGTGCATGCCTCTGGGAAGAGGTTGTCTGTAAGGATATGTGAATCTATCTGCAGAGAGAAATTGTTTTTCTGCTTAAAATTAAGAAATTAACAATATTTTCCTTTCTGCAGAGGAATGACAGAGAAATTCAAGCCAAAATACTGTCCCACAGATTCAAAGAGATTGCCTTTCAAGCCATATCAAATTTTCTTTCCAGATCTTTCCTTTTTTGAGATTCTGCTTTCCAAGTAAAATGCTTTTGTTAGTGAAAGGCGAACCCTTGTCATCAACTTAATTTCTACTACCAGCCCTTTAATGCATGTATCACGGAAATATCTGAATCATAGGTCTATTCACTAAGGCATACCACCAGTGTTTTGGGAGGGGAAAAGTCAAGTTTTTAAAGAGTGAAAAATTTAAGTAAACATTTTTAGTAGGGGTGTGGTAAATAGGTACTCTTATAGATTGCTGATAAGCAAGTTGGTAGAATTCTGTTACAAGCAACTTGACAATATAAAGTTTTAAATGTTTATACCCTGGATCCAAAAATTCCATTTTAGGGGAGTTATTATTAAAAAATCTACACTAACATAGAGCTTTGCGCACAAAGATATTTATTGCAGTATTATTTGTAATAGAAAAACATAGGACATACTGAATATAGGGAAATGGCTAAGAAAATATTAATATAACCTCAATAGAATGTTATGCAGCCATGAGAAATGTTTGTGAACTTTGGTAATAACATGAAAATGTTTATATTATAATGTTAAATTAAAAAAACAGAAGACAAACACATATAGATACACACACATACCTAACATTTGCTTTTAACTGTGCTTGTAAAAATAAACAATAAATTTCTACATATAAAAATAAATAAATAAAAGGAATGCCCAGCCAGTGTGGCTCAGTGGTTGAGCATAGACCTCTGAACCAGGAGGTTGCTATCAGGGCACGTGCCCAGGTTGCAGACTCGAGTTCCATTAGAAGGTATGCAGGAGGCAGCAAATCAATGATTCTCTCTCATCATTGATGTTTCTATCTCTCCCTCTCCCTTTTTCTATGAAATCAATAAAAATATATTTTTAAAAAGAAATAAATAAAAGGAAATATTGGGTATTTCTTTTCTTTTCACATTTTCTATATTTTCCAAATTTATTCCAAAGAGCTCCTTAAGGAAACATTTTAAATAAAACAGGAGAAATTCTAACATGACAGATTAGAATTGATACTCAATATTTCTGACCAAAATTAGATTAGACTGAGGGAGGCCAGATGTGAGGAAGGGATTTTGGTGTCATTAGTATGTATGGAATGAATTCATAATTAATTCATTTAATGAATAAGTATAAAAATTGACTGTGGGAGGGAGAAAGGGAATCTTAAAAGTCATAGTCAAACCGAGAGAATCATCTAGTCCACATTATGCAGCAGCAGCAGGGAGAATGAACCCTGGGGAGACTGAGGTGTAATTTAAGAACTGGAATAATATAGCAGCAGATAATTTATGGGAAGAGGAACTTTCAACAAGGGAGAGAAGATCAGAAATGTTAATGCTGCAGAGATGCAGGGAGGTCAAGCCAAATGAGAGGGAAAAGGCACTGAATTAAGCCAGTTAAAGGCTAACTGGGAAGCTAAGGAGAGAAATAAAATCTTAGAGGGTGAAGAGTGAGGAAATGGAGGCCATGGGTACAAAGGGAGATGAGAAAGGGCAGCAGGTTAGACCTAGGGTTACTTGTCTTTTTTTTTTTTTTTTTTTTTTAATGTGTTTATTGATTTTAGAAAGAGAGGAAGGGAGGGGGAGAGAAACATTGCTGTGAGAGAGAAACATCAATCAGTTGCCTCCTGAATGCACTCTGCCCTGGGATTGAACTCACAACCTGGGTACATGCCCTGACCAGGAACAGAACCCGCAACCCTTTGGTGCACAGGAAGACGCTCAACCAACTGAGCCACACATGCCAGGGCTAGGGTCACTTGTACTTTACAAAATCGGGAAGACCAGTGTGAGTTTGGAGGCAAAAGGAAGAAAACCCAACCTTGACCGAGAGAAGAGTCAGGATGTAGCAATAGCCCAGAACCATCCTGACCCCTGTCTGCTTCCAACAATCAGAGGCTAACCACATACCTGCACCTCAAACTGTTTTTACCTTTCGGACCCTTTCTCTAAACCAGCCCTAGACACAAATCACCTCTTCTAGTCAAACCATGCTTACACTACTTCACACATGTGCTCGCATGGCTCTTTCTTCCCTCTGGGGCTGTTCCTTCTCTGCCTCTTTCATGGGTCCTCCTCTGCTACCCTGAAGCCAGGGTCCATCCATTGTCCTTGTATCAGTCTCCTAGGACTTCAATAACAAAATGACACAAATTGGCTAGCCTAGAAGAACATATATATATGTTTTGGAGACTAGAGGTCTGAAATCAAGTTGTTGTCAGGGTCATGTTCACTGTGAAGGCTCTAGAGGAGGTCCATCCTTATCTCATCCTAGCTTCTGGTCATTCCTGGCAATCCTTGACATTCTAAGCTCTGTCTCTCTCTTCACATGGCCTTTTCCACTGTCTGTGTTTCTATATTTCCTTGTTAGAAGGACACATGGGCCCACCCTAATCCAGAATGACTTCATCTTAGCTAATTATTTCTGCAAAGACCCTATTTACAAATAAGGTTACATTCTGAGGTTCCAGGTTGACATGAATTGTGTGTGGAGGGGAGGGAGAGAGACACTATTCAACCCAGTATAATCCTCATCCTTTCCTCAGAGAGTGGCCATTCCACTGTGGTGTCATCTACCTCTCAATTCATCTACTCTCTGCTCATGACTCTGAAATCTGTATTCCCAGCCTCAAGTTAAACTACACTCTCCAAACCCATATTTCCTATGGCTCACTGGGCATAGTTGTGTGAGAAATCCAGAGGCCCTTTAAGCAAAACATCTCCATTTCAAGAAGAGAGCTCATGGTGCTTCCTGTGGTTTCTGTTTTAATTCATGATAAATCCATCTTGTCTCCCAAGTGAAATGCCTTGGCATTATCTTCAACTTTCTTTTCTTCCTAATCATTTTCTCTCACCTCTAAATAGACAATAGATATGTAGATTCTATCTCACAAACCCCACTCAAATTTGACCTCTTCTTCCCACATCTACTGCCAAGGCCTGTGGGTTCTCAACCTTTTCTTAGACTATTCAGGCAACAAAAAGTCTCAATTCAGTAAAATATTATAGAGCATCTACCATGCGATGGTGCTGGGCATACCAAGAAGGATTAAACACAACCTTGTCCTTATGTAGCTTTCAGTTTCAGCTGGTCTCTCTGCCACCAGTGTTAATGAATTTTCTAATTAGAAAGCAAATCTGATAATGTTATGCTATGGCTTATAACTCTCTTTTGACTCCTTTTTTTCCTAATCATAAAAGAAATTTCATAACCTGCCTCCCCATGTACCACCCCCTCAGCCCTACTCGCCTGTCACTGCTTTGGTGAGCTTATTGCTCTTTGCTTATCCATGGCAAGGAAGAGTGTTTTCTTTGCCCTATTGTGCCTTTCTCCCTTCTATGCCATGGCAAGCCCTTACCTACCTTTAAAGTGATGTAAGAAGGTGGTCTAGTTTCTTTTTTCTTTTTTCTTT
The DNA here is from genome assembly GCF_027574615.1 of Eptesicus fuscus. Taxonomy (NCBI): domain Eukaryota; kingdom Metazoa; phylum Chordata; class Mammalia; order Chiroptera; family Vespertilionidae; genus Eptesicus; species Eptesicus fuscus. The sequence continues at coordinate 31,443,052 of NC_072488.1, read as the reverse complement.
TTTTTTTTTTTGCATGTAAAGTCCAATTTTCCCCAACACCATTTATTGAATAGACTGTCTTTACCCCATTGTATGTTCTTGCCTCCTTTGTCAAATTTTAATTGACCATATAGGTGTGGGTTTATTTCTGGGCTTTCTATTCTGTTCCATTGATCTATATGTCTGTTTTTATGTTAGTATCATGCTGTTTTGATTACTATGGCCTTGTAATATAGTTTGATATCGGATAGCATGATTCCTCCAACTTTGCTCTTCTTTCTCAAGATTGCTGTGGCTATTCAAGGTCTTTTGTGGTTCCATATAAATTTCTGGATTATTTGTTCTAGTTCTGTGAAATAAACTATTGGTGTTTTGATAGGAATTGTGTTGAATCTATAGATTGCTTTGGGTGGAATGAGCATTTTAACAATGTTAATTCTTCCTATTCATGAGCACAGCTTCTGAAGTAAAAGGTGACTCCACTGGTTAAATTAAATATCTATCCTCTATTGATACTCAACCCTTATCAGGAGCACTTACTGTTTATATTGCTTATTTTTACATTTAGTCTTATGCTGTCTTATGTTGCTACTTAATTGCTGAATGTTCACACATGAGTATGATCACTTCATCCAGACTGTAAGTAAGTTGGTGACAGTCATCACATCTTAAGGTTTTATACCCCACAATGTGTATTGCACAGTAGCAAGGACAAAGCAAAAGTATTTAATTATTGAAAGGCCTTTTATCAATGTCACTTTCTCTATAACCAAACTCAGAGTCTAAAATCACTAAATGTGTGCATTTCATATTCTCTATTGTCCTTTTTAGGGTATACTTACAGCTTCAAAATGACTGGCAGGAGGGGAAAAGCCCTTGTTTTACCTAAAATTAGTTATTAAATGTTAAATAATTGGTTGTTACCATATTCAATTGAGAAGGCATGGAGAGGTTTAGGGTAAATGGTAATAAAAAAAGATACTGTCATCAGCATTTTTCTAGAAAGATAATAATAAAAAAAAAGTCACTTGAGAAAGAGGCCTGCCTTTATTAGTGGCCTAGGAGGGAACATCAAATTAAGCTAAAGCCCAATTGCTCCATTAGATAAAATTGAAAACAACAGAAGAAAATCTCCCAGAATTTATCAACAAAATATAGATATATGAGGAGATTAATCAGGATTTCTTTAGGTTTAACTAAATCATCATGTAGCATCTCTAATTTAAAAACAACATTTTAAAAGTAAGATGAACCTTTCCCTGCTGGTTCCTACTATTTCTTTAAATCCTTTCATTTAATGACTATAACTCTACCCACAGGCAACTGGGATTCAATGAAGGTTGAGCAATTACTGAGTTGTCATCCTATCTAATAAAAGAGTAATATGCAAATTGGCTGTCACTCCAACACACAAGATGGCTGCCCCCATGTGAACACAAGATAGCCACCACAAGATGGCCAGTAGGGGAGGGCAGTTGGGAGGAACCAGGTCTGCAAAGGAGGGCAGTTGTGGGTGATCAGGCCATCAGGGGAGGGCAGTTGGGTGGTACCAGGCTGGCAGAGGAGGGCAGTTGTGGGTGACCAGGCCTGCAGGAAAGGGTAGTTGGGGGGGACCCAGGCCTGCAGGGGAGAGCAGTTGAGGGGACCAGGCCTGCAGGGGAGGGCAATAAGGGGCAATCAGGCCTGCAGGAGAGGGCAGTTAGGGACAATCAGGCTGGCAGAGGAGCAGGTAGGCATCAATCAGGCTGACAGGGGAGTGGTTAGGAGGTGATCAGGCTGGCAGGCAGAAGCGGTTAGGGGCAATCAGGAAGGCAGGTAGGTGAGCAGTTGGGAGCCAGCAGTCCTGGATTGTGAGAGGGATGTCCGACTGCTCTTGAGGGGTCCCAGATTGGAAAGGGTGCAGGCTGGGCTGAGGGACACACACCTCTGTGCACGAATTTCATGCACCAGGCCTCCAGTGGGATTATAAAGATACACTATTTGGATAATTTAAATTAAAAAGTTACTCTCCTTTATCTCCAGAGTAGTTTTGAGGACCTGGTTATTTGATAATTTGGCAGACCTACAACTCATATTATCAGAATAGATATTTTAAATGTGCTGCTAACACTAGAAAATTATTTCAAACTGTTTTCAACATGTTCAGTGATGAAATGATATAAAGCTAAATATCATCCAGTTAAAAAGTAAGTTTGCTGCTATTTTTACTATATTGGTTAGCTAGCTCCTTTTAACTCTTGGGTCAAAGTTTTTGGATATTAAAACAAATAAATTCACTTTGTTTTTTCAAGCATGAATGATATGCGTAATAAGCCTCAGAGAACAGAGGTTACTCATTCTGGTTATGTTTTACTTTCTTGCAAACACATACTCAACGTTCAATTGAACTTCCTCCAAGTGATTTTTAAGTATTAAAGGTTAACACAGCCCTCCTTTTTCAAGGATATTTTGAGCAACTGTTGTGAAACAAAATGCAAATTATTTTTAAAAAGCTGATGTTAAATTTAAAAAGCACTAGTCAAGAAATCACCCAAAGTTTAAGCTCACATAAAAACCAACTAAAATTACTGATGGGTAAGCACCTCATAATGTTGAACAGAAAAAACATTCAGAACTCTTGACAACGGGTTCAAATTTCCTGACCTGCTGGACAATTTTCCCTTTCCATGTCTTTCCTAGATTCCATCAGGCCCTGTTTTACTCTCTGCAATAAACTGTCATTTATCTAGAATGCAACCAACCAGAAACTTAAAATAAACAGGACAATGTTTTCCTATACTCCCTTTTCAGTTAATTTACAGGTGTATAGTGAATGCCTACCACATTCCTAACACTGTGTATCATTTGCCATTGGGCATATGAGATATGTCACAAATGTTGATTTGAATTGTGTAACTTCTTTTTTATGAGGAAAAAATTACAAATACCAAGCTTTCAGAAATTTAGTCTATAAGGCAACTTCCAACACATCAAAAGGATAATTCCGATTCAATCTCTGCCTTGTTCATCTATAACCACAGCAAATACTCTGATGGTAAGAGAAAAACACTATAAAATCTGAAAGCTCCAAAGAGAGTCGAATCTCTCCCAGATACTTTTAGTTTCTAATGTATTATATTATTTGACTTTTTTAATGTAACTAATAATTTATATATCCTATTAATAAAAATAACCTATTATCCCACATACAAATAAATGAGAATTTGAATCTCTTCTTATTCTATGCAAGACCCAGCATAGATTTTGAAGGGACAACAAATAATTGCTGAATGACTGAGATTGTGTGCATAATGCAAATCCCCTGTTATTCCCACAAAGGTCTGTGGACATGTGAGCTATGAGTCGCAATTAGAAGTTTAATTTTCTCAGACAGTGAATTTCTGTTTGCATGGAAATAATTCTACATACAGATATAGGGAAGCTTGACTAGAAACCAGAATTTAATCTATAAAGAAGAGTCTAATACTCTTCCATGGAGATTTTACATGCATCCTTCTCTTCACCCTCATAGCCCACAACCGTGGGGAAATAAAGGTTCACTTTTCCCTTCCAAATTAATGCATGTCTGTTTCTAATTCTCTGCTAGACCACCAATAATTGTGTCACAACAGGAAATTCAATATATACAAGATTCTGGTTATAGAAAAACAGAAAGATTATATACATGGGATCAGCAAATTTTTTTGTTTCCACAGGGTTTCCTGTTTTATTGCCCTATATTAGAGTATCCTGAGAATTTTTAAGAAAAAAGATATCTTCCAAAGCAGGTAGTGGCAAATAAAACCAAGGAATTGAAAGTCCTCTTTTCCAAGAGTACAAAGACAAGTAAGAAGATCTATCCAGTGATATCAGTCAGGTGTTAAAGTCCCCTACTATGATTATAATGCTTGTTGAGCTCTTCCTTTAAGTCCTCCATAAGTTTTTTTTTTATATATTTGGGTGCTCCTATACTGGGTGCATATATGTTTACCAGGGTTATATTCTCTTCTTATGTCAATCCTCAATGCTTTTAGTGTTATGAAGTGGCCTTCATTGTCTCTTGTTATATGGCCTTCATTTTGAAGTCTCTTTTGTCAGATATCAGGATTGCTACAACTTTTTTTTTTTTCTTTTTCATTTTCATGGAAAAATTTTTTTCATCTCTTCACTTTCATCCTGTGTTGAGTCTTTTGTCCTGAGATGGGTCTCTTATAGACAGCATGTATATGGATTGTGTTTTCTTATCCATTCAGCTACCCTATATCTTTTGATTGAAGTACTTAAGTTATTTACATTTAAGAGATACTTTTAAAAACAGAAAATCATTTACTTTCATAATTGATTTTCCATATGAAGTACAATTATAACTTCTATTCAAACACAATCATTTTTATTGGTGATATTGACTTCAACTTTTATTTCATATTTTTATTTTTTGGCAAATTACTTTGATGTTGGGAGAAGTTAACTATCTAAGAAAATATTAGATTTCTACTTTTCATGTTTTTCAAGATAAATTCTAAATAACTTATATATTTAAATATTACAAAATGAAAATATATAAGGATATTTGAAAACTCTTAAAGTAAAGCAAGACTTCCTAAGTTTAACACCAAAACAAAACCCATACAAGGGAATGTTGATAGATTTGACTGCATCAAAATTGTAAATTTTTAGATGTATAATTCCATATGTATGGTGTATACCAAGTAGCAAAAAATTATAAATGTTTTTAGAAAAATATTTTAGATGGTAAGAAAATAAAGGAATTCTTCAGAAGAAAAAATGGCTTAAAAGGTAAAATCCAGAAAGGTACTCAAGCACTAACAAGTGTAGTTGCCTGAGGGCATTTGCTAATATTTGCTGATTTCTGGCAGTTTGTAGGTTTCAATGAGGAAGGCAGGAAAGACAACCCAATAGAAAAATGGTCAAAAGACATGAAAAGGCATTCCTTACCCCCATTACCTGTAATAGTACCTCACACCCTTTGAGATCAATAAGAAAAAAATCATCTTTATGGTGCTTGGAGACAAAGGTATCACATCTCTTGATATTTTAGAATTACAACAGCATAATACATAATTATCCCAAGCAAACTTACAAACTAATTCTTTGAATGTCTGGCAGCAATTTAAAAAGCACATGTAAGGATTTAATCCCTTCCATTGTGTAGAGGGCCTCCTGGGAAGGCACCTGAGCATTCTATATTGGTCCCTCTTGCCATTTTGGCCAAGAGGGACCCTCTTCTCACAATCCAACTGCACACAGCTGTTGCCTGAGTTTTCTGTTCAAGTTGAGGTTGAAGCCTCGTGATGACTGGTACCATGGATCTGCCTCTCGCCCAGTGGGGCAAGCTGGGCCCTCCCTGGAGAAGAAACTCGGGTTCCCCAAGATATGTGATCAGTGCTGGGGCCCCGCCAGCAGGCGAGGGGATCCCAAGGCAGGTGCTGGGCGTGGAGGCCACGGGGACATAGGGTACCAAGGAGACAGAACTGAACCTCACATCACCCTGTTTGGCCCCGGAGGATGGCTGGTTAGCCAGAGACGGGTAAGATTCCTCAGGGAAGGAACAACCTAAGACAGGCACAGTCGCAGATGGGCCATCAGGAGAGAACTTGGGGGACAACAGAGGTGGGGTACAGACCCTCACCCCCCCCTAACTTAGCAGGGGCCTGAACCCTCACCCCTTCTGAAGGAAGTCTCCTGCCCCAATGGCTGCTTAACGTCCCATGCCCAGTTCAAATCAGGACCTGGGTAACAGACAGAGACTTGGCCGACAGCAGGTGCCCTCTCACTGCAACAAGAATTGTTTGAGTTGTCTTGAACCCATGGTGAGGGGAAGTGGGTTTTTTATATCTAAATCCAGCCTACCACCAGAAATGCTCAGGGCCTACTCAAGAAGGCAAATAATCCTTTCCACTAATATTTACAGGGTAAAATAAGATTGTTGTTAGAGTAATAAATTTGACAGTGAAATAGTAGTCAAGTTTTCAGGCTAATTTAAATTGGCTAATTGAAGCAAGCGAATATTCTGGAAAAATTAATAGTACTGGACAAAAAACAGTTCCTAAAGTGTTAACTAAAATTTTTATTGGTAGTTCATCTCATGATAAAATTGCATAACAAGTAATGAACCTAAAGCAGTCATATTATAGTGCAAAAAAATAAAATTTAGAAGCTATCAAGACTACATTAAAAATTTTTCAAAAACCTCCTAATATTTAAATAAAAAAAATGGGGGATAGTAGAATATCATGTAAGGAAAAATATCCTGTAAGTAAATTACATCTAGAAAATTTGTACTTTAGAAAAATAATTGTAATGCTAAAAGCAAGACACCCATGAAAAACACACATGGTGTCAAAACAAGCCAGAGGAAAATCATTTGGGCAAAAAATGAAAAAGGATCCCAAGTCAAATTTATAGGAAATATTCCTTTATTAACTTTTGGTCGAGAATATGTTTGTATATTTTCAGAAAACAACTCCGAGACCATGTGGATTCCGGCAACAGAGAGGAATCGATAGGACTACTCCAGCCATGAAGACAGAAAAGAAGCAGTCCAGAGATGGAAGATGCTGATGTTGCCTTGCCATACTAGCAGTCAGCAGCTGTGCGTCACTGCAGGTTGCCCAGGACCAAATCAGAGAGGGTCGGACCAGCATTACCACCATTTGTCCACCATCCAGAACTGAAATATCATTGCTGACATGTGCACATAAGGAAGTGTTTGACATTGAAATTGGGTTGCAAAAGAACTGTTGGCCCAGAAACTCACTACAGACTGATTCATTTGCCTTTCAGCATAACCATTATTGCTTGTCTCATTTTTGGTTCTTATAAGTGCACTAGAGGCCCGGTGCACGAAATTCGTGCACTGGGGAGGGTGTCCCTCAGCCCAGCTTGCACCCTCTCTAATATGGGACCCCTTGGGGGATGTCCAACTGCAGGATTAGGCCCGATTCCTGTGGAATCGGGCCTAATCCTGCAGTTGGACATTCTTCTCACAATCCGGGACTGCTGGCTCCTAACCGCTCACCTACCTTCCTGATTGCCCCCTAACTGCTTCCTTGCTGGCCTGATTGACCCCTAACTGCTCCTCTGCAGGCCTGATTGCTCCCAAATACCCTCCCCTGCTGGCCTGATCACCCCCAAGGCTTTTATTAGTATAGATATGACCCTGCACAGAAATTTTACTAACCCTGCTTTACAATAAGGGCTTGACGATTGAATCATTAGGACCAGACACCAAGATTTCCTTTCTTTGAATAGTGGAGGGAATACTTATCTTGTCTTTAAGTTGCCCGGAAATTAAAATGAGATAATGACTTAGAAAAGTATAAAAGCATCACATAAAGACAACTGTCTTTTTAATGAAGTGGCAAAATGAAAAACACTTTTTATTCTCCCCTTCCTTCCTTTACAGCTTTTATTTAAACTTTGAAATTTATAAAAATTTCACTCCAATTTTCATTTCTTTATATTCAACATTATTTTGTATTGGTTTCAGGTTTTATATTAGTTACAGAATAGTGGTTAGACAATCATATACTTTACAAAGTGTTCCCCGATATTTCTAGTACCCACCTGGCATCATACCATCATTACAACACTACTGACTATATTCCCTATTTAAGTGACAATGGGTTTACAGGTTCCTTTCAATCTTTCTTTTGTGTTTTTTTGTCCTTACTTTTCTTTCTCACTTCTTCCCTCATTTTCTTTATATAGTATCTCAATTGGCCATCAAAGCTCAGTGAAGGCACTGGGACACGCTTCATCCATTTTACAGACCAGGAAACTGAGGCCAATTCCAGTTGGCTGTGGAACTTGACTCAGGAAGCCCTCAGAGCACACAGGAAGCCCTCAGAGCCATGCTCTTTGCGCTTCCTAAGGGGCAGCGGCCCAGCAAACAGAACAAACCTTCCAGTCTGGCTTCCGAGCCTCTTTCTCAAGCACCTCTTCATTGCGGATGCTCCACATTCTTTCCTCTCCCCCCATTCTTTACTGCCCCCCCTTCTCCGAAGCAGGTGGAAGGCTTCCCACTCACTGCCTAGGCATGCTCTGCTATGGGGCAGGGTGTAGCGAGCTTGCTTTTGGGTGAAGGCAGGAGCAGTAGTCACTGCCTCTGAAGTGTGAAGGCCGCCTGAGCGAGGCCCATTAGCACTGGGAGCTTCTCTGAATCACGTCAGTCAGTCCAGTACCCTGCAGTGCAGTACCCCTTCACTGAGGTGGCTCCATCCCTCAACCCCCGCCTCAGGGGTGAGGGTCCTTGCCCCTCTGCCAGGAGTCCTTCCGTGCCCCTTGACCCCTGGCTGGGCCCACCCACATCTTGGGGGCACTGCAGAACCTCTGTCTCTCTGCAGATGAAGCAGATCCCTGCCCTAGGTCTCCGCAAAGCTATGAATCTGTGGCCAGAGGCCTGGTCTGGGTCTCAGCAACCACATGCCTGCAATGTTCACAGGGACCCTGGGAGGGGCTGGGCGAGTCCTGCCACGCCCCACCCAGGGTGGCGATGGCCCCCGGATCCCCCGGAGCGCCTGGCTCAGCCGGACTCGCCCCCCCCCCCCCCCGTGGCGATCGCCTGGCTCGGACCCTCGGCAGCGCCTGGCTTGGACCGGACACGCACCCCCGGGTGGCGATCGCCGCCCAGGGGCCCCCGGCAGCGTCTGGCTCGCACCGGACACGCCCCCCGGGTGGCGATCGCCTGGCTCAGACCCCCTGCAGCGCCTGGCTCGGACCGGACACGCCCCCCAGGGTGGCGATCGCCTGGCTCAGACCCCCGGCAGCTCCTGGCTCGGACCGGACACGCCCCCCAGGGTGGCGATCGCCGGCCCAGACCCCCGGCAGCGCCTGGCTCGGACCGGACACGCCCCCCGGGGGGCGATCGCCTGGCCCGGACCCCCGGCAGCGCCTGGCTCGGACCGGACACCCCCCCCAGGGTGGCGAACGCCTGGCTCGGACCCCCGCAGCGCCTGGCTCGGACCGGACACGCCCCCCAGGGTGGCGAACGCCTGGCTCGGACCCCCGCAGCGCCTGGCTCGGACCGGACACGCCCCCCAGGGTGGCGATCGCCTGGGTCGGACCCCGGCAGCGCCTGGCTCAGACCTGACACGCCCCCCAGGGTGGCGATCGCCCTGCTCGGACCCTCTGCAGCGCCTGGCTCGGACCGGACACACCCCCCCGGGTGGCGATCGCCTGGCTCGGACCCCCGGCAGCGCCTGGCTCGGACCGGACACGCCCCCCAGGGTGGCGATCGCCTGGCTCGGACCCTCGGCAGCGCCTGGCTCGGACCGGACACGCCCCCCAGGGTGGCGATCGCCTGGCTCAGACCCCCGGCAGCGCCTGGCTCGGACCGGACACGCCCCCCCGGGTGGCGATCGCCTGGCTCGGACCCCCGGCAGCGCCTGGCTCGGACCGGACACGCCCCCCGGGTGGCGATCGCCGCCCCAGACCCCCGGAACTAAGAGGATTGGGCGCCGCCATCTTGCTCTTCTCAACGGCCGGATAGGCCACCCGGAGTCCCGCCCCCAGCCTCTCGCAGGCCCAATCATGGGCATAGCGGAGGTGCGGTCAATTTGCATATTTCTCTATTATAAGGTAGGATTTCTAGTAGCACATGATCTCACTCATCTAGGGGAAATGATGAACAACATAGACTGATGAACAAGAACAGACCCAGAAACGAGGAAGAATGGATCAGACTGTCGGGCCTCAGAGGGAGGGGAGGGGAGGGAGGGGATATAGGGGAGAGATCAACCAAAGGACTTGTGTGCATGCATATGAGCCTAACCAGTGGTTAAGGACAACAAGGGGGTCGGGGCATGTGTGGGGAGGGGTGTGGAATGGGAATGGGGGGATGAGGACAAATATGTGATACCTTAATCAATAAAAAAAGTTTTTTTAAAGAATAAAAGAACCTAAAAAAGAAAAATAATGTAATAAATGAAAATATGGAAATTAAAAAAATTATTGTGCAAAAAAAAAAAAAGGCATTCCTTAGACAAGCACCCACAAATGACCAATAAATTTATGAAAAGGATGCTCACCTCAGCAATAATCAGCAAAATGTAAAAGAAAACCATAAAAATCATTTTACAGCCACCAGTGATTTTAAAGTTTAATAATATGAAATGTTACAATATTACAGCAATAATGTGGAACAATAGACGTTCTTAAACACTAATGGTGGGAGTATAAAATGGTACAAGCACCTTTATTTTTTGTTGTTAATCCTCACCCGAGGACATTTTTTTAATTGATTTTTAGAGTGGAAGGGAGGGAAATAAAGAGAAACATCAATGTGAGAGAGATACATCGAGTGATTGGTTGCCAACCACACCCACCCAAACAGGGCCAGGAATTGAGCCTGCAACCTCAGTACATGCCCTTGACCAGAATGGAACCCTGGACGCTTCATTTCACAGGCCAACGCTCTATCCACTGAGCCAAATGGATTAATAACCTTTTGCACTCGGATGTCGAGTGTGACTCGACACGGTTAGCATCTATAGCCCATCCCTTCCCTCCCTCCATCCCTCCTCCTTTATTTGGGCTTTTCTTACATTAAATAAATAAGTTTGTATGAAAAGAAACTCCAGTTTTTTATTCTACTGCCGGGCTTTGTAAAATCTGGGGTATTTAAAAAATTAAATCCCAAATAGAATAAAGGAATCGAGAAAAAAGCAAGCGAGTGCAAAGGGCTAGGACAGTACAAGCACTTTATTTATTTATTTATTTAATAACAGCTTTATTGAGATAATTCACAGACTATAAACTCCACCCTTTAAAATGTACAATTCAGTGGTTTTTATTACTTGTAGAGTTGTACAATCTAACAATTACCACTATCTAATTTTAGGATCTTTTCTTTTTCTTTCTTTCTTTTTAAACAGACATGCTCAGCCCTAGCTGGTTTTGCTCAGCGGATAGAGCGTGGGCTCAGAGACTGAAAGGTCTAGGGTTAGATTCTACCTCAGCTGCAGGCTCCGACCCAGCCCGGGCCCTGGTCAGGACGCATGCAGTAGGCAACCAATCAATGTGTTTCTCTGTCTTTCCCTCTCTCTAAAAATCAATAATTCTGTCTTTCCCGCTCTCTAAAAATCAATGGAAAAATATCCTCGGATGAGGATTAAAAAAACAAAACAAACAAGAAAGTGGGTAATCTGGTCAGAAGGTCAAATCTCCAAAATTCGTGCAAGCTGCTCTTCCTCTGAAGCGGCTTCCCCCTGCTGTTTGCCCCTGGGGCAAGGGAGGGGCCGTCAGGGGATCAGTACAGAAAGTTCTCCAGCATCTCCTGGAAGGCCTGTGGGGATGGAGCCTCGGCATTCTGGAAGTTGACCTGGGCTCTGATGTACAGGCTGAAGCATTTCAGCTCCAGCCAGATGAACCCGAAGTGGTCCTCATCAAACAGGATGAAGACTCCAGGGATGCGCCGGAGGTTGGCAAAGCCATAGATGGCAACAGTGCCCACGCCATAGAAACACATCCTGCAGGTTCGGGGGTAGTTCTGGTTACTTGATCTCACGCCCGCAGGCAGAACAAACTGGACAGGCTGCTCCTCCAAAGCTGCAGCCCCGGACTCCCCGACACTGGGCTGGACAGGGCTCTGCCAGCCAAGGCCCTCGCCGTCCTCAGTCCTGTCTCCTTGCTGCTGCTGCTGCTGCTGCTGTTGCTCCTGAATAACCCGCTCGTGAACCTCCTGGACGATGCAAGAGAGCTCGTTGAAGTTGCGGAAGATCTCAACATTGGGCAGCTGGATGCGGTGCATGAGGTGGATCTCTATCAGCTGCTGCCCGGCAGGGACCCTGAGGTCACCCGTCATCTTCGTGACCCTGGCCTGCTTCCCATGGAAGCTGAGCATGACAATCTCTAGGCCGTGGGTATCGTGGGTGCCTTTGAAGAGGCCTGGCCTGATGAGGTCGTCCGGGTGGCTCGGCGGGAGGTAGATGCGGCGGTAGGTCAGGCAGTTGTCATACTGTTGGTAGATGAACTTCATCAGGAAGAACTGCAGCCTGTCCTCCTGGAATATGTCCTCCAGCGTCTGCTCCCATTCTTCCCTCAGCCACCTTCCTAAATCCTCTCGGTTCCAACTAGATATCCCGTGGTAGTTCATCTGGTTGCACTTGGTGGAGAACCTGTCCTTCTGAATCTGCATGTGGCATCTGTGGGGTCCTCTGCGGCCGTACATGCACTCCACCTTGGTCGATTTCCTCTGTGTCAGGCGAATTCTAAACACGGGCCTGAACTGCATTGGGTCATCCATACGTGGGTTAGGGGGAGGCAGGTACATCCAACCAGTAATGTGTAAGCCGTTCACCACTACATTCAGCAGTCCCCCATAGGGCCCATTTTCTGGCTGCCACAATCCCAAAATGTGTCTGCTTGGGTGGAGCAGTTTCGCATAGACTTCCCGACAAGACATACCCATCATCTCCAGGCTCTGCAAGTTTTCACAAACGCCAAACTCCTCCCGGCAGCGCCGTCTCCAGATGCTGTCGGTGTGCAGGATATGGTGGAATTTGGTGCAGGTCCGGGCCAGGCTGGGCAGGTCGGTGCCGGGGAGCGAGGCGAAGATCTCCACCAGTAGCTCTGGAGGCAGGTCCTGCAGCGAGCAGCGTCGGGGTGGCGGGGGCAACATGGGGCTCGCGATCCCTCCCTTCCCTGCACAGTGCCACGCTGCAGCGTCCGCCTCGAGGTGCTCCTCTTCTGGGGCCAGGGCCAGGGCTGGCTTGCTGTCCGCTGCCGCAGTCTCAGCTGGGACCCGGCCCTGCTGGCGACACCGGCATCCGCGAGAAAGGCCCATGCCACAAAGGCAAGCGCACTCCTTCTCCATGTCTGTCCGAGTAACAGCCAACACAGATAGCATGGGCCTCCACAGCCCGGCTTTAAGCTGGCCCCGTCCCGCCCAGCCACGCCCACTCAGAGAGGAGCCAATGGTAGAACTTCAGTAACACTCTCAAAACCCAAACCCATTTACAGTCACCTCCCTATCCCACCCTATCCCTAGCCCTAGGCAGTCACTAATCTGGTTCTGTTTGGATATGCCTCCAGCGGTATGCCTATCGGGGACATTTTACATAAATGCAGTTATAATATCTGCTCTTTTGTGATTGGCTTCTTTCACTTAGCATAACATTTTAAAGTTTTATGTATGTCATATCATGTCTTGGTACTTTGTTTTTCATATTGGCAAATAATATTCTAGTGTATGGGTATACCACATTTTGTTTACCCATTCATCGGTTGATGAATATTTGGGTTGTTTCCAGTTTGGGGCTCTTATGAATAACGCTGCTATGAACATTGTGTACCAGTTTTTGTGTGAACACGTTTCCATTTCTCTTGGGTATGTAGCCAGAAGTGGAACTTCTGGGTTGTATGGTAACTCTATGCTTAACATGTTGAGAAACTGCCTAAAATGTTTTCCAACGTGGCCCCACTATTTTACATTTCCACCAGCAATGTATGAGGAATCCAATTTCTCTACATTTTCATTAATACTTTTTTTTTTCATATTATAGCCATCCTAGTGAGTGTTGAGCGGCATTTTATTATAGTTTAGAGCCGAGTTCTTGACTGTAGGTTGACTTGACCTTGAACTCCATATGGGAAATCTCTTCTATCCTCGGTCTTCACCCAACCTCAGCCAAATCTCTCAGGCCCCTGGTAGGAATGGGCGCCTGAGTTGTGAGCAAAGATGGACTTGAGTTCTTCACTTTCAGTTGACCTCAGTTCTTCACTTTCAAGTGACTAATCTTGCTAGTTCCTTGGGTGAATGGATGTCCTCAAAAAAAAAAAAAAATGTTCACAGGATCTGCCCACTATGAACATGGATACTTTTCCGATGGACTGAGCCTGGCCCTGCCCATTCAGGCTTCCAATGGACAGGCTTCCATTCTCATGTTGAGAGCAGCTAGATTCCTTCTCTCCACTTTTCTGGATTCCTACCAGAGAAACACTCTCACCTTTGGAGGGTTCTCTTAGTGCCCTGGGAGGAACTTGACTTGCTTTTGTCATAAACAGGCATTTAGGGTGGTTTATTTTATAGAGGGGTGTAAATTCCACCTGCCATAGACATTAACTTCGATTATTTAAACACTAAAATATTCTCAGCCACTCCTCTGAAGAATAGCCATATATTATTATTGATATGTAACTCGGTAATGGTGTAAAGACTCTTCTTTTAGGAACCTGTATTGATGGGATTTTGAGGGGTGGTCTTCAAAGGTACATGTGTGTTTGGTGGGTCTAGGACAGTGGTCGGCAAACTGCGGCTCGCGAGCCACATGCGGCTCTTTGGCCCCTTGAGTGTGACTCTTCCACAAAACACCACGGCCTGGGCGAGTCTATTTTGAAGAAGTGGCGTTAGAAGAAGTTTAAGTTTAAAAAATTTGGCTCTCAAAAGAAATTTCAATCATTGTACTGTTGATATTTGGCTCTGTTGACTAATGAGTTTGCCGACCACTGGTTTAGGAGAACCTAGGAATGTGAGTGCAGCTGGTGTATGTAGCTAGAAGGGCTTGATCGGCTATTGAAGGGGTTCAATCATCTTTTCTCGCCCAGGATTGAGAGAGCCAGAGACACCACCACCCTAGGAAGAAATCTGTGAAGGAAGATTAAAGGTAAGTCAATAGATCAAAGGAGAGATAGAGGCCTGCTGCTATTGTTAGAGGCAAAAAAAAAAAAAAAAAAAGAATATTGGGAACAAGCTGTGGTTATGGGAAATATTAATAGTGCTCTATTAGCCATGATTGCCTTGTGTTGGCTAAAGAAAGGACATTCTGACCTGGCTGGGAGTTGTATGCCCCCAAGATTGGGAGTCTATATTGGACCAGGGAGTTAACCTTGGAATGTGGCCCATTTTCATTCAAGAACGGCCTATTATCATGGAAAGATTAACAACCTTGTTGCCCAAACAATGGAGTCCCACCCCAGCCTCCTACTTCCCCATGCCTGTAATCCCTACTTTCCCATACCTGTAATTCCTACCTCCCCATGTAATCTTTTCTTATCCAATACTAGGGGCCCAGTACACCAATTCCTGCACCTTGAAAGGAACTGTGAGTAATGGGGGAATAAGGACACATATGTAATAACTTAATGAAATCGGTTACTTCTGGAGAAAATGTGATATGATAGGAGCTCATTCAAGCTTCAAAAGTTTGGGAAATGTACTATTCTTCAACTGGGATGTGAATACAGGATTATTTGCTTAATGATTATTATTATTCAAAGGGTATATATATGGAATTTACATGTTCATTTGTACAAATGATATATTTAATTTTTAAAATAAAAACTAAAGGTTTAAACTGTATATCAAAAATATCAAAGCATTAAAAGACAAGGGACAAAGTAAAAAATATTTTATCAAATCTAAGAGACAGAGTTATTACATTTTTTAAAATCCTATAAACATTTAATCAAAGATAAATTAAACACTAAAACAGACAATCTATTTTAAAAATTATAAATGTGCAAGTAAATACATAAAAAGGCATTAAACAGTACTACTGATTAATGAAATAGAAATTAAAGGAACCATGTGATGGCATTTTCAACTGTGAGACTGTCAAAGATAAAAATAAAAGGATAGTATAGCATAAAAAAAATCACTCATTCCCTAGAAGGGACTATTCATTGATACATTATTTCTAGGGAACAATTTGGCAACAGATTCACAAGCTTTAATGTGTGCTTACTATTTCACTTAAGAATTATGCTTCTAGAAATTCATCCTAAAAAAAACAGTCTCTTTATGTATGGAAAACTTTTTATAACAGTGTAAACTTGGAAATAATTTGAATATCTAATAATTAAGGGTTGACTAAATAAATTATAGCAATCTATACAACATCACATTAGTAACATTAGGTCATAGCATAGATAACTTATTGTGAGCAGAAAAATGTGTTGATAATAATATTAAATGGGAAAAGATAATTGCAATATAAGTGGACATAATATAACACAGTGTCCCCCAAAAATGTATACACACTTTATTATAAAGTCAGTTTTTATTAATATACAGTTCATTTTCAAAATTAAATGAGCTATCAGCTGTTAAAGTGTATATACATTTTGGGGAACATCCTATATGTTTCATTATATATGTATATATACTAATAACTTTGTGTATAAACAGAGGGATATTAAGTGATAGACATCAAAATGAAAATGTTAACACGTTACCTCTGAATGGCAGTATTTGAGTTATTTAAATTTGTCACTTTGCTTGTCATTATATTCTTATTTTCTACAATAATCATATATAATGAATAATTTTAAAAGAAAAACATTTTAAATGTAGCACTTAGACAAATAATATTGTGTATAAACAGCACCAGAGATAATACCATTACAATTTTTTTAAACTTCACATTTCTCTTTTTGGTGAATCTGGCACTTTTCAAAGAGAAGGTGCTGAAGTTCAAGAAGTAGGAATGTGGAATCTAACACAAGACTATCTAATGACAGAACATAATTAAAGTCACTAGTGAAATTACTTTTAAATGCCCTATTGTGGCCACAATTTAATACAACAGAGTAAGGAAGTCATAAAAATGAAAATCCAATATCAGGGAACAAATTAGAAAATCTACAGAAATCTAACATATTTTTTAAAAAGTTATCTAGAGTTCAATGATGGTATATGTTAAAATGAGAACTCTACATATAGGATAAGGAATTTTTAAGTTATAAATTGTTTATATATTGTACTTCCATTATGGGAGTTTGATATATTCCCTGACATTATACAGTTAATAACGTAATGAGAAGAAAAACAAAAGGAACCTAAGAGACCATGGGGATTAGTAATAGGACGTAGGGACTTTCACCTCTAGTTCAGTGTTTGGAACTTAGCCTATATCAACAAATGACTAAGAATTATAGCTTCACTTAATTCCCAGTGGTTACATGCCCCCTTGCCTGGAGAAAAAGTATTTAATCCAAAGAGCAACCTACCAAGGTGGCATTTCTACTAGGACCCTGTAAATGCTGTAGAAATTTTACCTTTTCTCTAAATAATTATGTATGTATAAAAAGAGGAAATGAGAAAGTAAAAAATTCAACTATACAGGTGGCTTAAATTTCAAGTGAAAACATCCAGCTCTGACACTCACACAAGTGCTTATACATTTCCCTTAAACACACTAAACCATGCTGTAATTAGAAGAAAAACTCAATCGGTCCAAAATATTTTAAATTTCATTTTCAAATTTGATGTCCCTACTATCAAAGAAGTCCAAGATTTCTGTTAGTTTAAAGCATGGTTTACACCTACCAATAAATAACCCCAACTCATATATTTTCTATTTTCTAATAGAGTTAAGAATTTTCTATCAGATAATGAACAATTATGCCACAACTTGCTAACAAATGTTCTTTATAGTGAAGACCCAATTAGTTATGTCTGTTGACTCATTCTGGCTTTCATTCAGAGACTGAATTTATGTGGCGAGACCTGTTCTTTCCTAGAGATATGACTCTGGTGATTGAATAATGCTAAGTATACATGGCTAAGATCCCAAAATCTGACAAATTGGATTACTGCTTGTAGAAATTTAAATTCCAGTTGAGAGCATCTCACAGTTCCCAAGGGCCATCACAAACTGTAATCATAAATGTTATTTATTCATGACTAACTAAGACAAAATTAGTAGGAAGGGGGTTGAAGGGGCAGGGGTGGGAGGTTATTGGAAGAATAAATCTGTCAGCTATTTAGGTTAAACATAACCTTCAGAAGCAACTCATTCAGCTATAAAATGATTTGGTAAATTTCTAACAGCAGATTTTTTTTGAAATTTACCAAATGTAGAGACCTTATACAGCCTTATACAGTAACATTATAAAATTGTAAGAGCCTTCAAAAATTCATTTGTTTCAAAACCCTTTCCTACCAAACTTCTGAAGAAAATTTTATAATCAGAAAAGAATAAGAATAAAAAAGATAAAATCAGCTAAAGTCACTTGAAAGAAAAATTTACTAAACTAAGCAGATTTTGCCTGATCCAATATGTTGTTTTTTATTTTTTTAAAAGATCAGATTTCAGATTTAAAACATGAAAATAAACTATGCTTTGCATACCACGTGCTCCTTAAAATATATATAGTATGACCAGCCGATGTGACTCAGTGGTTGAGCATCGACCTCTGAATCAGGAGGTCATGGTTTGATTCCTAGTCAGGGCACATACCCAGGTTGTGGGCTAGATCCACAGTGTGGGGAGTGCAGGAGGCAGCCAATCAATGATTCTCTCTCATCATTGATGTTTCTATATCTCTCCTCCCTTCCTCTCTGAAATCAATAAAAAATATATTTAAATATATGTAGTTGGAGTGGGGGTAAAGTAGGGGAGGCCTTAATGGTCTGGGGAAAGCCTGAAATAAACAACTAAACCCTTTCCAGCCTTCTAGAAGGAATTCTAAAGATAAGAGACCATTTACCACAGGAGGATTCAATTAAACAATTCTGTTTCTATGGAATAACATGACACCATTTGGGTAACATAAATGCTTTGACAACTGTATAAAAAAAATGGGATGCTCTGATCTTTAGCTACTCATGGATGGCTTTAGAATAGATGCAATTCCAGACTCTGGTTATATTTACCACAAGCCACATACACACACTCAATATTTTAGTGACAAAATAAATCTTAGCCTGTTTGTATAACAACAGGTATCTAGGTCCTATAAGAAACTATTCAAGGAGAGTTTTTTTTTTAAATAAATCTTTATTGTTCAGATTATTACAATTGTTTCTCCTTTTTCCCCCCCATATCTCCCCATCACCCGGTTCCCTCCCCTCCGCTGTCCTTATCCATAGGTGTATGATTTTTGTCCAGTCTCTTCCCGTACCCCCCACACAGACACCCCTTTCCCCCTGAGAATTATCAATCCACTCCCATTCTATGCCTCTGATTCTATTATGTTCACCAGTTTATTCTGTTCCTCAGATTATGAATTCACTTGATTTTTAGAATCACTTGTTGATAGATATTTGTTGTTCATAATTTTTATCTTTACCTTTTTCTTCTTTTTCCTCTTTTTAAAGAATACCTTTCAGCATTTCATATAATACTGGTTTGGTGGTGATGAACTCCTTTAGCTTTTTCTTATCTGTGAAGCTCTTTATCTGCCCTTCAATTCTGAATGATAACTTTGCTGGGAAGAGTAGTCTTGGTTGTAGGTTCTTGCTATTCATCACTTTGAATATTTCCTGCCATTCCCATCTGGCCTGCATAGTTTCTGTTGAGAAATCAGCTGACAGTCGTATGGGTGCTCCCTTGTAGGTAACTAACTGTTTTTCTCTTGCTGCTTGTAAGATTCTCTCTTTGTCTTTTGCCCTTGGCATTTTAATTATGATGTGTCTTGGTGTGGTCCTCTTTGGATTCCTCTTGTTTGGGGTTCTGTGCGCTTCCTGAACTTGTAAGTCTATTTCTTTCACCAAGTGGGGGAAGTTTTCTGTCATTATTTCTTCAAATAGGTTTTCAGTATCTTGCTCTCTCTCTCTTCTGGCACCCCAAAAATTCGGATATTGGTACGCTTAAAGCCATCCCAGAGGCTCCTTATGCTATCCTCACGCTTTTGGATTCTTCTTTCTTTCTGCCTCTCTGGTTGGGTGTTTTTTTCTTCCTCATATTCCAGATCTTTGGTTTGACTCTTTGGGTGTGGTGGTCAATATACTCTGTATATTCTTTATTTCAGACAGTGTATGCAATTTCTGACTGGTCCTTTTCCATTTTTTTTGGTATTCTCATTAAGGTCCTTGAAGGTCTCTTCAAGTTTCTCAGCGGTTTTTAGAAGATTCTTGAGTAACCTTATAAATATGGTTCTGAACACTGTGTCATCCATTAGTTTGCTTTCATCTATCTCTCCTACTTGTGACATACTTCGATGTCTCCACATTTTGGCTGCCTCCCTGTGTTGATGGAGTGGCTTTGTGTGGTCGGTGACCTATAGGGGCCGGTAGCTCAGCTTCCCCAATCACCCTAGGTGGTCGCTCTTGGTACTCCCCTTTGTGGGCTGAGTGGAAAGTCGTGGTGTAATTAAAAGCCCTGATTGCTATTGGTACACTGGGAGGAATTTACCTCTGGTCCAATTGGTTGTGAGGGCCTGCTGTGTCTATAACGGAAGAATTGCTGTGCTGGAGACACAGTAGGGCTTTGGTGCTCACTGAGTCTGCCTCTTGAATGTGTCCCTTATGAAAGTGGTTGAAATCTGGTGTCATCCACACCGACAGAAAAGTCACTCTCACTCTCCGACCGGCCGAGAGTCCCGTAGGCATCTGGGTCCCCCGCGTGTCCCCAGAAACTGGAGTTCAGAGTGGTTGGGATTGTTGGTATCACTGGCGGGAATTGATCTCCAAGCCAGTTGGCTGTGAGGATCAGCAGTGTCTCCACTGGGAGAGCTTCTGTGCTCAGCTTGGATGGGGCGGAGTCTCAGGGTGGCACAGACAAACTTGGTTTCCGTCCGCGCCGCCCTAAGAGGGCTGGTTTCTCCGTGCCCTAATCAATGGCTGTGTGCCTCTGAGAGAAGGCAGCTTTGGAGCCTCGTCCGCTGCCAAACAGACCAGTTTCTCCCCGACCGCAGCTGGATTTCAGTGCAGTCGGGAGGTTTTGTTTTTCTCCCAAACGAGAAAGCTAGCCACACAGCGTCTGCTGCCCTCCCTCTCAGCGCGCTGCGAGCAAGTCTGCCGTATATTCAGCCGCCCGCCCTTTCCGCGCTCACGGATCTCCGCACCTCCACAGCTCCTGAGGCTCAGCGTCCCCCTCTCTTTTTTTCTCTAGTTGTAGGTTTTCCACTCTGCCAGCTTTCCGGTGGTTCTGGATGGTGTGCGCTCTGTTTTCCAGTTGTAGTTTCAAAATTGTTGTGGTAGGCAACAGTTAGGTGTTTACCTTATGCCACCATCTTGGTTTCTCTCTAGAATTTATTTTTCAAGGAGAATTTTTATTAAATGTTTTTATTGAATGTTTCCCCCCAATGGCCACAGTTAATTTAATCCCATACCTTTTGTTTTATTTTGTCAGATGACTATATATAGCTTTACCCCTCTTTTCTTATAAAGTCAATTTCCTGATAGCTCTTTAAATGTTAGACGAGTGGACTTTTTAGTGATTTAATGCTCTCCTAAGGTAGAAAATCAATAAAATGCTTCAGCTAGACAGCTATCTAAAATATGCCAAAATAATAAGCCATCATTCATATATGTGCTAATGATGCCACAGACAGACTTATCCTAGGAGTGCTTGGGGTCCCTTTTCTTGTGGGGTCCTGGATGTGCACTAGTCCTTAATAGTTCCCTTATGACCAAGGGCATTTGCCTTTAGATATATTTCTCTATGAAGAGTCCATTTTGTTCAGGTATCAAACCTGACCAAATGAACAGTGTGTAGTGACTATTGGAGCAATACAGGGCAAAGTTAAACTCATCCTTAACAGGCAGCCCCAGATTAGACTCAGCATTCAAGACCTCAGCTTCCTTATGTGTACAAAGCAGACAGTAATATCTCATGGCATTGTTGTGAAGATTAATTTAAGTGTAGTTCACAGTAAACCTCAAAAACTGTGGCCTCTTACTAGATCACAAAGCCATACACAGAAAAAATAAAATTATTTACATGTAAGAATTTTTTGGTTTTTAAGAATATTCTCTACTCATTATCGCCTGCTTACAATTTAGGTGGATGTGCTTCTCCCTCCAGTAGTTTAGCTCTCCAATTTTCTTGATAAAGTTCCAGGTAGAAGCTTCAAATCCTTACCATGAAATTCTTTATCCAAGGATTATCTATTACAGAGAAATCAGGGCAGACCCAGATTTTTGTTGGTTTGAAACTTACATAATTTGAGGGGCCTCTTTAAGAAAAAGAATATGAAACTATGAATACAAAATTAGGTACAGGCCTTAGAAATACAAAATTAAGTAGAATGTTGTGCAAGTTAGAGGTCTCTGAGGTTTCATTAAATGCATGGAAAGTCCACCCCTGATAGCAATTTTAGCATCAGAAGCATCATGTATTACTTTCATTTTTAATGCTTATAGATGGGGGGAAAAAACTAATTTGTGCTGAAAGGTAGGCAACATGTACTTACAGTATAGGTGGGCTGTTTGCATAATATTATGAAAGCAGAATTTTTGTTAAATCAAATAATTTCACATGTATAAAAGAGTCAAAGAACTCCTGCAGCCAATGTCTTTTATAATGTCATGAATTCGTGTATAAAAATGAATAATCTATTTTCAAAAGTTAGATTCTTGCAACCTGCTTTCTTTATTGCAGTAACTATAACTACTTTTAACTTCTCTCAATTATTAACTATGAGACAGAACTTTGTAGGAACTTATCAGATCTAACTCAGATACACCATAATTCGTAAGTTAGCCTTGATCATAAAAAGACACTTCTGTTTGGAGGAAACATTTTTATCACCTAACATTATTTTCTTCATAGTACTCTTGGAAAATAAAATAAGCCTACATCAAGAGAGGTATATGATGGCAAACCTATCATGTTATTGTAGCCAACCTAAAATTCTAAATCTATATGTTTAATGACATACAAACTTTAAATGTTTCATAAATTGAATCAACTTATTGACTTGACAGTAACCACTGTCTCTACTCCATCATTTTTCATTCACTCTTCAACCTGCTGTGGTCTGTTAGAAACTCCCACTCCTCCCATTAAACTGCTCTCTTCAAGATCAAATAGGACTTCTGTTTCTAAATTCAGTCAACATGTTTCAATTTGAGACACATATACTTGAAACTCACCTATATAGCACCATGCAGCCCAGATTGCCTACTATGGCAAACAATAGCCTCATGACCCAATGCCAGCTTATTTCTCCAGTCTCAACTCTCTTTGTTCCACCATCCTGGCTCTCTCTATTCCATTCATACTGAACTGCTTACAGTTCCACTGGAAGCTCCCTGAGCCTTTTATGAAAGGCCAATTCCTCTCTTTCCCTAGCTAACTTGACTCTAAGAATTGTCTTAGATTTCATTCCTTCCAGGAAGCAAGCCTTCCTTGACTTCTCAAGGTGGGGTTAATTGCCTCTTCCATACGCTTTCTGTGCTGCTCCATCCCATGGCATTATAATTTCCTGCTTACGGTTTGACAACCCACTGGACTATAATATCCTTCAGAACAATGGTAGTAAACTCAATGCTTAATACATAGCATGTGTTCTACAAATATTTGTAGAAAGTCTGAGAGACCAATAAAAATTTTAAAAACAAACTATTTTAAAAGATAAATAAATAACACACATCTATATACACAAACCAACCAGATGATTTTACATAGACATTTGGATAAATTTTACTTCCTATTTATAAAGTTCAATTACAGCAACAAAATGCATTTAATAATTTCAAATAAAATGCATTACCAGTTAATCAGCACATAATCACTTAATTAAAATGAATCACCAAATTAAATACTTGTATATCTGTATGGCAATAAAACCAATAATTTAGTCTACATTACTATCCATAATGGTTTGGCTATTAGGTTTATTTTCTATAGAATTTACTGACTTAGCAGGCTACTTGAAAGCATACAGTCACTGGCTTTATAGTGACTTTATAATTTAGGAACACTCTATAAATCAGTTTCAAATACATGACTAAGAGCTTCCTCATATAAATGTTATTTCCAAATATTGGAAGCTAGTATGTTATCAAGAAAACAGGATTCCAGACTGAGCTCTGGTATTAAGTGTATGTTTGTGTATGTGTCTGTTTTCAAGTAATTTTCTTCATTTATATAATAAAGGAATGGGTCACACCTCCAGCTCTGAAGTGTAATCATAAGAAGAACATGAATAGCAGAGAAAGTCAAAGAATTAAAGATTTAGGGCCTGTTTAATGTGCAGGACCTTTGATAAATATGAGAATTTATATTTATAAAAGCCTAAGCGACCGTTACGACCAATTGACTGAACGACCGAATGACCGAACAACTGGTTGCTATGCTGTGCACTGATCACCAGGGGGCAGACGCTCAATGCAGGGCTGCCCCCTGGTGGTCAGTGCACTCCCACAGGCAACCTCCAGTGGCCAGCCAACCTCCGGTGGCCAGCTAACCTCTGGTGGCCAGCTTGTCCCTCCCCCTAGATGCACCCTCCCCCAGTTGGGACTGGGTGACACTGCCCCAATCACCATCCAGGTCGAGGGACCCACCCATGCATGAATTCGTGCACCAGGCCTCTAGGAATAAGATGGGTCTGAAAATGATCATCAGGCTAAAAGATAGAAGATAGTAATCCAGTTCCTTTTATGTGACTCCTAAATATTTCATTCCATTTAAACTAATTCCTAACTTGTTCTACTCCAGTTTAAGGATCTTATAGAAAAATGGTAAGAATGAAAGGGACAAGAGTACCCTTATTTTTTATGACCCTGTTTTTACCTATCCCATGTAAATGCAGTGATGTGGGTTTATATATATATATATTTTATTGAGTTTCTACAGAGAGGAAGGGAGAGAGAGAGCCAGAAACATCGATGAGAGAGAAACATCGATCAGCTGCCTCCTGTACACCCCCGACTGGGGATGTGCCCGCAACCAAGGTACATGCCCTTGACCGGAATCGAACCCGGGACCCTTCAGTCCGCAGGCTGACGCTCTATCCACTGAGCCAAACCGGCTTCGGCAGTGATGTGAGTTTAAGACGTCTGGCTTTCCTTAGCAGCTAGAAAAAAAATAAATGAGGACCTAAAAGATGGTAAGGAGAAAAGACAAACAGTAGATACTGTGCAGAAGAGAAGAAAAGTGATCGTGATTAGACATACCAATAAGAACCAGCATGTATTAAGAATAGCAATTTTTAAAAAATTCTTGACTCTGTGGTGGAAGTTCAAAATCTTTTCTAGCTTCATGTCTAACCAGCAGATCATCCTTGCAGACTAACATAAAAATTTTTTAATATATTTTTATTGATTTCAGAGAGGAAGGGAGAGGGAGAGAGAGATAGAAACATAAATATGAGAATCATTAATTAGCTGTCACCTGCACGTGCACACTGGGGATCCAGCCTACAACCTGGGCATGTGCCCTGTCCGGGAATTAAACCGTGACCTCCTGGTTCATAGATCAATGCTCAACCACTGAGCCATACCAGCTAGGCAACTAATGTACAATTTGACTTAGAGATACATATGTCATTTTTTCCATTGAAATTCAGACATTGAGTTTGGTGAACAGGGAGGGTGGGCCTGGTGGAAGGTGATTCGCATTGGGAAACTGAGAAGGCTCCTAGGGAGAATCCATGCTTGATTCAATAACAAAGACACAGTATTTGGAAAGGAAGAAAGGAGGGTAGCAGTATGTCCTAAGCTAGCATGATGACTCAGATTTGTCCCCTTTGCTAAAGCCTCAGACATTGATTCCTAAGGAAAGGCACTGATGAGAGAAACTATTTCTGCTATTGAATGTGTAAGTGTTGATGCCCAATGCAATGCCACTTTGGTGCCCATGTGGCAAAATGTAGTTCAAGAGGGAGCAAGAGACATTTCCCTCACTTTTGCATTGGTCCAGGGCAGTTTCAGAGCATTAAAGGCTCCAGAAAACAGCTCATTTTGGAACCCCAAGGACTCTAGGCCAACTGTGGGAGCTGCAGTGCCCAATGGAATACCTCAGACTTCATCCCCAAGAGAATTATGCCATTTTGCAGGTTCAGCAGCTCTCAGCTGTCAGCAGAAGTGAGAAGGATGCATTCATAAGCCCATGTTACACCCCAACACCCTACCCCAGGCTGTCCTGCCCAGAAGGAGAAAATTTGGGACTGGAGGTCCTTCAGTAAAAAACAGACACAAAGACCAAAAAACAGATTATTATTATCAATGTAGGCATGCTGTGGCCTGGAGTAACTTCAGTAACAAAGAAACAGACCAGCCCTGCCCTCCAGCAAAGAAGTCTAGACAAATCCTATACTCTGGGACAACTTAATGTCCCTGGGGCTCCATTTCTCCATTTTTCTTTAATAAACACATATGAAGCATAAACTAGAGCCACTCAGCTGAGAGCTGAGCATATCAAGATTAATATGACCTGGCCCCTTAAGGAGCTTTTGGTCCTAAAGGGGAGACAGACATACAGATACACATACACGTGAGAATCATAGATGGTAGGCCAATGTCATGAAAACAGAAATACATGTGGTGCTGTTATAGTGTAGACAAGTATTTAATCCAATCTATAAGTATCATAAAATGGAAGCAATAATTTTCCTCTTAAAGCTGGATTTTCAACCAACTAAAGTGGCGTGTGATTATTATCCAAGAAATAATGGTTGTCCATCCAATTCAGTAATGACCAGAACCTAGGACTAAAGATTATGAGTAAAGAAAATCAAAGATAAGTTTTACAAAACACTACATGATATGAGGAAATGTTTAAAATACAATGTTGAGAAACAAAAAACAATATATAAAATCTTATATATAATGTATATGCTCCAAAATAACATTATTGATATTTGCATGTGCACTGAGAATAAGTATGGGGAGAGAGAGTGAATGAACATATAGACAAATATAGAAAGAAATACAACCAAATGTTAACAGTGGTTGTCTCTTGGGGTGATAATACTGAAGTCATTTTCATTATGGATTATTTTAATTTACATCTTTATTTCCCCTATATTTTATTAAATGTCTACGTTGAGCATATATTATTTTTCATCAGAATAAAACAAATACTATTTTGTAAAAAAGTCATTAGGAAGAAGGAAACTACAGAATGTTTAGAAAAATAGTAAATTCATTTGTAAATGTTAGTAAATCACTGGGGAAAAAAGCTGCTAATCAAGACAATTACTTTTAAACCTATTGTTATACTTCTTTTATATACTTCTACAGAAGAAAACTAAGTACCAATTTGTCTAAAATATAGCTGACTCACACATTATCTTTTAATTGCTATTTATTAGTTAGCTTCAGCCCAAAATTTCTGAGTGTTTGAAAGGAGACTACGTGATAGAAATTCAGCATGTGTATATAGTACAACTCTGTTTACTTCACTGACTAGATAGTTAGGAGAGAAAATTACCCATTAATAGAGCAAAAACATATCCAAACTAAGTCTTCACAATACACAGAGAAGGATAAAAATAATGTTATTCATAGAATTTTCCAGGTATTTAAAGCAGCTATGTGATGAGTAAGTTTTATTTATGAATCTAAGTATGATCAATTGAATCATGAGTCACTTTACATCACACATGGTGCTTAACATCATTTCTCCAAGCTAATTAGTCAACGAAAAGATGAAAAGGATAAGGACAAAGCAGACACTATGAAGTGTTTTTGATGTTCGTTCCACAAACATATATTGAGTATCTAACAAGTGCCAGGTTATCCTCATTTTTTTCAGCAATACATATATAAACATATCAATTACAGCTCCCAGACAGGTGGGACCTGGGCATTAGTATAGTCTGGGCAGTGATCTGGAAGCTTAAAACATAGGCAGATATGGGGGTCACATGCCCAAGGTCTGCAGAGAATAGAGGTTAGTAGCAATAATATAAAAGGTAATTTCTAGGAAAGATACAAAAAAAAAAAAAAAAATCAGGCTAACCAGGTGAATTGTTAGTCCAAAGGAGGTATAGGCTCAGAGGAGGACTCCTAGGAGGAGGCAACGGGATAGAAGTTAAAAAAGGGCAGGTGCAAAAATTCCTGAGGCAGATTGGATTCTGCATAAAGCTTCATAGAGCATGTTCTGCAATGTGGGCTGGAAGGGAGGTGGACAAACACAGTCCCTGCCTTCAGGAAGATCACAGCTTAGCAGAAGATACCAGGTAACACCCATTTAAGTCTGCACAAGTACATGTCAGCTCCACCCAATAGCTCCCTAAGCCTGGAAAAATGCCTCAGCCAAATTCGTGTTATATGGTTGGATGAAGATAATGAAGATGATGTCAAATACACAAAGGAGGTTGTAGATAAAGAGATAGGGCAGGGAAGTGGAATGCCCCAAAGATGAGAAGTCAGACACATGGTTCTCGTCCTTGGCTCTGCCGCTAACTAGAGTTAACTTGGACAAGTTGTCTGAGCTCCAAGATCCATGATGGAGTTGGAGTAGATGATTGCTAATATTCCCTTTTTCTTATTTTTCCTTTTCACCATAGAATGAATTCATTTATATTAAATCAGATTGGAAAGTCCTTTCTGATCCTGCCATTCTTCCAACTAAATTGAACAAATTCAAATGTTTTATAACTCTTGGCCCTTTTAAACATTAATTACAATTGAAGCATCTGCTTGAACACAGTTATTTTAAAAAAACAAAACACTTAAATCTAAGCAATATCCTTGCAATATCTCCCTTGTGGATATGTAAACTTTTAACCTCTTACCTTGAATAGAGTTTCCACATTTGCCCTATTCAATCAACAATAAAAGTCAGATATGTCATTTCTTATATTTTTCCGTTAGCAGCAGGCTGTAATTCCAAGTAGAAAGGGTTTGGGGTGTGGGTTTTTTCTTTTTTGCCTTTTTACATTCTACAGTGAGAAAGAAGTTAATGCTAGTTTATCAAAATAATTTATGCCTTAAAATTCCTCTAAGAGCAGAGAGAAAATAGCTTCCATTCCATTTTAGGCTTTGGTCTAAGCAGTTCCATTGCTATAGGATATGACATACTAAGAAAAAAATTATAAATCAGTATTCCTAATGCTATTACACACTTTTTTAAATTCTAAATTTCAACATACACAATATCTTTGATTTTGTTTGAATCCCTGTTCCCTACAAAATTAATCTTTTAAGACATTTAAAAACCAATTGGAGTATCTGTAATCAGTTTCAAGGTACAAGATTAAGTATTCACAAAAAGACAGATTAGGATAACTTTCTATTCTAATAGTAATCCACAAAGTGAAGGAAAAAATAACTCAAGTATGGTAAAATAAAGTTGGAGAGTAGAACATCAAAAATTCTAAAAGTCAGCAAAACATGAAAAGATTCCAAAATGGCAAAAGTAGGAGAGTGATAATCCGGTTCTTTAAATTACACGTTGAAATAAAATTAACAAATTTCAGAGGGTATTATTTCTAATTTTATGCTTTATATAACAATCATCTTGAAACCCCATCAGCCTTGATTAGCCAAATAAAGTTTCCGGAAAGCTAAGTTTGAAAGGCGAGAGGGAAAAATTTGTAACCAAAAACAAAATAAAGCTTCACATCTGTGTCTGCATCTGAAGCTGCCCTGTAAGATCTGATAACTTATTAGAAAGCAATCTTTTTTGCAAGGCAGTGGATTTACATCATACATTTTATCTCTCCAAGGAAATTCTAATTACTGTTCCAAACATTTTTGATTGATTTGCTTTTTATTCATCCAAGGTATTCTCTGCTCTATGATGAAATCAAGCCTTCAATAAAATTCCAAAAATTTCAGAACAATTTACAAGCTCCAGATGACTGAAAGTTTTCTCATGTCCATTTGGCATTCAGGAATAGAGTTTCACCAAATATATTCAGAAGAAGAATACATCTGGCACTCACTAAAACAAAGAACTCACCAATGACATACTTGAGGCAAATGAATGTCACATAAATGCAAATTTGCCAATATTCTTTGAGGCCAAAGCTGCAATCCAACCTCCATGAGCCTGCTTGTAAGGCACAGGCCACCAATTACATAGGTTAATGTTTGGGGGTATTTTAGAAATTAATTTTAAAAATACGTATTATCTTCTGTGTACAGGTTTGTAATGATGTATGTGTGCATTAGAAAAGACTTAGCATCTTGCCAAAACCGGTTTGGCTCAGTGGATAGAGCGTCGGCCTGCGGCCTGAAAGGTCCCAGGTTCGATTCCGGTCAAGGGCATGTACCTTGGTTGCGGGCACATCCCCAGTGGGGGTTGTGCAGGAGGCAGCTGATCGATGTCTCTCTCTCATCGATGTTTCTAACTCTCTATCCCTCTTTCTTCCTCTCTGTGAAAAATCAATAAAATATATTTAAAAAAAAAAGACTTAGCATCTGCTAAAAACCCACTTAAATTCATCGTATCTCTTAACCTTATGCTGACTCCGATTTAGTGACAAAGACAAGATAGAATCAAAATTTTAGCACTAAAAAGAATACTAGAAGCTATTTCTTCCAAGGACTTGTTTCAATAATGACAAGTAAAACAGAAATCCATGTCGAGTCACCAGAAGAGTATTTTCATGGATAAAAATGGTAAACTTAGCTTTTTTAAAGTATTGAATTTTTAAGCATCAACAGGAAAACAGCCCAGTAAAATAATTTAATCAACATCTTTCTTACAAGAGTATGTTACAGAGCTACAATAGTCAGTGGTCATTTTCATCATGTTACTAAGAATGCTACTATTTAACAAATGAACTCTTTCTATGAAAAGCAAAGGCTTACACAGCCAA